>NW_028126409.1:0-600000 GCF_965194825.1 Balaenoptera physalus | reverse complement strand
ATAATATTCCTTTACGTGCTAAGCGGTATCTAGAGAGTGGGATAGGTTTAATAACTACCCTAAACCTAATGTGTACCCTAACCCTAACCCCTACCCTAACCCTAACACGTAAACTAAACCTAACCCGTACCCTAAACGGAGCCCTAACCCTAACACTAACCCTAACACTAACACTAACCCATACCCTACGCCGTAAACGAACCCCTCCCCGAACCCGTACCCTAAGCCGTACCCTAAGCCTAACCCCAAGCCTAAACCTAACCCTAGGCTACCCTTGACTTCTTCTGCCTCCAATAGATTTCCTAAGCACTAGTGTTTTAAGGAACAGCTTAAACAGAGAATCCTAATGTGATTTCTTTATAATGTGTGTGTTCCTTATATTATCCTAGTGTCAAAACTCTTCTCCATGGCTGGACCCCCAAATAATATTCCTTTACGTGCTAATGGGTATCTAGAGATTGGGAAAGGTTTAATAACTACCCTAACCCTAACGCGTACCCTAACCCTAACCCCTACCCTAACCCTAACACGTACCCTAATCCTAACCCGTACCCTAAACCGAGCCGTAACCCTAACACTAACCCTAAACCTAACCCTAACCCATACCCTACGCCGTACCCGAAGCCCTCCCCGAACCCGTACCCTAAGCCGTACCCTAAGCCTAACCCTAAGCCTAACCCTAACCCTAGGCAACCCTTGACTGCTTCTGCCTCCAATAGATTTCCTAAGCACTAGTGTTTTAAGGACCAGCAGAAAAAGAGAATCCCAATGTGATTTCTTTATAATGGGTGTGTTCCTTATCTTATCCTAGTGTCTAAACTCTTGTCCATGGCTGGACCCCCAAATAATATTCCTTTACGTGCTAAGGGGTATCTAGAGAGTGGGATAGGTTTAATAACTACCCTAACTCTAATGCGTACCCTAACCCTAAACCCGACCCTAACGCTAACACGTACCCTAAACCGAGCCCTAACCCTAACACTAACAATAAGCCTAACCCTAACCCATACCCTACGCCGTACCCGAAGCCTTCCCCGAACCCGTACCCTAAGCCGTACCCTAAGCCTAACCCTCAGCCTAACACTAACGCTGGGCTACCCTTGACTGCTTCTGCCTCCAATAGATTTCCTAAGCACTAGTGTTTTAAGGAACAGCTTAAAACGAGAATCCTAATGTGATTTCTTTATAATGGGTGTGTTCCTTATCTTATCCTAGTGTCTAAACTCTTCTCCATGCCTGGACCCCCAAATAATATTCCTTTACGTGCTAAGGGGTATCTAGAGAGTGGGATAGGTTTAATAACTACCCTAAACCTAATGTGTACCCTAACCCTAACCCCTACCCTAACCCTAACACGTAACCTAAACCTAACCCGTACCCTAAACGGAGCCCTAACCCTAACCCTAACCCTAACACTAACACTAACCCATACCCTACGCCGTAAACGAACCCCTCCCCGAACCCGTACCCTAAGCCGTACCCTAAGCCTAACCCCAAGCCTAAACCTAACCCTAGGCTACCCTTGACTTCTTCTGCCTCCAATAGATTTCCTAAGCACTAGTGTTTTAAGGAACAGCTTAAACAGAGAATCCTAATGTGATTTCTTTATAATGTGTGTGTTCCTTATATTATCTCAGTGTCTAAACTCTTCTCCATGGCTGGACCCCCAAATAATATTCCTTTACGTGCTAATGGGTATCTAGAGATTGGGAAAGGTTTAATAACTACCCTAACCCTAACGCGTACCCTAACCCTAACCCCTACCCTAACCCTAACACGTACCCTAATCCTAACCCGTACCCTAAACCGAGCCCTAACCCTAACACTAACCCTAACCCTAACCCTAACCCATACCCTACGCCGTACCCGAAGCCCTCCCCGAACCCGTACCCTAAGCCGTACCCTAAGCCTAACCCTAAGCCTAACCCTAACCCTAGGCTACCCTTGACTGCTTCTGCCTCCAATAGATTTCCTAAGCACTAGTGTTTTAAGGAACAGCTTAAAAAGAGAATCCTAAAGTGATTTCTTTATAATGGGTGTGTTCCTTATCTTATCCTAGTGTCTAAACTCTTCTCCATGGCTGGACCCCCAAATAATATTCCTTTACGTGCTAAGGGGTAACTAGAGAGTGGGATAGGTTTAATAACTACCCTAACCCTAACGCGTAACCTAACGCTAACCCCTACCCTAACCCTAACACGTACCCTAATCCTAACCCGTACCCTAAACCGAGCCCTAACCCTAACACTAACCCTAACCCTAACCCTAACCCATACCCTACGCCGTACCCGAAGCCCTCCCCGAACCCCTACCCTAAACCGTACCCTAAGCCTAACCCTAAGCCTAACCCTAACCCTAGGCTACCCTTGACTGCTTCTGCCTCCAATAGATTTCCTAAGCACTAGTGTTTTAAGGAACAGCTTAAAAAGAGAATACTAATGTGATTTCTTTATAATGTGTGTGTTCCTTATATTATCTTAGTGTCTAAACTCTTCTCCATGGCTGGACCCCCAAATAATATTCCTTTACGTGCTAATGGGTATCTAGAGATTGGGAAAGGTTTAATAACTACCCTAACCCTAACGCGTACCCTAACCCTAACCCCTACCCTAACCCTAACACGTACCCTAATCCTAACCCGTAACCTAAACCGAGCCCTAACCCTAACACTAACCCTAACCCTAACCCTAACCCATACCCTACGCCGTACCCGAAGCCCTCCCCGAACCCGTACCCTAAGCCGTACCCTAAGCCTAACCCTAAGCCTAACCCTAACCCTAGGCAACCCTTGACTGCTTCTGCCTCCAATAGATTTCCTAAGCACTAGTGTTTTAAGGACCAGCATTAAAAGAGAATCCCAATGTGATTTCTTTATAATGGGTGTGTTCCTTATCTTATCCTAGTGTCTAAACTCTTCTCCATGGCTGGACCCCCAAATAATATTCCTTTACGTGCTAAGGGGTATCTAGAGAGTGGGATAGGTTTAATAACTACCCTAACTCTAATGCGTACCCTAACCCTAAACCCGACCCTAACGCTAACACGTACCCTAAACCGAGCCCTAACCCTAACACTAACAATAACCCTAACCCTAACCCATACCCTACGCCGTACCCGAAGCCCTCACCGAACCCGTACCCTAAGCCGTACCCTAAGCCTAACCCTAAGCCTAACCCTAACCCTAGGCTACCCTTGACTGCTTCTGCCTCCAATAGATTTCCTAAGCACTAGTGTTTTAAGGAACAGCTTAAAAAGAGAATCCTAATGTGATTTCTTTATAATGTGTGTGTTCCTTATATTATCTTAGTGTCTAAACTCTTCTCCATTGGTGGACCCCCAAATAATATTCCTTTACGTGCTAAGGGGTATCTAGAGAGTGGGATAGGTTTAATAACTAGCCTAACCCTAACGCGTACCCTAACCCTAAACCCTACCCTAACCCTAACACGTACCCTAATCCTAAAGCGTACCCTAAACCGAGCCCTAACCCTAACACTAACCGTAACCCTAACCCTAACCCATACCCTACGCCGTACCCGAAGCCCTCCCCGAACACGTACCCTAAGCCGTACCCTAAGCCTAACCCTAAGCCTAACCCTAACCCTAGGCTACCCTTGACTGCTTCTGCCTCCAATAGATTTCCTAAGCACTAGTGTTTTAAGGAACAGCTTAAAAAGAGAATCCTAATGTGATTTCTTTATAATGTGTGTGTTCCTTATATTATCTTAGTGTCTAAAGTCTTCTCCATGGCTGGACCCCCAAATAATATTCCTTTACGTGCTAAGGGGTATCTAGAGAGTGGGATAGGTTTAATAACTACCCTAAGCCTAACGCGTACCCTAACCCTAACCCCTACCCTAACCCTAACACGTACCCTAATCCTAACCCGTACCCTAAACCGAGCCCTAACCCTAACACTAACGCTAACCCTAACCCTAACCCATACCCTACGCCGTACCCGAAGCCCTCCCCGAACCCGTACCCTAAGCCGTACCCTAAGCCTAACCCTAAGCCTAACCCTAACCCTAGGCTACCCTTGACTGCTTCTGCCTCCAATAGATTTCCTAAGCACTAGTGTTTTAAGGAACAGCTTAAAAAGAGAATCCTAATGTGATTTCTTTATAATGGGTGTGTTCCTTATCTTATCCTAGTGTCTAAACTCTTCTCCATGGCTGGACCCCCAAATAATATTCCTTTACGTGCTAAGGGGTAACTAGTGAGTGGGATAGGTTTAATAACTACCCTAACCCTAACGCATACCCTAACGCTAACCCCTACCCTAACCCTAACACGTACCCTAATCCTAACCCGTACCCTAAACCGAGCCCTAACCCTAACACTAACCCTAACCCTAACCCTAACCCATACCCTACGCCGTACCCGAAGCCCTCCCCGAACCCGTACCCTAAGCCGTACCCTAAGCCTAACCCTATGCCTAACCCTAACCCTAGGCTACCCTTGACTGCTTCTGCCTCCAATAGATTTCCTAAGCACTAGTGTTTTAAGGAACAGCTTAAAAAGAGAATCCTAAAGTGATTTCTTTATAATGGGTGTGTTCCTTATCTTATCCTAATGTCTAAACACTTCTCCATGGCTGGACCCCCAAATAATATTCCTTTACGTGCTAAGGGTTAACTAGAGAGTGGGATAGGTTTAATAACTACCCTAACCCTAACGCGTACCCTAACGCTAACCCCTACCCTAACCCTAACACGTACCCTAATCCTAACCTGTACCCTAAACCGAGCCCTAACCCAAACACTAACCCTAACCCTAACCCTAACCCATACCCTACGCCGTACCCGAAGCCCTCCCCGAACCCCTACCCTAAACCGTACCCTAAGCCTAACCCTAAGCCTAACCCTAACCCTAGGCTACCCTTGACTGCTTCTGCCTCCAGTAGATTTCCTAAGCACTAGTGTTTTAAGGAACAGCTTAAAAAGAGAATACTAATGTGATTTCTTTATAATGTGTGTGTTCCTTATATTATCTTAGTGTCTAAACTCTTCTCCATTGGTGGACCCCCAAATAATATTCCTTTACGTGCTAAGGGGTATCTAGAGAGTGGGATAGGTTTAATAACTACCCTAAACCTAATGTGTACCCTAACCCTAACCCCTACCCTAACCCTAACACGTAAACTAAACCTAACCCGTACCCTAAACGGAGCCCTAACCCTAACACTAACCCTAACACTAACACTAACCCATACCCTACGCCGTAAACGAACCCCTCCCCGAACCCGTACCCTAAGCCGTACCCTAAGCCTAACCCCAAGCCTAAACATAACCCTAGGCTACCCTTGACTTCTTCTGCCTCCAATAGATTTCCTAAGCACTAGTGTTTTAAGGAACAGCTTAAACAGAGAATCCTAATGTGATTTCTTTATAATGTGTGTGTTCCTTATATTATCCTAGTGTCAAAACTCTTCTCCATGGCTGGACCCCCAAATAATATTCCTTTACGTGCTAATGGGTATCTAGAGATTGGGAAAGGTTTAATAACTACCCTAACCCTAACGCGTACCCTAACCCTAACCCCTACCCTAACCCTAACACGTACCCTAATCCTAACCCGTACCCTAAACCGAGCCGTAACCCTAACACTAACCCTAAACCTAACCCTAACCCATACCCTACGCCGTACCCGAAGCCCTCCCCGAACCCGTACCCTAAGCCGTACCCTAAGCCTAACCCTAAGCCTAACCCTAACCCTAGGCAACCCTTGACTGCTTCTGCCTCCAATAGATTTCCTAAGCACTAGTGTTTTAAGGACCAGCAGAAAAAGAGAATCCCAATGTGATTTCTTTATAATGGGTGTGTTCCTTATCTTATCCTAGTGTCTAAACTCTTGTCCATGGCTGGACCCCCAAATAATATTCCTTTACGTGCTAAGGGGTATCTAGAGAGTGGGATAGGTTTAATAACTACCCTAACTCTAATGCGTACCCTAACCCTAAACCCGACCCTAACGCTAACACGTACCCTAAACCGAGCCCTAACCCTAACACTAACAATAAGCCTAACCCTAACCCATACCCTACGCCGTACCCGAAGCCTTCCCCGAACCCGTACCCTAAGCCGTACCCTAAGCCTAACCCTCAGCCTAACACTAACGCTGGGCTACCCTTGACTGCTTCTGCCTCCAATAGATTTCCTAAGCACTAGTGTTTTAAGGAACAGCTTAAGAAGAGAATCCTAATGTGATTTCTTTATAATAGGTGTGTTCCTTATCTTATCCTAGTGTCTAAACTCTTCTCCATGGCTGGACCCCCAAATAATATTCCTTTATGTGCTAAGGGGTATCGAGAGAGTGGGATAGGTTTAATAACTACCCTAACCCTAACGTGTACACTAAACCTAACCCCTACCCTATCCCTAACACGTACCCTAATCCTAACCCGTACCCTAAACCGAGCCCTAACCCTAACACTTACCCTAACGCTAACCCTAACCCATACCCTACGCCGTACCCGAATCCCTCCCCGAACACGTACCCTAAGCCGTACCCTAAGCCTAACCCTAAGCCTAACCCCAACCCTAGGCTACCCTTGACTGCTTCTGCCTCCAATAGATTTCCTAAGCACTAGTGTTTTAAGGAACAGATTAAAACGAGAATCCTAATGTGATTTCTTTATAATGGGTGTGTTCCTTATCTTATCCTAGTGTCTAAACTCTTCTCCATGCCTGGACCCCCAAATAATATTCCTTTACGTGCTAAGGGGTATCTAGAGAGTGGGATAGGTTTAATAACTACCCTAAACCTAATGTGTACCCTAACCCTAACCCCTACCCTAACCCTAACACGTAACCTAAACCTAACCCGTACCCTAAACGGAGCCCTAACCCTAACCCTAACCCTAACACTAACACTAACCCATACCCTACGCCGTAAACGAACCCCTCCCCGAACCCGTACCCTAAGCCGTACCCTAAGCCTAACCCCAAGCCTAAACCTAACCCTAGGCTACCCTTGACTTCTTCTGCCTCCAATAGATTTCCTAAGCACTAGTGTTTTAAGGAACAGCTTAAACAGAGAATCCTAATGTGATTTCTTTATAATGTGTGTGTTCCTTATATTATCTTAGTGTCTAAACTCTTCTCCATGGCTGGACCCCCAAATAATATTCCTTTACGTGCTAATGGGTATCTAGAGATTGGGAAAGGTTTAATAACTACCCTAACCCTAACGCGTACCCTAACCCTAACCCCTACCCTAACCCTAACACGTACCCTAATCCTAACCCGTACCCTAAACCGAGCCCTAACCCTAACACTAACCCTAACCCTAACCCTAACCCATACCCTACGCCGTACCCGAAGCCCTCCCCGAACCCGTACCCTAAGCCGTACCCTAAGCCTAACCCTAAGCCTAACCCTAACCCTAGGCTACCCTTGACTGCTTCTGCCTCCAATAGATTTCCTAAGCACTAGTGTTTTAAGGAACAGCTTAAAAAGAGAATCCTAAAGTGATTTCTTTATAATGGGTGTGTTCCTTATCTTATCCTAGTGTCTAAACTCTTCTCCATGGCTGGACCCCCAAATAATATTCCTTTACGTGCTAAGGGGTAACTAGAGAGTGGGATAGGTTTAATAACTACCCTAACCCTAACGCGTACCCTAACGCTAACCCCTACCCTAACCCTAACACGTACCCTAATCCTAACCGGTACCCTAAACCGAGCCCTAACCCTAACACTAACCCTAACCCTAACCCTAACCCATACCCTACGCCGTACCCGAAGCCCTCCCCGAACCCCTACCCTAAACCGTACCCTAAGCCTAACCCTAAGCCTAACCCTAACCCTAGGCTACCCTTGACTGCTTCTGCCTCCAATAGATTTCCTAAGCACTAGTGTTTTAAGGAACAGCTTAAAAAGAGAATACTAATGTGATTTCTTTATAATGTGTGTGTTCCTTATATTATCTTAGTGTCCAAACTCTTCTCCATGGCTGGACCCCCAAATAATATTCCTTTACGTGCTAATGGGTATCTAGAGATTGGGAAAGGTTTAATAACTACCCTAACCCTAACGCGTACCCTAACCCTAACCCCTACCCTAACCCTAACACGTACCCTAATCCTAACCCGTAACCTAAACCGAGCCCTAACCCTAACACTAACCCTAACCCTAACCCTAACCCATACCCTACGCCGTACCCGAAGCCCTCCCCGAACCCGTACCCTAAGCCGTACCCTAAGCCTAACCCTAAGCCTAACCCTAACCCTAGGCAACCCTTGACTGCTTCTGCCTCCAATAGATTTCCTAAGCACTAGTGTTTTAAGGACCAGCATTAAAAGAGAATCCCAATGTGATTTCTTTATAATGGGTGTGTTCCTTATCTTATCCTAGTGTCTAAACTCTTCTCCATGGCTGGACCCCCAAATAATATTCCTTTACGTGCTAAGGGGTATCTAGAGAGTGGGATAGGTTTAATAACTACCCTAACTCTAATGCGTACCCTAACCCTAAACCCGACCCTAACGCTAACACGTACCCTAAACCGAGCCCTAACCCTAACACTAACAATAACCCTAACCCTAACCCATACCCTACGCCGTACCCGAAGCCCTCACCGAACCCGTACCCTAAGCCGTACCCTAAGCCTAACCCTAAGCCTAACCCTAACCCTAGGCTACCCTTGACTGCTTCTGCCTCCAATAGATTTCCTAAGCACTAGTGTTTTAAGGAACAGCTTAAAAAGAGAATCCTAATGTGATTTCTTTATAATGTGTGTGTTCCTTATATTATCTTAGTGTCTAAACTCTTCTCCATTGGTGGACCCCCAAATAATATTCCTTTACGTGCTAAGGGGTATCTAGAGAGTGGGATAGGTTTAATAACTAGCCTAACCCTAACGCGTACCCTAACCCTAAACCCTACCCTAACCCTAACACGTACCCTAATCCTAAAGCGTACCCTAAACCGAGCCCTAACCCTAACACTAACCGTAACCCTAACCCTAACCCATACCCTACGCCGTACCCGAAGCCCTCCCCGAACACGTACCCTAAGCCGTACCCTAAGCCTAACCCTAAGCCTAACCCTAACCCTAGGCTACCCTTGACTGCTTCTGCCTCCAATAGATTTCCTAAGCACTAGTGTTTTAAGGAACAGCTTAAAAAGAGAATCCTAATGTGATTTCTTTATAATGTGTGTGTTCCTTATATTATCTTAGTGTCTAAAGTCTTCTCCATGGCTGGACCCCCAAATAATATTCCTTTACGTGCTAAGGGGTATCTAGAGAGTGGGATAGGTTTAATAACTACCCTAAGCCTAACGCGTACCCTAACCCTAACCCCTACCCTAACCCTAACACGTACCCTAATCCTAACCCGTACCCTAAACCGAGCCCTAACCCTAACACTAACGCTAACCCTAACCCTAACCCATACCCTACGCCGTACCCGAAGCCCTCCCCGAACCCGTACCCTAAGCCGTACCCTAAGCCTAACCCTAAGCCTAACCCTAACCCTAGGCTACCCTTGACTGCTTCTGCCTCCAATAGATTTCCTAAGCACTAGTGTTTTAAGGAACAGCTTAAAAAGAGAATCCTAATGTGATTTCTTTATAATGGGTGTGTTCCTTATCTTATCCTAGTGTCTAAACTCTTCTCCATGGCTGGACCCCCAAATAATATTCCTTTACGTGCTAAGGGGTAACTAGTGAGTGGGATAGGTTTAATAACTACCCTAACCCTAACGCATACCCTAACGCTAACCCCTACCCTAACCCTAACACGTACCCTAATCCTAACCCGTACCCTAAACCGAGCCCTAACCCTAACACTAACCCTAACCCTAACCCTAACCCATACCCTACGCCGTACCCGAAGCCCTCCCCGAACCCGTACCCTAAGCCGTACCCTAAGCCTAACCCTATGCCTAACCCTAACCCTAGGCTACCCTTGACTGCTTCTGCCTCCAATAGATTTCCTAAGCACTAGTGTTTTAAGGAACAGCTTAAAAAGAGAATCCTAAAGTGATTTCTTTATAATGGGTGTGTTCCTTATCTTATCCTAATGTCTAAACACTTCTCCATGGCTGGACCCCCAAATAATATTCCTTTACGTGCTAAGGGTTAACTAGAGAGTGGGATAGGTTTAATAACTACCCTAACCCTAACGCGTACCCTAACGCTAACCCCTACCCTAACCCTAACACGTACCCTAATCCTAACCTGTACCCTAAACCGAGCCCTAACCCAAACACTAACCCTAACCCTAACCCTAACCCATACCCTACGCCGTACCCGAAGCCCTCCCCGAACCCCTACCCTAAACCGTACCCTAAGCCTAACCCTAAGCCTAACCCTAACCCTAGGCTACCCTTGACTGCTTCTGCCTCCAGTAGATTTCCTAAGCACTAGTGTTTTAAGGAACAGCTTAAAAAGAGAATACTAATGTGATTTCTTTATAATGTGTGTGTTCCTTATATTATCTTAGTGTCTAAACTCTTCTCCATTGGTGGACCCCCAAATAATATTCCTTTACGTGCTAAGGGGTATCTAGAGAGTGGGATAGGTTTAATAACTACCCTAAACCTAATGTGTACCCTAACCCTAACCCCTACCCTAACCCTAACACGTAAACTAAACCTAACCCGTACCCTAAACGGAGCCCTAACCCTAACACTAACCCTAACACTAACACTAACCCATACCCTACGCCGTAAACGAACCCCTCCCCGAACCCGTACCCTAAGCCGTACCCTAAGCCTAACCCCAAGCCTAAACATAACCCTAGGCTACCCTTGACTTCTTCTGCCTCCAATAGATTTCCTAAGCACTAGTGTTTTAAGGAACAGCTTAAACAGAGAATCCTAATGTGATTTCTTTATAATGTGTGTGTTCCTTATATTATCCTAGTGTCAAAACTCTTCTCCATGGCTGGACCCCCAAATAATATTCCTTTACGTGCTAATGGGTATCTAGAGATTGGGAAAGGTTTAATAACTACCCGAACCCTAACGCGTACCCTAACCCTAACCCCTACCCTAACCCTAACACGTACCCTAATCCTAACCCGTACCCTAAACCGAGCCGTAACCCTAACACTAACCCTAAACCTAACCCTAACCCATACCCTACGCCGTACCCGAAGCCCTCCCCGAACCCGTACCCTAAGCCGTACCCTAAGCCTAACCCTAAGCCTAACCCTAACCCTAGGCAACCCTTGACTGCTTCTGCCTCCAATAGATTTCCTAAGCACTAGTGTTTTAAGGACCAGCAGAAAAAGAGAATCCCAATGTGATTTCTTTATAATGGGTGTGTTCCTTATCTTATCCTAGTGTCTAAACTCTTGTCCATGGCTGGACCCCCAAATAATATTCCTTTACGTGCTAAGGGGTATCTAGAGAGTGGGATAGGTTTAATAACTACCCTAACTCTAATGCGTACCCTAACCCTAAACCCGACCCTAACGCTAACACGTACCCTAAACCGAGCCCTAACCCTAACACTAACAATAAGCCTAACCCTAACCCATACCCTACGCCGTACCCGAAGCCTTCCCCGAACCCGTACCCTAAGCCGTACCCTAAGCCTAACCCTCAGCCTAACACTAACGCTGGGCTACCCTTGACTGCTTCTGCCTCCAATAGATTTCCTAAGCACTAGTGTTTTAAGGAACAGCTTAAGAAGAGAATCCTAATGTGATTTCTTTATAATAGGTGTGTTCCTTATCTTATCCTAGTGTCTAAACTCTTCTCCATGGCTGGACCCCCAAATAATATTCCTTTATGTGCTAAGGGGTATCGAGAGAGTGGGATAGGTTTAATAACTACCCTAACCCTAACGTGTACACTAAACCTAACCCCTACCCTATCCCTAACACGTACCCTAATCCTAACCCGTACCCTAAACCGAGCCCTAACCCTAACACTTACCCTAACGCTAACCCTAACCCATACCCTACGCCGTACCCGAATCCCTCCCCGAACACGTACCCTAAGCCGTACCCTAAGCCTAACCCTAAGCCTAACCCCAACCCTAGGCTACCCTTGACTGCTTCTGCCTCCAATAGATTTCCTAAGCACTAGTGTTTTAAGGAGCAGATTAAAACGAGAATCCTAATGTGATTTCTTTATAATGGGTGTGTTCCTTATCTTATCCTAGTGTCTAAACTCTTCTCCATGCCTGGACCCCCAAATAATATTCCTTTACGTGCTAAGGGGTATCTAGAGAGTGGGATAGGTTTAATAACTACCCTAAACCTAATGTGTACCCTAACCCTAACCCCTACCCTAACCCTAACACGTAACCTAAACCTAACCCGTACCCTAAACGGAGCCCTAACCCTAACCCTAACCCTAACACTAACACTAACCCATACCCTACGCCGTAAACGAACCCCTCCCCGAACCCGTACCCTAAGCCGTACCCTAAGCCTAACCCCAAGCCTAAACCTAACCCTAGGCTACCCTTGACTTCTTCTGCCTCCAATAGATTTCCTAAGCACTAGTGTTTTAAGGAACAGCTTAAACAGAGAATCCTAATGTGATTTCTTTATAATGTGTGTGTTCCTTATATTATCTTAGTGTCTAAACTCTTCTCCATGGCTGGACCCCCAAATAATATTCCTTTACGTGCTAATGGGTATCTAGAGATTGGGAAAGGTTTAATAACTACCCTAACCCTAACGCGTACCCTAACCCTAACCCCTACCCTAACCCTAACACGTACCCTAATCCTAACCCGTACCCTAAACCGAGCCCTAACCCTAACACTAACCCTAACCCTAACCCTAACCCATACCCTACGCCGTACCCGAAGCCCTCCCCGAACCCGTACCCTAAGCCGTACCCTAAGCCTAACCCTAAGCCTAACCCTAACCCTAGGCTACCCTTGACTGCTTCTGCCTCCAATAGATTTCCTAAGCACTAGTGTTTTAAGGAACAGCTTAAAAAGAGAATCCTAAAGTGATTTCTTTATAATGGGTGTGTTCCTTATCTTATCCTAGTGTCTAAACTCTTCTCCATGGCTGGACCCCCAAATAATATTCCTTTACGTGCTAAGGGGTAACTAGAGAGTGGGATAGGTTTAATAACTACCCTAACCCTAACGCGTACCCTAACGCTAACCCCTACCCTAACCCTAACACGTACCCTAATCCTAACCGGTACCCTAAACCGAGCCCTAACCCTAACACTAACCCTAACCCTAACCCTAACCCATACCCTACGCCGTACCCGAAGCCCTCCCCGAACCCCTACCCTAAACCGTACCCTAAGCCTAACCCTAAGCCTAACCCTAACCCTAGGCTACCCTTGACTGCTTCTGCCTCCAATAGATTTCCTAAGCACTAGTGTTTTAAGGAACAGCTTAAAAAGAGAATACTAATGTGATTTCTTTATAATGTGTGTGTTCCTTATATTATCTTAGTGTCCAAACTCTTCTCCATGGCTGGACCCCCAAATAATATTCCTTTACGTGCTAATGGGTATCTAGAGATTGGGAAAGGTTTAATAACTACCCTAACCCTAACGCGTACCCTAACCCTAACCCCTACCCTAACCCTAACACGTACCCTAATCCTAACCCGTAACCTAAACCGAGCCCTAACCCTAACACTAACCCTAACCCTAACCCTAACCCATACCCTACGCCGTACCCGAAGCCCTCCCCGAACCCGTACCCTAAGCCGTACCCTAAGCCTAACCCTAAGCCTAACCCTAACCCTAGGCAACCCTTGACTGCTTCTGCCTCCAATAGATTTCCTAAGCACTAGTGTTTTAAGGACCAGCATAAAAAGAGAATCCCAATGTGATTTCTTTATAATGGGTGTGTTCCTTATCTTATCCTAGTGTCTAAACTCTTCTCCATGGCTGGACCCCCAAATAATATTCCTTTACGTGCTAAGGGGTATCTAGAGAGTGGGATAGGTTTAATAACTACCCTAACTCTAATGCGTACCCTAACCCTAAACCCGACCCTAACGCTAACACGTACCCTAAACCGAGCCCTAACCCTAACACTAACAATAACCCTAACCCTAACCCATACCCTACGCCGTACCCGAAGCCCTCACCGAACCCGTACCCTAAGCCGTACCCTAAGCCTAACCCTAAGCCTAACCCTAACCCTAGGCTACCCTTGACTGCTTCTGCCTCCAATAGATTTCCTAAGCACTAGTGTTTTAAGGAACAGCTTAAAAAGAGAATCCTAATGTGATTTCTTTATAATGTGTGTGTTCCTTATATTATCTTAGTGTCTAAAGTCTTCTCCATGGCTGGACCCCCAAATAATATTCCTTTACGTGCTAAGGGGTATCTAGAGAGTGGGATAGGTTTAATAACTACCCTAACCCTAACGCATACCCTAACGCTAACCCCTACCCTAACCCTAACACGTACCCTAATCCTAACCCGTACCCTAAACCGAGCCCTAACCCTAACACTAACCCTAACCCTAACCCTAACCCATACCCTACGCCGTACCCGAAGCCCTCCCCGAACCCGTACCCTAAGCCGTACCCTAAGCCTAACCCTATGCCTAACCCTAACCCTAGGCTACCCTTGACTTCTTCTGCCTCCAATAGATTTCCTAAGCACTAGTGTTTTAAGGAACAGCTTAAAAAGAGAATCCTAAAGTGATTTCTTTATAATGGGTGTGTTCCTTATCTTATCCTAGTGTCTAAACACTTCTCCATGGCTGGACCCCCAAATAATATTCCTTTACGTGCTAAGGTTTAACTAGAGAGTGGGATAGGTTTAATAACTACCCTAACCCTAACGCGTACCCTAACGCTAACCCCTACACTAACCCTAACACGTACCCTAATCCTAACCCGTACCCTAAACCGAGCCCTAACCCTAACACTAACCCTAACCCTAACCCTAACCCATACCCTACGCCGTACCCGAAGCCCTCCCCGAACCCCTACCCTAAACCGTACCCTAAGCCTAACCCTAAGCCTAACCCTAACCCTAGGCTACCCTTGACTGCTTCTGCCTCCAGTAGATTTCCTAAGCACTAGTGTTTTAAGGAACAGCTTAAAAAGAGAATACTAATGTGATTTCTTTATAATGTGTGTGTTCCTTATATTATCTTAGTGTCTAAACTCTTCTCCATTGGTGGACCCCCAAATAATATTCCTTTACGTGCTAAGCGGTATCTAGAGAGTGGGATAGGTTTAATAACTACCCTAAACCTAATGTGTACCCTAACCCTAACCCCTACCCTAACCCTAACACGTAAACTAAACCTAACCCGTACCCTAAACGGAGCCCTAACCCTAACACTAACCCTAACACTAACACTAACCCATACCCTACGCCGTAAACGAACCCCTCCCCGAACCCGTACCCTAAGCCGTACCCTAAGCCTAACCCCAAGCCTAAACCTAACCCTAGGCTACCCTTGACTTCTTCTGCCTCCAATAGATTTCCTAAGCACTAGTGTTTTAAGGAACAGCTTAAACAGAGAATCCTAATGTGATTTCTTTATAATGTGTGTGTTCCTTATATTATCCTAGTGTCAAAACTCTTCTCCATGGCTGGACCCCCAAATAATATTCCTTTACGTGCTAATGGGTATCTAGAGATTGGGAAAGGTTTAATAACTACCCTAACCCTAACGCGTACCCTAACCCTAACCCCTACCCTAACCCTAACACGTACCCTAATCCTAACCCGTACCCTAAACCGAGCCGTAACCCTAACACTAACCCTAAACCTAACCCTAACCCATACCCTACGCCGTACCCGAAGCCCTCCCCGAACCCGTACCCTAAGCCGTACCCTAAGCCTAACCCTAAGCCTAACCCTAACCCTAGGCAACCCTTGACTGCTTCTGCCTCCAATAGATTTCCTAAGCACTAGTGTTTTAAGGACCAGCAGAAAAAGAGAATCCCAATGTGATTTCTTTATAATGGGTGTGTTCCTTATCTTATCCTAGTGTCTAAACTCTTGTCCATGGCTGGACCCCCAAATAATATTCCTTTACGTGCTAAGGGGTATCTAGAGAGTGGGATAGGTTTAATAACTACCCTAACTCTAATGCGTACCCTAACCCTAAACCCGACCCTAACGCTAACACGTACCCTAAACCGAGCCCTAACCCTAACACTAACAATAAGCCTAACCCTAACCCATACCCTACGCCGTACCCGAAGCCTTCCCCGAACCCGTACCCTAAGCCGTACCCTAAGCCTAACCCTCAGCCTAACACTAACGCTGGGCTACCCTTGACTGCTTCTGCCTCCAATAGATTTCCTAAGCACTAGTGTTTTAAGGAACAGCTTAAGAAGAGAATCCTAATGTGATTTCTTTATAATAGGTGTGTTCCTTATCTTATCCTAGTGTCTAAACTCTTCTCCATGGCTGGACCCCCAAATAATATTCCTTTATGTGCTAAGGGGTATCGAGAGAGTGGGATAGGTTTAATAACTACCCTAACCCTAACGTGTACACTAAACCTAACCCCTACCCTAACCCTAACACGTACCCTAATCCTAACCCGTACCCTAAACCGAGCCCTAACCCTAACACTAACCCTAACGCTAACCCTAACCCATACCCTACGCCGTACCCGAATCCCTCCCCGAACACGTACCCTAAGCCGTACCCTAAGCCTAACCCTAAGCCTAACCCCAACCCTAGGCTACCCTTGACTGCTTCTGCCTCCAATAGATTTCCTAAGCACTAGTGTTTTAAGGAACAGCTTAAAACGAGAATCCTAATGTGATTTCTTTATAATGGGTGTGTTCCTTATCTTATCCTAGTGTCTAAACTCTTCTCCATGCCTGGACCCCCAAATAATATTCCTTTACGTGCTAAGGGGTATCTAGAGAGTGGGATAGGTTTAATAACTACCCTAAACCTAATGTGTACCCTAACCCTAACCCCTACCCTAACCCTAACACGTAACCTAAACCTAACCCGTACCCTAAACGGAGCCCTAACCCTAACCCTAACCCTAACACTAACACTAACCCATACCCTACGCCGTAAACGAACCCCTCCCCGAACCCGTACCCTAAGCCGTACCCTAAGCCTAACCCCAAGCCTAAACCTAACCCTAGGCTACCCTTGACTTCTTCTGCCTCCAATAGATTTCCTAAGCACTAGTGTTTTAAGGAACAGCTTAAACAGAGAATCCTAATGTGATTTCTTTATAATGTGTGTGTTCCTTATATTATCTCAGTGTCTAAACTCTTCTCCATGGCTGGACCCCCAAATAATATTCCTTTACGTGCTAATGGGTATCTAGAGATTGGGAAAGGTTTAATAACTACCCTAACCCTAACGCGTACCCTAACCCTAACCCCTACCCTAACCCTAACACGTACCCTAATCCTAACCCGTACCCTAAACCGAGCCCTAACCCTAACACTAACCCTAACCCTAACCCTAACCCATACCCTACGCCGTACCCGAAGCCCTCCCCGAACCCGTACCCTAAGCCGTACCCTAAGCCTAACCCTAAGCCTAACCCTAACCCTAGGCTACCCTTGACTGCTTCTGCCTCCAATAGATTTCCTAAGCACTAGTGTTTTAAGGAACAGCTTAAAAAGAGAATCCTAAAGTGATTTCTTTATAATGGGTGTGTTCCTTATCTTATCCTAGTGTCTAAACTCTTCTCCATGGCTGGACCCCCAAATAATATTCCTTTACGTGCTAAGGGGTAACTAGAGAGTGGGATAGGTTTAATAACTACCCTAACCCTAACGCGTAACCTAACGCTAACCCCTACCCTAACCCTAACACGTACCCTAATCCTAACCCGTACCCTAAACCGAGCCCTAACCCTAACACTAACCCTAACCCTAACCCTAACCCATACCCTACGCCGTACCCGAAGCCCTCCCCGAACCCCTACCCTAAACCGTACCCTAAGCCTAACCCTAAGCCTAACCCTAACCCTAGGCTACCCTTGACTGCTTCTGCCTCCAATAGATTTCCTAAGCACTAGTGTTTTAAGGAACAGCTTAAAAAGAGAATACTAATGTGATTTCTTTATAATGTGTGTGTTCCTTATATTATCTTAGTGTCTAAACTCTTCTCCATGGCTGGACCCCCAAATAATATTCCTTTACGTGCTAATGGGTATCTAGAGATTGGGAAAGGTTTAATAACTACCCTAACCCTAACGCGTACCCTAACCCTAACCCCTACCCTAACCCTAACACGTACCCTAATCCTAACCCGTAACCTAAACCGAGCCCTAACCCTAACACTAACCCTAACCCTAACACTAACCCATACCCTACGCCGTACCCGAAGCCCTCCCCGAACCCGTACCCTAAGCCGTACCCTAAGCCTAACCCTAAGCCTAACCCTAACCCTAGGCAACCCTTGACTGCTTCTGCCTCCAATAGATTTCCTAAGCACTAGTGTTTTAAGGACCAGCATTAAAAGAGAATCCCAATGTGATTTCTTTATAATGGGTGTGTTCCTTATCTTATCCTAGTGTCTAAACTCTTCTCCATGGCTGGACCCCCAAATAATATTCCTTTACGTGCTAAGGGGTATCTAGAGAGTGGGATAGGTTTAATAACTACCCTAACTCTAATGCGTACCCTAACCCTAAACCCGACCCTAACGCTAACACGTACCCTAAACCGAGCCCTAACCCTAACACTAACAATAACCCTAACCCTAACCCATACCCTACGCCGTACCCGAAGCCCTCACCGAACCCGTACCCTAAGCCGTACCCTAAGCCTAACCCTAAGCCTAACCCTAACCCTAGGCTACCCTTGACTGCTTCTGCCTCCAATAGATTTCCTAAGCACTAGTGTTTTAAGGAACAGCTTAAAAAGAGAATCCTAATGTGATTTCTTTATAATGTGTGTGTTCCTTATATTATCTTAGTGTCTAAACTCTTCTCCATTGGTGGACCCCCAAATAATATTCCTTTACGTGCTAAGGGGTATCTAGAGAGTGGGATAGGTTTAATAACTAGCCTAACCCTAACGCGTACCCTAACCCTAAACCCTACCCTAACCCTAACACGTACCCTAATCCTAAAGCGTACCCTAAACCGAGCCCTAACCCTAACACTAACCGTAACCCTAACCCTAACCCATACCCTACGCCGTACCCGAAGCCCTCCCCGAACACGTACCCTAAGCCGTACCCTAAGCCTAACCCTAAGCCTAACCCTAACCCTAGGCTACCCTTGACTGCTTCTGCCTCCAATAGATTTCCTAAGCACTAGTGTTTTAAGGAACAGCTTAAAAAGAGAATCCTAATGTGATTTCTTTATAATGTGTGTGTTCCTTATATTATCTTAGTGTCTAAAGTCTTCTCCATGGCTGGACCCCCAAATAATATTCCTTTACGTGCTAAGGGGTATCTAGAGAGTGGGATAGGTTTAATAACTACCCTAAGCCTAACGCGTACCCTAACCCTAACCCCTACCCTAACCCTAACACGTACCCTAATCCTAACCCGTACCCTAAACCGAGCCCTAACCCTAACACTAACGCTAACCCTAACCCTAACCCATACCCTACGCCGTACCCGAAGCCCTCCCCGAACCCGTACCCTAAGCCGTACCCTAAGCCTAACCCTAAGCCTAACCCTAACCCTAGGCTACCCTTGACTGCTTCTGCCTCCAATAGATTTCCTAAGCACTAGTGTTTTAAGGAACAGCTTAAAAAGAGAATCCTAATGTGATTTCTTTATAATGGGTGTGTTCCTTATCTTATCCTAGTGTCTAAACTCTTCTCCATGGCTGGACCCCCAAATAATATTCCTTTACGTGCTAAGGGGTAACTAGTGAGTGGGATAGGTTTAATAACTACCCTAACCCTAACGCATACCCTAACGCTAACCCCTACCCTAACCCTAACACGTACCCTAATCCTAACCCGTACCCTAAACCGAGCCCTAACCCTAACACTAACCCTAACCCTAACCCTAACCCATACCCTACGCCGTACCCGAAGCCCTCCCCGAACCCGTACCCTAAGCCGTACCCTAAGCCTAACCCTATGCCTAACCCTAACCCTAGGCTACCCTTGACTGCTTCTGCCTCCAATAGATTTCCTAAGCACTAGTGTTTTAAGGAACAGCTTAAAAAGAGAATCCTAAAGTGATTTCTTTATAATGGGTGTGTTCCTTATCTTATCCTAATGTCTAAACACTTCTCCATGGCTGGACCCCCAAATAATATTCCTTTACGTGCTAAGGGTTAACTAGAGAGTGGGATAGGTTTAATAACTACCCTAACCCTAACGCGTACCCTAACGCTAACCCCTACCCTAACCCTAACACGTACCCTAATCCTAACCTGTACCCTAAACCGAGCCCTAACCCAAACACTAACCCTAACCCTAACCCTAACCCATACCCTACGCCGTACCCGAAGCCCTCCCCGAACCCCTACCCTAAACCGTACCCTAAGCCTAACCCTAAGCCTAACCCTAACCCTAGGCTACCCTTGACTGCTTCTGCCTCCAGTAGATTTCCTAAGCACTAGTGTTTTAAGGAACAGCTTAAAAAGAGAATACTAATGTGATTTCTTTATAATGTGTGTGTTCCTTATATTATCTTAGTGTCTAAACTCTTCTCCATTGGTGGACCCCCAAATAATATTCCTTTACGTGCTAAGGGGTATCTAGAGAGTGGGATAGGTTTAATAACTACCCTAAACCTAATGTGTACCCTAACCCTAACCCCTACCCTAACCCTAACACGTAAACTAAACCTAACCCGTACCCTAAACGGAGCCCTAACCCTAACACTAACCCTAACACTAACACTAACCCATACCCTACGCCGTAAACGAACCCCTCCCCGAACCCGTACCCTAAGCCGTACCCTAAGCCTAACCCCAAGCCTAAACATAACCCTAGGCTACCCTTGACTTCTTCTGCCTCCAATAGATTTCCTAAGCACTAGTGTTTTAAGGAACAGCTTAAACAGAGAATCCTAATGTGATTTCTTTATAATGTGTGTGTTCCTTATATTATCCTAGTGTCAAAACTCTTCTCCATGGCTGGACCCCCAAATAATATTCCTTTACGTGCTAATGGGTATCTAGAGATTGGGAAAGGTTTAATAACTACCCTAACCCTAACGCGTACCCTAACCCTAACCCCTACCCTAACCCTAACACGTACCCTAATCCTAACCCGTACCCTAAACCGAGCCGTAACCCTAACACTAACCCTAAACCTAACCCTAACCCATACCCTACGCCGTACCCGAAGCCCTCCCCGAACCCGTACCCTAAGCCGTACCCTAAGCCTAACCCTAAGCCTAACCCTAACCCTAGGCAACCCTTGACTGCTTCTGCCTCCAATAGATTTCCTAAGCACTAGTGTTTTAAGGACCAGCAGAAAAAGAGAATCCCAATGTGATTTCTTTATAATGGGTGTGTTCCTTATCTTATCCTAGTGTCTAAACTCTTGTCCATGGCTGGACCCCCAAATAATATTCCTTTACGTGCTAAGGGGTATCTAGAGAGTGGGATAGGTTTAATAACTACCCTAACTCTAATGCGTACCCTAACCCTAAACCCGACCCTAACGCTAACACGTACCCTAAACCGAGCCCTAACCCTAACACTAACAATAAGCCTAACCCTAACCCATACCCTACGCCGTACCCGAAGCCTTCCCCGAACCCGTACCCTAAGCCGTACCCTAAGCCTAACCCTCAGCCTAACACTAACGCTGGGCTACCCTTGACTGCTTCTGCCTCCAATAGATTTCCTAAGCACTAGTGTTTTAAGGAACAGCTTAAGAAGAGAATCCTAATGTGATTTCTTTATAATAGGTGTGTTCCTTATCTTATCCTAGTGTCTAAACTCTTCTCCATGGCTGGACCCCCAAATAATATTCCTTTATGTGCTAAGGGGTATCGAGAGAGTGGGATAGGTTTAATAACTACCCTAACCCTAACGTGTACACTAAACCTAACCCCTACCCTATCCCTAACACGTACCCTAATCCTAACCCGTACCCTAAACCGAGCCCTAACCCTAACACTTACCCTAACGCTAACCCTAACCCATACCCTACGCCGTACCCGAATCCCTCCCCGAACACGTACCCTAAGCCGTACCCTAAGCCTAACCCTAAGCCTAACCCCAACCCTAGGCTACCCTTGACTGCTTCTGCCTCCAATAGATTTCCTAAGCACTAGTGTTTTAAGGAACAGATTAAAACGAGAATCCTAATGTGATTTCTTTATAATGGGTGTGTTCCTTATCTTATCCTAGTGTCTAAACTCTTCTCCATGCCTGGACCCCCAAATAATATTCCTTTACGTGCTAAGGGGTATCTAGAGAGTGGGATAGGTTTAATAACTACCCTAAACCTAATGTGTACCCTAACCCTAACCCCTACCCTAACCCTAACACGTAACCTAAACCTAACCCGTACCCTAAACGGAGCCCTAACCCTAACCCTAACCCTAACACTAACACTAACCCATACCCTACGCCGTAAACGAACCCCTCCCCGAACCCGTACCCTAAGCCGTACCCTAAGCCTAACCCCAAGCCTAAACCTAACCCTAGGCTACCCTTGACTTCTTCTGCCTCCAATAGATTTCCTAAGCACTAGTGTTTTAAGGAACAGCTTAAACAGAGAATCCTAATGTGATTTCTTTATAATGTGTGTGTTCCTTATATTATCTTAGTGTCTAAACTCTTCTCCATGGCTGGACCCCCAAATAATATTCCTTTACGTGCTAATGGGTATCTAGAGATTGGGAAAGGTTTAATAACTACCCTAACCCTAACGCGTACCCTAACCCTAACCCCTACCCTAACCCTAACACGTACCCTAATCCTAACCCGTACCCTAAACCGAGCCCTAACCCTAACACTAACCCTAACCCTAACCCTAACCCATACCCTACGCCGTACCCGAAGCCCTCCCCGAACCCGTACCCTAAGCCGTACCCTAAGCCTAACCCTAAGCCTAACCCTAACCCTAGGCTACCCTTGACTGCTTCTGCCTCCAATAGATTTCCTAAGCACTAGTGTTTTAAGGAACAGCTTAAAAAGAGAATCCTAAAGTGATTTCTTTATAATGGGTGTGTTCCTTATCTTATCCTAGTGTCTAAACTCTTCTCCATGGCTGGACCCCCAAATAATATTCCTTTACGTGCTAAGGGGTAACTAGAGAGTGGGATAGGTTTAATAACTACCCTAACCCTAACGCGTACCCTAACGCTAACCCCTACCCTAACCCTAACACGTACCCTAATCCTAACCGGTACCCTAAACCGAGCCCTAACCCTAACACTAACCCTAACCCTAACCCTAACCCATACCCTACGCCGTACCCGAAGCCCTCCCCGAACCCCTACCCTAAACCGTACCCTAAGCCTAACCCTAAGCCTAACCCTAACCCTAGGCTACCCTTGACTGCTTCTGCCTCCAATAGATTTCCTAAGCACTAGTGTTTTAAGGAACAGCTTAAAAAGAGAATACTAATGTGATTTCTTTATAATGTGTGTGTTCCTTATATTATCTTAGTGTCCAAACTCTTCTCCATGGCTGGACCCCCAAATAATATTCCTTTACGTGCTAATGGGTATCTAGAGATTGGGAAAGGTTTAATAACTACCCTAACCCTAACGCGTACCCTAACCCTAACCCCTACCCTAACCCTAACACGTACCCTAATCCTAACCCGTAACCTAAACCGAGCCCTAACCCTAACACTAACCCTAACCCTAACCCTAACCCATACCCTACGCCGTACCCGAAGCCCTCCCCGAACCCGTACCCTAAGCCGTACCCTAAGCCTAACCCTAAGCCTAACCCTAACCCTAGGCAACCCTTGACTGCTTCTGCCTCCAATAGATTTCCTAAGCACTAGTGTTTTAAGGACCAGCATTAAAAGAGAATCCCAATGTGATTTCTTTATAATGGGTGTGTTCCTTATCTTATCCTAGTGTCTAAACTCTTCTCCATGGCTGGACCCCCAAATAATATTCCTTTACGTGCTAAGGGGTATCTAGAGAGTGGGATAGGTTTAATAACTACCCTAACTCTAATGCGTACCCTAACCCTAAACCCGACCCTAACGCTAACACGTACCCTAAACCGAGCCCTAACCCTAACACTAACAATAACCCTAACCCTAACCCATACCCTACGCCGTACCCGAAGCCCTCACCGAACCCGTACCCTAAGCCGTACCCTAAGCCTAACCCTAAGCCTAACCCTAACCCTAGGCTACCCTTGACTGCTTCTGCCTCCAATAGATTTCCTAAGCACTAGTGTTTTAAGGAACAGCTTAAAAAGAGAATCCTAATGTGATTTCTTTATAATGTGTGTGTTCCTTATATTATCTTAGTGTCTAAACTCTTCTCCATTGGTGGACCCCCAAATAATATTCCTTTACGTGCTAAGGGGTATCTAGAGAGTGGGATAGGTTTAATAACTAGCCTAACCCTAACGCGTACCCTAACCCTAAACCCTACCCTAACCCTAACACGTACCCTAATCCTAAAGCGTACCCTAAACCGAGCCCTAACCCTAACACTAACCGTAACCCTAACCCTAACCCATACCCTACGCCGTACCCGAAGCCCTCCCCGAACACGTACCCTAAGCCGTACCCTAAGCCTAACCCTAAGCCTAACCCTAACCCTAGGCTACCCTTGACTGCTTCTGCCTCCAATAGATTTCCTAAGCACTAGTGTTTTAAGGAACAGCTTAAAAAGAGAATCCTAATGTGATTTCTTTATAATGTGTGTGTTCCTTATATTATCTTAGTGTCTAAAGTCTTCTCCATGGCTGGACCCCCAAATAATATTCCTTTACGTGCTAAGGGGTATCTAGAGAGTGGGATAGGTTTAATAACTACCCTAAGCCTAACGCGTACCCTAACCCTAACCCCTACCCTAACCCTAACACGTACCCTAATCCTAACCCGTACCCTAAACCGAGCCCTAACCCTAACACTAACGCTAACCCTAACCCTAACCCATACCCTACGCCGTACCCGAAGCCCTCCCCGAACCCGTACCCTAAGCCGTACCCTAAGCCTAACCCTAAGCCTAACCCTAACCCTAGGCTACCCTTGACTGCTTCTGCCTCCAATAGATTTCCTAAGCACTAGTGTTTTAAGGAACAGCTTAAAAAGAGAATCCTAATGTGATTTCTTTATAATGGGTGTGTTCCTTATCTTATCCTAGTGTCTAAACTCTTCTCCATGGCTGGACCCCCAAATAATATTCCTTTACGTGCTAAGGGGTAACTAGTGAGTGGGATAGGTTTAATAACTACCCTAACCCTAACGCATACCCTAACGCTAACCCCTACCCTAACCCTAACACGTACCCTAATCCTAACCCGTACCCTAAACCGAGCCCTAACCCTAACACTAACCCTAACCCTAACCCTAACCCATACCCTACGCCGTACCCGAAGCCCTCCCCGAACCCGTACCCTAAGCCGTACCCTAAGCCTAACCCTATGCCTAACCCTAACCCTAGGCTACCCTTGACTGCTTCTGCCTCCAATAGATTTCCTAAGCACTAGTGTTTTAAGGAACAGCTTAAAAAGAGAATCCTAAAGTGATTTCTTTATAATGGGTGTGTTCCTTATCTTATCCTAATGTCTAAACACTTCTCCATGGCTGGACCCCCAAATAATATTCCTTTACGTGCTAAGGGTTAACTAGAGAGTGGGATAGGTTTAATAACTACCCTAACCCTAACGCGTACCCTAACGCTAACCCCTACCCTAACCCTAACACGTACCCTAATCCTAACCTGTACCCTAAACCGAGCCCTAACCCAAACACTAACCCTAACCCTAACCCTAACCCATACCCTACGCCGTACCCGAAGCCCTCCCCGAACCCCTACCCTAAACCGTACCCTAAGCCTAACCCTAAGCCTAACCCTAACCCTAGGCTACCCTTGACTGCTTCTGCCTCCAGTAGATTTCCTAAGCACTAGTGTTTTAAGGAACAGCTTAAAAAGAGAATACTAATGTGATTTCTTTATAATGTGTGTGTTCCTTATATTATCTTAGTGTCTAAACTCTTCTCCATTGGTGGACCCCCAAATAATATTCCTTTACGTGCTAAGGGGTATCTAGAGAGTGGGATAGGTTTAATAACTACCCTAAACCTAATGTGTACCCTAACCCTAACCCCTACCCTAACCCTAACACGTAAACTAAACCTAACCCGTACCCTAAACGGAGCCCTAACCCTAACACTAACCCTAACACTAACACTAACCCATACCCTACGCCGTAAACGAACCCCTCCCCGAACCCGTACCCTAAGCCGTACCCTAAGCCTAACCCCAAGCCTAAACATAACCCTAGGATACCCTTGACTTCTTCTGCCTCCAATAGATTTCCTAAGCACTAGTGTTTTAAGGAACAGCTTAAACAGAGAATCCTAATGTGATTTCTTTATAATGTGTGTGTTCCTTATATTATCCTAGTGTCAAAACTCTTCTCCATGGCTGGACCCCCAAATAATATTCCTTTACGTGCTAATGGGTATCTAGAGATTGGGAAAGGTTTAATAACTACCCTAACCCTAACGCGTACCCTAACCCTAACCCCTACCCTAACCCTAACACGTACCCTAATCCTAACCCGTACCCTAAACCGAGCCGTAACCCTAACACTAACCCTAAACCTAACCCTAACCCATACCCTACGCCGTACCCGAAGCCCTCCCCGAACCCGTACCCTAAGCCGTACCCTAAGCCTAACCCTAAGCCTAACCCTAACCCTAGGCAACCCTTGACTGCTTCTGCCTCCAATAGATTTCCTAAGCACTAGTGTTTTAAGGACCAGCAGAAAAAGAGAATCCCAATGTGATTTCTTTATAATGGGTGTGTTCCTTATCTTATCCTAGTGTCTAAACTCTTGTCCATGGCTGGACCCCCAAATAATATTCCTTTACGTGCTAAGGGGTATCTAGAGAGTGGGATAGGTTTAATAACTACCCTAACTCTAATGCGTACCCTAACCCTAAACCCGACCCTAACGCTAACACGTACCCTAAACCGAGCCCTAACCCTAACACTAACAATAAGCCTAACCCTAACCCATACCCTACGCCGTACCCGAAGCCTTCCCCGAACCCGTACCCTAAGCCGTACCCTAAGCCTAACCCTCAGCCTAACACTAACGCTGGGCTACCCTTGACTGCTTCTGCCTCCAATAGATTTCCTAAGCACTAGTGTTTTAAGGAACAGCTTAAGAAGAGAATCCTAATGTGATTTCTTTATAATAGGTGTGTTCCTTATCTTATCCTAGTGTCTAAACTCTTCTCCATGGCTGGACCCCCAAATAATATTCCTTTATGTGCTAAGGGGTATCGAGAGAGTGGGATAGGTTTAATAACTACCCTAACCCTAACGTGTACACTAAACCTAACCCCTACCCTATCCCTAACACGTACCCTAATCCTAACCCGTACCCTAAACCGAGCCCTAACCCTAACACTTACCCTAACGCTAACCCTAACCCATACCCTACGCCGTACCCGAATCCCTCCCCGAACACGTACCCTAAGCCGTACCCTAAGCCTAACCCTAAGCCTAACCCCAACCCTAGGCTACCCTTGACTGCTTCTGCCTCCAATAGATTTCCTAAGCACTAGTGTTTTAAGGAGCAGATTAAAACGAGAATCCTAATGTGATTTCTTTATAATGGGTGTGTTCCTTATCTTATCCTAGTGTCTAAACTCTTCTCCATGCCTGGACCCCCAAATAATATTCCTTTACGTGCTAAGGGGTATCTAGAGAGTGGGATAGGTTTAATAACTACCCTAAACCTAATGTGTACCCTAACCCTAACCCCTACCCTAACCCTAACACGTAACCTAAACCTAACCCGTACCCTAAACGGAGCCCTAACCCTAACCCTAACCCTAACACTAACACTAACCCATACCCTACGCCGTAAACGAACCCCTCCCCGAACCCGTACCCTAAGCCGTACCCTAAGCCTAACCCCAAGCCTAAACCTAACCCTAGGCTACCCTTGACTTCTTCTGCCTCCAATAGATTTCCTAAGCACTAGTGTTTTAAGGAACAGCTTAAACAGAGAATCCTAATGTGATTTCTTTATAATGTGTGTGTTCCTTATATTATCTTAGTGTCTAAACTCTTCTCCATGGCTGGACCCCCAAATAATATTCCTTTACGTGCTAATGGGTATCTAGAGATTGGGAAAGGTTTAATAACTACCCTAACCCTAACGCGTACCCTAACCCTAACCCCTACCCTAACCCTAACACGTACCCTAATCCTAACCCGTACCCTAAACCGAGCCCTAACCCTAACACTAACCCTAACCCTAACCCTAACCCATACCCTACGCCGTACCCGAAGCCCTCCCCGAACCCGTACCCTAAGCCGTACCCTAAGCCTAACCCTAAGCCTAAACCTAACCCTAGGCTACCCTTGACTGCTTCTGCCTCCAATAGATTTCCTAAGCACTAGTGTTTTAAGGAACAGCTTAAAAAGAGAATCCTAAAGTGATTTCTTTATAATGGGTGTGTTCCTTATCTTATCCTAGTGTCTAAACTCTTCTCCATGGCTGGACCCCCAAATAATATTCCTTTACGTGCTAAGGGGTAACTAGAGAGTGGGATAGGTTTAATAACTACCCTAACCCTAACGCGTACCCTAACGCTAACCCCTACCCTAACCCTAACACGTACCCTAATCCTAACCGGTACCCTAAACCGAGCCCTAACCCTAACACTAACCCTAACCCTAACCCTAACCCATACCCTACGCCGTACCCGAAGCCCTCCCCGAACCCCTACCCTAAACCGTACCCTAAGCCTAACCCTAAGCCTAACCCTAACCCTAGGCTACCCTTGACTGCTTCTGCCTCCAATAGATTTCCTAAGCACTAGTGTTTTAAGGAACAGCTTAAAAAGAGAATACTAATGTGATTTCTTTATAATGTGTGTGTTCCTTATATTATCTTAGTGTCCAAACTCTTCTCCATGGCTGGACCCCCAAATAATATTCCTTTACGTGCTAATGGGTATCTAGAGATTGGGAAAGGTTTAATAACTACCCTAACCCTAACGCGTACCCTAACCCTAACCCCTACCCTAACCCTAACACGTACCCTAATCCTAACCCGTAACCTAAACCGAGCCCTAACCCTAACACTAACCCTAACCCTAACCCTAACCCATACCCTACGCCGTACCCGAAGCCCTCCCCGAACCCGTACCCTAAGCCGTACCCTAAGCCTAACCCTAAGCCTAACCCTAACCCTAGGCAACCCTTGACTGCTTCTGCCTCCAATAGATTTCCTAAGCACTAGTGTTTTAAGGACCAGCATAAAAAGAGAATCCCAATGTGATTTCTTTATAATGGGTGTGTTCCTTATCTTATCCTAGTGTCTAAACTCTTCTCCATGGCTGGACCCCCAAATAATATTCCTTTACGTGCTAAGGGGTATCTAGAGAGTGGGATAGGTTTAATAACTACCCTAACTCTAATGCGTACCCTAACCCTAAACCCGACCCTAACGCTAACACGTACCCTAAACCGAGCCCTAACCCTAACACTAACAATAACCCTAACCCTAACCCATACCCTACGCCGTACCCGAAGCCCTCACCGAACCCGTACCCTAAGCCGTACCCTAAGCCTAACCCTAAGCCTAACCCTAACCCTAGGCTACCCTTGACTGCTTCTGCCTCCAATAGATTTCCTAAGCACTAGTGTTTTAAGGAACAGCTTAAAAAGAGAATCCTAATGTGATTTCTTTATAATGTGTGTGTTCCTTATATTATCTTAGTGTCTAAACTCTTCTCCATTGGTGGACCCCCAAATAATATTCCTTTACGTGCTAAGGGGTATCTAGAGAGTGGGATAGGTTTAATAACTAGCCTAACCCTAACGCGTACCCTAACCCTAAACCCTACCCTAACCCTAACACGTACCCTAATCCTAAAGCGTACCCTAAACCGAGCCCTAACCCTAACACTAACCGTAACCCTAACCCTAACCCATACCCTACGCCGTACCCGAAGCCCTCCCCGAACACGTACCCTAAGCCGTACCCTAAGCCTAACCCTAAGCCTAACCCTAACCCTAGGCTACCCTTGACTGCTTCTGCCTCCAATAGATTTCCTAAGCACTAGTGTTTTAAGGAACAGCTTAAAAAGAGAATCCTAATGTGATTTCTTTATAATGTGTGTGTTCCTTATATTATCTTAGTGTCTAAAGTCTTCTCCATGGCTGGACCCCCAAATAATATTCCTTTACGTGCTAAGGGGTATCTAGAGAGTGGGATAGGTTTAATAACTACCCTAAGCCTAACGCGTACCCTAACCCTAACCCCTACCCTAACCCTAACACGTACCCTAATCCTAACCCGTACCCTAAACCGAGCCCTAACCCTAACACTAACGCTAACCCTAACCCTAACCCATACCCTACGCCGTACCCGAAGCCCTCCCCGAACCCGTAACCTAAGCCGTACCCTAAGCCTAACCCTAAGCCTAACCCTAACCCTAGGCTACCCTTGACTGCTTCTGCCTCCAATAGATTTCCTAAGCACTAGTGTTTTAAGGAACAGCTTAAAAAGAGAATCCTAATGTGATTTCTTTATAATGGGTGTGTTCCTTATCTTATCCTAGTGTCTAAACTCTTCTCCATGGCAGGACCCCCAAATAATATTCCTTTACGTGCTAAGGGGTAACTAGTGAGTGGGATAGGTTTAATAACTACCCTAAACCTAATGTGTACCCTAACCCTAACCCCTACCCTAACCCTAACACGTAAACTAAACCTAACCCGTACCCTAAACGGAGCCCTAACCCTAACACTAACCCTAACACTAACACTAACCCATACCCTACGCCGTAAACGAACCCCTCCCCGAACCCGTACCCTAAGCCGTACCCTAAGCCTAACCCCAAGCCTAAACCTAACCCTAGGCTACCCTTGACTTCTTCTGCCTCCAATAGATTTCCTAAGCACTAGTGTTTTAAGGAACAGCTTAAACAGAGAATCCTAATGTGATTTCTTTATAATGTGTGTGTTCCTTATATTATCCTAGTGTCAAAACTCTTCTCCATGGCTGGACCCCCAAATAATATTCCTTTACGTGCTAATGGGTATCTAGAGATTGGGAAAGGTTTAATAACTACCCTAACCCTAACGCGTACCCTAACCCTAACCCCTACCCTAACCCTAACACGTACCCTAATCCTAACCCGTACCCTAAACCGAGCCGTAACCCTAACACTAACCCTAAACCTAACCCTAACCCATACCCTACGCCGTACCCGAAGCCCTCCCCGAACCCGTACCCTAAGCCGTACCCTAAGCCTAACCCTAAGCCTAACCCTAACCCTAGGCAACCCTTGACTGCTTCTGCCTCCAATAGATTTCCTAAGCACTAGTGTTTTAAGGACCAGCAGAAAAAGAGAATCCCAATGTGATTTCTTTATAATGGGTGTGTTCCTTATCTTATCCTAGTGTCTAAACTCTTGTCCATGGCTGGACCCCCAAATAATATTCCTTTACGTGCTAAGGGGTATCTAGAGAGTGGGATAGGTTTAATAACTACCCTAACTCTAATGCGTACCCTAACCCTAAACCCGACCCTAACGCTAACACGTACCCTAAACCGAGCCCTAACCCTAACACTAACAATAAGCCTAACCCTAACCCATACCCTACGCCGTACCCGAAGCCTTCCCCGAACCCGTACCCTAAGCCGTACCCTAAGCCTAACCCTCAGCCTAACACTAACGCTGGGCTACCCTTGACTGCTTCTGCCTCCAATAGATTTCCTAAGCACTAGTGTTTTAAGGAACAGCTTAAGAAGAGAATCCTAATGTGATTTCTTTATAATAGGTGTGTTCCTTATCTTATCCTAGTGTCTAAACTCTTCTCCATGGCTGGACCCACAAATAATATTCCTTTTCGTGCTAAGGGGTATCTAGAGAGTGGGATAGGTTTAATAACTACCCTAACCCTAACGCGTACCCTAACCCTAACCCCTACCCTAACCCTAACACGTACCCTAATCCTAACCCGTACCCTAAACCGAGCCCTAACCCTAACACTAACCCTAACCCTAACCCTAACCCATACCCTACGCCGTACCCGAAGCCCTCCCCGAACCCGTACCCTAAGCCGTACCCTAAGCCTAACCCTAAGCTTAACCCTAACCCTAGGCTACCCTTGACTGCTTCTGCCTCCAATAGATTTCCTAAGCACTAGTGTTTTAAGGAACAGCATAAAAAGGGAATCCTAATGTGATTTCTTTATAATGGGTGTGTTCCTTATCTTATCCTAGTGTCTAAACTCTTCTCCATGGCTGGCCCCCCAAATAATATTCCTTTACGTGCTAAGGGGTATCTAGAGAGTTGGATAGGTTTAATAACTACCCTAACCCTAACGCGTAACCTAACCCTCACCCCTACCCTAACCCTAACACGTACCCTAATCCTAAACCCTACCCTAAACCGAACCCTAACCCTAACACTAACCGTAACCCTAACCCTAACCCATACCCTACGCCATACCCACAGCCCTCCCCGAACCCGTACCCTAAGCCGTACCCTAAGCCTAACCCTAAGCCTAACCCTAACCCTAGGCTACCCTTGACTGCTTCTGCCTCCAATAGATTTCCTAAGCACTAGTGTTTTAAGGAACAGCTTAAAAAGAGAATACAAACGTGATTTCTTTATAATGTGTGTGTTCCTTATATTATCTTAGTGTCTAAACTCTTCTCCATTGGTGGACCCGCAAATAATATTCCTTTACGTGCTAAGGGGTATCTAGAGAGTGGGATAGGTTTAATCACTACCCTAACCGTAATGCGTACCCTAACCCTAACCCCTACCCTAACCCTAACACGTACCCTAATCCTAACTCGTACCCTAAACCGAGCCCTAACCCTATCACTAATCCTAACCCTAACCCTAACCCATACCCTACGCCGTACCCGAAGACCTCCCCGAAAACGTACCCTAAGCCGTACCCTAAGCCTAACCCTAAGCCTAACCCTAACCCTAGGCTACCCTTGACTGCTTCTGCCTCCAATAGATTTCCTAAGCACTAGTGTTTTAAGGAATAGCTTAAAAAGAGAATCCTAAAGTGATTTCTTTATAATGGGTGTGTTCCTTATCTAATCCTAGTGTCGAAACTCTTCTCCATGCCTGGACCCCCTAAATAATATTCCTTTACGTGCTAAGGGTTATCGAGAGAGTGGGACAGGTTTAATAACTACCCTAACCCTAACGCGTACCCTAACCCTAACCCCTACCCTAACCCTAACACGTACCCTAATCCTAACCCGTACCCTAAACCGAGCCCTAACCCTAACACTAACCCTAACCCTAACCCTAACCCATACCCTACGCCGTACCCGAAGCCCTCCCCGAACCCGTACCCTAAGCCTAACCCTAAGCCTAACCCTAACCCTAGGCTACCCTTGACTGCTTCTGCCTCCAATAGATTTCCTAAGCACTAGTGTTTTAAGGAACAGCTTAAAAAGAGAATCCTAATGTGATTTCTTTATGATGGGTGTGTTCCTTATCTTATCCTAGTGTCTAAACTCTTCTCCATGGCTGGACCCCCAAATAATATTCCTTTACGTGCTAAGGGGTAACTAGTGAGTGGGATAGGTTTAATAACTACCCTAACCCTAACGCATACCCTAACGCTAACCCCTACCCTAACCCTAACACGTACCCTAATCCTAACCCGTACCCTAAACCGAGCCCTAACCCTAACACTAACCCTAACCCTAACCCTAACCCATACCCTACGCCGTACCCGAAGCCCTCCCCGAACCCGTACCCTAAGCCGTACCCTAAGCCTAACCCTAAGCCTAACCCTAACCCTAGGCTACCCTTGACTGCTTCTGCCTCCAATAGATTTCCTAAGCACTAGTGTTTTAAGGAACAGCTTAAAAAGAGAATCCTAAAGTGATTTCTTTATAATGGGTGTGTTCCTTATCTTATCCTAGTGTCTAAACTCTTCTCCATGGCTGGACCCCCAAATAATATTCCTTTACGTGCTAAGGGGTAACTAGAGAGTGGAATAGGTTTAATAACTACCCTAACCCTAACGCGTACCCTAACGCTAACCCCTACCCTAACCCTAACACGTACCCTAATCCTAACCCGTACCCTAAACCGAGCCCTAACCCTAACACTAACCCTAACCCTAACCCTAACCCATACCCTACGCCGTACCCGAAGCCCTCCCCGAACCCCTACCCTAAACCGTACCCTAAGCCTAACCCTAAGCCTAACCCTAACCCTAGGCTACCCTTGACTGCTTCTGCCTCCAATAGATTTCCTAAGCACTAGTGTTTTAAGGAACAGCTTAAAAAGAGAATACTAATGTGATTTCTTTATAATGTGTGTGTTCCTTATATTATCTTAGTGTCTAAACTCTTCTCCATTGGTGGACCCCCAAATAATATTCCTTTACGTGCTAAGGGGTATCTAGAGAGTGGGATAGGTTTAATAACTACCCTAAACCTAATGTGTACCCTAACCCTAACCCCTACCCTAACCCTAACACGTAAACTAAACCTAACCCGTACCCTAAACGGAGCCCTAACCCTAACACTAACCCTAACACTAACACTAACCCATACCCTACGCCGTAAACGAACCCCTCCCCGAACCCGTACCCTAAGCCGTACCCTAAGCCTAACCCCAAGCCTAAACATAACCCTAGGCTACCCTTGACTTCTTCTGCCTCCAATAGATTTCCTAAGCACTAGTGTTTTAAGGAACAGCTTAAACAGAGAATCCTAATGTGATTTCTTTATAATGTGTGTGTTCCTTATATTATCCTAGTGTCAAAACTCTTCTCCATGGCTGGACCCCCAAATAATATTCCTTTACGTGCTAATGGGTATCTAGAGATTGGGAAAGGTTTAATAACTACCCTAACCCTAACGCGTACCCTAACCCTAACCCCTACCCTAACCCTAACACGTACCCTAATCCTAACCCGTACCCTAAACCGAGCCGTAACCCTAACACTAACCCTAAACCTAACCCTAACCCATACCCTACGCCGTACCCGAAGCCCTCCCCGAACCCGTACCCTAAGCCGTACCCTAAGCCTAACCCTAAGCCTAACCCTAACCCTAGGCAACCCTTGACTGCTTCTGCCTCCAATAGATTTCCTAAGCACTAGTGTTTTAAGGACCAGCAGAAAAAGAGAATCCCAATGTGATTTCTTTATAATGGGTGTGTTCCTTATCTTATCCTAGTGTCTAAACTCTTGTCCATGGCTGGACCCCCAAATAATATTCCTTTACGTGCTAAGGGGTATCTAGAGAGTGGGATAGGTTTAATAACTACCCTAACTCTAATGCGTACCCTAACCCTAAACCCGACCCTAACGCTAACACGTACCCTAAACCGAGCCCTAACCCTAACACTAACAATAAGCCTAACCCTAACCCATACCCTACGCCGTACCCGAAGCCTTCCCCGAACCCGTACCCTAAGCCGTACCCTAAGCCTAACCCTCAGCCTAACACTAACGCTGGGCTACCCTTGACTGCTTCTGCCTCCAATAGATTTCCTAAGCACTAGTGTTTTAAGGAACAGCTTAAGAAGAGAATCCTAATGTGATTTCTTTATAATAGGTGTGTTCCTTATCTTATCCTAGTGTCTAAACTCTTCTCCATGGCTGGACCCCCAAATAATATTCCTTTATGTGCTAAGGGGTATCGAGAGAGTGGGATAGGTTTAATAACTACCCTAACCCTAACGTGTACACTAAACCTAACCCCTACCCTATCCCTAACACGTACCCTAATCCTAACCCGTACCCTAAACCGAGCCCTAACCCTAACACTTACCCTAACGCTAACCCTAACCCATACCCTACGCCGTACCCGAATCCCTCCCCGAACACGTACCCTAAGCCGTACCCTAAGCCTAACCCTAAGCCTAACCCCAACCCTAGGCTACCCTTGACTGCTTCTGCCTCCAATAGATTTCCTAAGCACTAGTGTTTTAAGGAACAGATTAAAACGAGAATCCTAATGTGATTTCTTTATAATGGGTGTGTTCCTTATCTTATCCTAGTGTCTAAACTCTTCTCCATGCCTGGACCCCCAAATAATATTCCTTTACGTGCTAAGGGGTATCTAGAGAGTGGGATAGGTTTAATAACTACCCTAAACCTAATGTGTACCCTAACCCTAACCCCTACCCTAACCCTAACACGTAACCTAAACCTAACCCGTACCCTAAACGGAGCCCTAACCCTAACCCTAACCCTAACACTAACACTAACCCATACCCTACGCCGTAAACGAACCCCTCCCCGAACCCGTACCCTAAGCCGTACCCTAAGCCTAACCCCAAGCCTAAACCTAACCCTAGGCTACCCTTGACTTCTTCTGCCTCCAATAGATTTCCTAAGCACTAGTGTTTTAAGGAACAGCTTAAACAGAGAATCCTAATGTGATTTCTTTATAATGTGTGTGTTCCTTATATTATCTTAGTGTCTAAACTCTTCTCCATGGCTGGACCCCCAAATAATATTCCTTTACGTGCTAATGGGTATCTAGAGATTGGGAAAGGTTTAATAACTACCCTAACCCTAACGCGTACCCTAACCCTAACCCCTACCCTAACCCTAACACGTACCCTAATCCTAACCCGTACCCTAAACCGAGCCCTAACCCTAACACTAACCCTAACCCTAACCCTAACCCATACCCTACGCCGTACCCGAAGCCCTCCCCGAACCCGTACCCTAAGCCGTACCCTAAGCCTAACCCTAAGCCTAACCCTAACCCTAGGCTACCCTTGACTGCTTCTGCCTCCAATAGATTTCCTAAGCACTAGTGTTTTAAGGAACAGCTTAAAAAGAGAATCCTAAAGTGATTTCTTTATAATGGGTGTGTTCCTTATCTTATCCTAGTGTCTAAACTCTTCTCCATGGCTGGACCCCCAAATAATATTCCTTTACGTGCTAAGGGGTAACTAGAGAGTGGGATAGGTTTAATAACTACCCTAACCCTAACGCGTACCCTAACGCTAACCCCTACCCTAACCCTAACACGTACCCTAATCCTAACCGGTACCCTAAACCGAGCCCTAACCCTAACACTAACCCTAACCCTAACCCTAACCCATACCCTACGCCGTACCCGAAGCCCTCCCCGAACCCCTACCCTAAACCGTACCCTAAGCCTAACCCTAAGCCTAACCCTAACCCTAGGCTACCCTTGACTGCTTCTGCCTCCAATAGATTTCCTAAGCACTAGTGTTTTAAGGAACAGCTTAAAAAGAGAATACTAATGTGATTTCTTTATAATGTGTGTGTTCCTTATATTATCTTAGTGTCCAAACTCTTCTCCATGGCTGGACCCCCAAATAATATTCCTTTACGTGCTAATGGGTATCTAGAGATTGGGAAAGGTTTAATAACTACCCTAACCCTAACGCGTACCCTAACCCTAACCCCTACCCTAACCCTAACACGTACCCTAATCCTAACCCGTAACCTAAACCGAGCCCTAACCCTAACACTAACCCTAACCCTAACCCTAACCCATACCCTACGCCGTACCCGAAGCCCTCCCCGAACCCGTACCCTAAGCCGTACCCTAAGCCTAACCCTAAGCCTAACCCTAACCCTAGGCAACCCTTGACTGCTTCTGCCTCCAATAGATTTCCTAAGCACTAGTGTTTTAAGGACCAGCATTAAAAGAGAATCCCAATGTGATTTCTTTATAATGGGTGTGTTCCTTATCTTATCCTAGTGTCTAAACTCTTCTCCATGGCTGGACCCCCAAATAATATTCCTTTACGTGCTAAGGGGTATCTAGAGAGTGGGATAGGTTTAATAACTACCCTAACTCTAATGCGTACCCTAACCCTAAACCCGACCCTAACGCTAACACGTACCCTAAACCGAGCCCTAACCCTAACACTAACAATAACCCTAACCCTAACCCATACCCTACGCCGTACCCGAAGCCCTCACCGAACCCGTACCCTAAGCCGTACCCTAAGCCTAACCCTAAGCCTAACCCTAACCCTAGGCTACCCTTGACTGCTTCTGCCTCCAATAGATTTCCTAAGCACTAGTGTTTTAAGGAACAGCTTAAAAAGAGAATCCTAATGTGATTTCTTTATAATGTGTGTGTTCCTTATATTATCTTAGTGTCTAAACTCTTCTCCATTGGTGGACCCCCAAATAATATTCCTTTACGTGCTAAGGGGTATCTAGAGAGTGGGATAGGTTTAATAACTAGCCTAACCCTAACGCGTACCCTAACCCTAAACCCTACCCTAACCCTAACACGTACCCTAATCCTAAAGCGTACCCTAAACCGAGCCCTAACCCTAACACTAACCGTAACCCTAACCCTAACCCATACCCTACGCCGTACCCGAAGCCCTCCCCGAACACGTACCCTAAGCCGTACCCTAAGCCTAACCCTAAGCCTAACCCTAACCCTAGGCTACCCTTGACTGCTTCTGCCTCCAATAGATTTCCTAAGCACTAGTGTTTTAAGGAACAGCTTAAAAAGAGAATCCTAATGTGATTTCTTTATAATGTGTGTGTTCCTTATATTATCTTAGTGTCTAAAGTCTTCTCCATGGCTGGACCCCCAAATAATATTCCTTTACGTGCTAAGGGGTATCTAGAGAGTGGGATAGGTTTAATAACTACCCTAAGCCTAACGCGTACCCTAACCCTAACCCCTACCCTAACCCTAACACGTACCCTAATCCTAACCCGTACCCTAAACCGAGCCCTAACCCTAACACTAACGCTAACCCTAACCCTAACCCATACCCTACGCCGTACCCGAAGCCCTCCCCGAACCCGTACCCTAAGCCGTACCCTAAGCCTAACCCTAAGCCTAACCCTAACCCTAGGCTACCCTTGACTGCTTCTGCCTCCAATAGATTTCCTAAGCACTAGTGTTTTAAGGAACAGCTTAAAAAGAGAATCCTAATGTGATTTCTTTATAATGGGTGTGTTCCTTATCTTATCCTAGTGTCTAAACTCTTCTCCATGGCTGGACCCCCAAATAATATTCCTTTACGTGCTAAGGGGTAACTAGTGAGTGGGATAGGTTTAATAACTACCCTAACCCTAACGCATACCCTAACGCTAACCCCTACCCTAACCCTAACACGTACCCTAATCCTAACCCGTACCCTAAACCGAGCCCTAACCCTAACACTAACCCTAACCCTAACCCTAACCCATACCCTACGCCGTACCCGAAGCCCTCCCCGAACCCGTACCCTAAGCCGTACCCTAAGCCTAACCCTATGCCTAACCCTAACCCTAGGCTACCCTTGACTGCTTCTGCCTCCAATAGATTTCCTAAGCACTAGTGTTTTAAGGAACAGCTTAAAAAGAGAATCCTAAAGTGATTTCTTTATAATGGGTGTGTTCCTTATCTTATCCTAATGTCTAAACACTTCTCCATGGCTGGACCCCCAAATAATATTCCTTTACGTGCTAAGGGTTAACTAGAGAGTGGGATAGGTTTAATAACTACCCTAACCCTAACGCGTACCCTAACGCTAACCCCTACCCTAACCCTAACACGTACCCTAATCCTAACCTGTACCCTAAACCGAGCCCTAACCCAAACACTAACCCTAACCCTAACCCTAACCCATACCCTACGCCGTACCCGAAGCCCTCCCCGAACCCCTACCCTAAACCGTACCCTAAGCCTAACCCTAAGCCTAACCCTAACCCTAGGCTACCCTTGACTGCTTCTGCCTCCAGTAGATTTCCTAAGCACTAGTGTTTTAAGGAACAGCTTAAAAAGAGAATACTAATGTGATTTCTTTATAATGTGTGTGTTCCTTATATTATCTTAGTGTCTAAACTCTTCTCCATTGGTGGACCCCCAAATAATATTCCTTTACGTGCTAAGGGGTATCTAGAGAGTGGGATAGGTTTAATAACTACCCTAAACCTAATGTGTACCCTAACCCTAACCCCTACCCTAACCCTAACACGTAAACTAAACCTAACCCGTACCCTAAACGGAGCCCTAACCCTAACACTAACCCTAACACTAACACTAACCCATACCCTACGCCGTAAACGAACCCCTCCCCGAACCCGTACCCTAAGCCGTACCCTAAGCCTAACCCCAAGCCTAAACATAACCCTAGGATACCCTTGACTTCTTCTGCCTCCAATAGATTTCCTAAGCACTAGTGTTTTAAGGAACAGCTTAAACAGAGAATCCTAATGTGATTTCTTTATAATGTGTGTGTTCCTTATATTATCCTAGTGTCAAAACTCTTCTCCATGGCTGGACCCCCAAATAATATTCCTTTACGTGCTAATGGGTATCTAGAGATTGGGAAAGGTTTAATAACTACCCTAACCCTAACGCGTACCCTAACCCTAACCCCTACCCTAACCCTAACACGTACCCTAATCCTAACCCGTACCCTAAACCGAGCCGTAACCCTAACACTAACCCTAAACCTAACCCTAACCCATACCCTACGCCGTACCCGAAGCCCTCCCCGAACCCGTACCCTAAGCCGTACCCTAAGCCTAACCCTAAGCCTAACCCTAACCCTAGGCAACCCTTGACTGCTTCTGCCTCCAATAGATTTCCTAAGCACTAGTGTTTTAAGGACCAGCAGAAAAAGAGAATCCCAATGTGATTTCTTTATAATGGGTGTGTTCCTTATCTTATCCTAGTGTCTAAACTCTTGTCCATGGCTGGACCCCCAAATAATATTCCTTTACGTGCTAAGGGGTATCTAGAGAGTGGGATAGGTTTAATAACTACCCTAACTCTAATGCGTACCCTAACCCTAAACCCGACCCTAACGCTAACACGTACCCTAAACCGAGCCCTAACCCTAACACTAACAATAAGCCTAACCCTAACCCATACCCTACGCCGTACCCGAAGCCTTCCCCGAACCCGTACCCTAAGCCGTACCCTAAGCCTAACCCTCAGCCTAACACTAACGCTGGGCTACCCTTGACTGCTTCTGCCTCCAATAGATTTCCTAAGCACTAGTGTTTTAAGGAACAGCTTAAGAAGAGAATCCTAATGTGATTTCTTTATAATAGGTGTGTTCCTTATCTTATCCTAGTGTCTAAACTCTTCTCCATGGCTGGACCCCCAAATAATATTCCTTTATGTGCTAAGGGGTATCGAGAGAGTGGGATAGGTTTAATAACTACCCTAACCCTAACGTGTACACTAAACCTAACCCCTACCCTATCCCTAACACGTACCCTAATCCTAACCCGTACCCTAAACCGAGCCCTAACCCTAACACTTACCCTAACGCTAACCCTAACCCATACCCTACGCCGTACCCGAATCCCTCCCCGAACACGTACCCTAAGCCGTACCCTAAGCCTAACCCTAAGCCTAACCCCAACCCTAGGCTACCCTTGACTGCTTCTGCCTCCAATAGATTTCCTAAGCACTAGTGTTTTAAGGAGCAGATTAAAACGAGAATCCTAATGTGATTTCTTTATAATGGGTGTGTTCCTTATCTTATCCTAGTGTCTAAACTCTTCTCCATGCCTGGACCCCCAAATAATATTCCTTTACGTGCTAAGGGGTATCTAGAGAGTGGGATAGGTTTAATAACTACCCTAAACCTAATGTGTACCCTAACCCTAACCCCTACCCTAACCCTAACACGTAACCTAAACCTAACCCGTACCCTAAACGGAGCCCTAACCCTAACCCTAACCCTAACACTAACACTAACCCATACCCTACGCCGTAAACGAACCCCTCCCCGAACCCGTACCCTAAGCCGTACCCTAAGCCTAACCCCAAGCCTAAACCTAACCCTAGGCTACCCTTGACTTCTTCTGCCTCCAATAGATTTCCTAAGCACTAGTGTTTTAAGGAACAGCTTAAACAGAGAATCCTAATGTGATTTCTTTATAATGTGTGTGTTCCTTATATTATCTTAGTGTCTAAACTCTTCTCCATGGCTGGACCCCCAAATAATATTCCTTTACGTGCTAATGGGTATCTAGAGATTGGGAAAGGTTTAATAACTACCCTAACCCTAACGCGTACCCTAACCCTAACCCCTACCCTAACCCTAACACGTACCCTAATCCTAACCCGTACCCTAAACCGAGCCCTAACCCTAACACTAACCCTAACCCTAACCCTAACCCATACCCTACGCCGTACCCGAAGCCCTCCCCGAACCCGTACCCTAAGCCGTACCCTAAGCCTAACCCTAAGCCTAACCCTAACCCTAGGCTACCCTTGACTGCTTCTGCCTCCAATAGATTTCCTAAGCACTAGTGTTTTAAGGAACAGCTTAAAAAGAGAATCCTAAAGTGATTTCTTTATAATGGGTGTGTTCCTTATCTTATCCTAGTGTCTAAACTCTTCTCCATGGCTGGACCCCCAAATAATATTCCTTTACGTGCTAAGGGGTAACTAGAGAGTGGGATAGGTTTAATAACTACCCTAACCCTAACGCGTACCCTAACGCTAACCCCTACCCTAACCCTAACACGTACCCTAATCCTAACCGGTACCCTAAACCGAGCCCTAACCCTAACACTAACCCTAACCCTAACCCTAACCCATACCCTACGCCGTACCCGAAGCCCTCCCCGAACCCCTACCCTAAACCGTACCCTAAGCCTAACCCTAAGCCTAACCCTAACCCTAGGCTACCCTTGACTGCTTCTGCCTCCAATAGATTTCCTAAGCACTAGTGTTTTAAGGAACAGCTTAAAAAGAGAATACTAATGTGATTTCTTTATAATGTGTGTGTTCCTTATATTATCTTAGTGTCCAAACTCTTCTCCATGGCTGGACCCCCAAATAATATTCCTTTACGTGCTAATGGGTATCTAGAGATTGGGAAAGGTTTAATAACTACCCTAACCCTAACGCGTACCCTAACCCTAACCCCTACCCTAACCCTAACACGTACCCTAATCCTAACCCGTAACCTAAACCGAGCCCTAACCCTAACACTAACCCTAACCCTAACCCTAACCCATACCCTACGCCGTACCCGAAGCCCTCCCCGAACCCGTACCCTAAGCCGTACCCTAAGCCTAACCCTAAGCCTAACCCTAACCCTAGGCAACCCTTGACTGCTTCTGCCTCCAATAGATTTCCTAAGCACTAGTGTTTTAAGGACCAGCATAAAAAGAGAATCCCAATGTGATTTCTTTATAATGGGTGTGTTCCTTATCTTATCCTAGTGTCTAAACTCTTCTCCATGGCTGGACCCCCAAATAATATTCCTTTACGTGCTAAGGGGTATCTAGAGAGTGGGATAGGTTTAATAACTACCCTAACTCTAATGCGTACCCTAACCCTAAACCCGACCCTAACGCTAACACGTACCCTAAACCGAGCCCTAACCCTAACACTAACAATAACCCTAACCCTAACCCATACCCTACGCCGTACCCGAAGCCCTCACCGAACCCGTACCCTAAGCCGTACCCTAAGCCTAACCCTAAGCCTAACCCTAACCCTAGGCTACCCTTGACTGCTTCTGCCTCCAATAGATTTCCTAAGCACTAGTGTTTTAAGGAACAGCTTAAAAAGAGAATCCTAATGTGATTTCTTTATAATGTGTGTGTTCCTTATATTATCTTAGTGTCTAAACTCTTCTCCATTGGTGGACCCCCAAATAATATTCCTTTACGTGCTAAGGGGTATCTAGAGAGTGGGATAGGTTTAATAACTAGCCTAACCCTAACGCGTACCCTAACCCTAAACCCTACCCTAACCCTAACACGTACCCTAATCCTAAAGCGTACCCTAAACCGAGCCCTAACCCTAACACTAACCGTAACCCTAACCCTAACCCATACCCTACGCCGTACCCGAAGCCCTCCCCGAACACGTACCCTAAGCCGTACCCTAAGCCTAACCCTAAGCCTAACCCTAACCCTAGGCTACCCTTGACTGCTTCTGCCTCCAATAGATTTCCTAAGCACTAGTGTTTTAAGGAACAGCTTAAAAAGAGAATCCTAATGTGATTTCTTTATAATGTGTGTGTTCCTTATATTATCTTAGTGTCTAAAGTCTTCTCCATGGCTGGACCCCCAAATAATATTCCTTTACGTGCTAAGGGGTATCTAGAGAGTGGGATAGGTTTAATAACTACCCTAAGCCTAACGCGTACCCTAACCCTAACCCCTACCCTAACCCTAACACGTACCCTAATCCTAACCCGTACCCTAAACCGAGCCCTAACCCTAACACTAACGCTAACCCTAACCCTAACCCATACCCTACGCCGTACCCGAAGCCCTCCCCGAACCCGTAACCTAAGCCGTACCCTAAGCCTAACCCTAAGCCTAACCCTAACCCTAGGCTACCCTTGACTGCTTCTGCCTCCAATAGATTTCCTAAGCACTAGTGTTTTAAGGAACAGCTTAAAAAGAGAATCCTAATGTGATTTCTTTATAATGGGTGTGTTCCTTATCTTATCCTAGTGTCTAAACTCTTCTCCATGGCAGGACCCCCAAATAATATTCCTTTACGTGCTAAGGGGTAACTAGTGAGTGGGATAGGTTTAATAACTACCCTAAACCTAATGTGTACCCTAACCCTAACCCCTACCCTAACCCTAACACGTAAACTAAACCTAACCCGTACCCTAAACGGAGCCCTAACCCTAACACTAACCCTAACACTAACACTAACCCATACCCTACGCCGTAAACGAACCCCTCCCCGAACCCGTACCCTAAGCCGTACCCTAAGCCTAACCCCAAGCCTAAACCTAACCCTAGGCTACCCTTGACTTCTTCTGCCTCCAATAGATTTCCTAAGCACTAGTGTTTTAAGGAACAGCTTAAACAGAGAATCCTAATGTGATTTCTTTATAATGTGTGTGTTCCTTATATTATCCTAGTGTCAAAACTCTTCTCCATGGCTGGACCCCCAAATAATATTCCTTTACGTGCTAATGGGTATCTAGAGATTGGGAAAGGTTTAATAACTACCCTAACCCTAACGCGTACCCTAACCCTAACCCCTACCCTAACCCTAACACGTACCCTAATCCTAACCCGTACCCTAAACCGAGCCGTAACCCTAACACTAACCCTAAACCTAACCCTAACCCATACCCTACGCCGTACCCGAAGCCCTCCCCGAACCCGTACCCTAAGCCGTACCCTAAGCCTAACCCTAAGCCTAACCCTAACCCTAGGCAACCCTTGACTGCTTCTGCCTCCAATAGATTTCCTAAGCACTAGTGTTTTAAGGACCAGCAGAAAAAGAGAATCCCAATGTGATTTCTTTATAATGGGTGTGTTCCTTATCTTATCCTAGTGTCTAAACTCTTGTCCATGGCTGGACCCCCAAATAATATTCCTTTACGTGCTAAGGGGTATCTAGAGAGTGGGATAGGTTTAATAACTACCCTAACTCTAATGCGTACCCTAACCCTAAACCCGACCCTAACGCTAACACGTACCCTAAACCGAGCCCTAACCCTAACACTAACAATAAGCCTAACCCTAACCCATACCCTACGCCGTACCCGAAGCCTTCCCCGAACCCGTACCCTAAGCCGTACCCTAAGCCTAACCCTCAGCCTAACACTAACGCTGGGCTACCCTTGACTGCTTCTGCCTCCAATAGATTTCCTAAGCACTAGTGTTTTAAGGAACAGCTTAAGAAGAGAATCCTAATGTGATTTCTTTATAATAGGTGTGTTCCTTATCTTATCCTAGTGTCTAAACTCTTCTCCATGGCTGGACCCACAAATAATATTCCTTTTCGTGCTAAGGGGTATCTAGAGAGTGGGATAGGTTTAATAACTACCCTAACCCTAACGCGTACCCTAACCCTAACCCCTACCCTAACCCTAACACGTACCCTAATCCTAACCCGTACCCTAAACCGAGCCCTAACCCTAACACTAACCCTAACCCTAACCCTAACCCATACCCTACGCCGTACCCGAAGCCCTCCCCGAACCCGTACCCTAAGCCGTACCCTAAGCCTAACCCTAAGCTTAACCCTAACCCTAGGCTACCCTTGACTGCTTCTGCCTCCAATAGATTTCCTAAGCACTAGTGTTTTAAGGAACAGCATAAAAAGGGAATCCTAATGTGATTTCTTTATAATGGGTGTGTTCCTTATCTTATCCTAGTGTCTAAACTCTTCTCCATGGCTGGCCCCCCAAATAATATTCCTTTACGTGCTAAGGGGTATCTAGAGAGTTGGATAGGTTTAATAACTACCCTAACCCTAACGCGTAACCTAACCCTCACCCCTACCCTAACCCTAACACGTACCCTAATCCTAAACCCTACCCTAAACCGAACCCTAACCCTAACACTAACCGTAACCCTAACCCTAACCCATACCCTACGCCATACCCACAGCCCTCCCCGAACCCGTACCCTAAGCCGTACCCTAAGCCTAACCCTAAGCCTAACCCTAACCCTAGGCTACCCTTGACTGCTTCTGCCTCCAATAGATTTCCTAAGCACTAGTGTTTTAAGGAACAGCTTAAAAAGAGAATACAAACGTGATTTCTTTATAATGTGTGTGTTCCTTATATTATCTTAGTGTCTAAACTCTTCTCCATTGGTGGACCCGCAAATAATATTCCTTTACGTGCTAAGGGGTATCTAGAGAGTGGGATAGGTTTAATCACTACCCTAACCGTAATGCGTACCCTAACCCTAACCCCTACCCTAACCCTAACACGTACCCTAATCCTAACTCGTACCCTAAACCGAGCCCTAACCCTATCACTAATCCTAACCCTAACCCTAACCCATACCCTACGCCGTACCCGAAGACCTCCCCGAAAACGTACCCTAAGCCGTACCCTAAGCCTAACCCTAAGCCTAACCCTAACCCTAGGCTACCCTTGACTGCTTCTGCCTCCAATAGATTTCCTAAGCACTAGTGTTTTAAGGAATAGCTTAAAAAGAGAATCCTAAAGTGATTTCTTTATAATGGGTGTGTTCCTTATCTAATCCTAGTGTCGAAACTCTTCTCCATGCCTGGACCCCCTAAATAATATTCCTTTACGTGCTAAGGGTTATCGAGAGAGTGGGACAGGTTTAATAACTACCCTAACCCTAACGCGTACCCTAACCCTAACCCCTACCCTAACCCTAACACGTACCCTAATCCTAACCCGTACCCTAAACCGAGCCCTAACCCTAACACTAACCCTAACCCTAACCCTAACCCATACCCTACGCCGTACCCGAAGCCCTCCCCGAACCCGTACCCTAAGCCTAACCCTAAGCCTAACCCTAACCCTAGGCTACCCTTGACTGCTTCTGCCTCCAATAGATTTCCTAAGCACTAGTGTTTTAAGGAACAGCTTAAAAAGAGAATCCTAATGTGATTTCTTTATGATGGGTGTGTTCCTTATCTTATCCTAGTGTCTAAACTCTTCTCCATGGCTGGACCCCCAAATAATATTCCTTTACGTGCTAAGGGGTAACTAGTGAGTGGGATAGGTTTAATAACTACCCTAACCCTAACGCATACCCTAACGCTAACCCCTACCCTAACCCTAACACGTACCCTAATCCTAACCCGTACCCTAAACCGAGCCCTAACCCTAACACTAACCCTAACCCTAACCCTAACCCATACCCTACGCCGTACCCGAAGCCCTCCCCGAACCCGTACCCTAAGCCGTACCCTAAGCCTAACCCTAAGCCTAACCCTAACCCTAGGCTACCCTTGACTGCTTCTGCCTCCAATAGATTTCCTAAGCACTAGTGTTTTAAGGAACAGCTTAAAAAGAGAATCCTAAAGTGATTTCTTTATAATGGGTGTGTTCCTTATCTTATCCTAGTGTCTAAACTCTTCTCCATGGCTGGACCCCCAAATAATATTCCTTTACGTGCTAAGGGGTAACTAGAGAGTGGAATAGGTTTAATAACTACCCTAACCCTAACGCGTACCCTAACGCTAACCCCTACCCTAACCCTAACACGTACCCTAATCCTAACCCGTACCCTAAACCGAGCCCTAACCCTAACACTAACCCTAACCCTAACCCTAACCCATACCCTACGCCGTACCCGAAGCCCTCCCCGAACCCCTACCCTAAACCGTACCCTAAGCCTAACCCTAAGCCTAACCCTAACCCTAGGCTACCCTTGACTGCTTCTGCCTCCAATAGATTTCCTAAGCACTAGTGTTTTAAGGAACAGCTTAAAAAGAGAATACTAATGTGATTTCTTTATAATGTGTGTGTTCCTTATATTATCTTAGTGTCTAAACTCTTCTCCATTGGTGGACCCCCAAATAATATTCCTTTACGTGCTAAGGGGTATCTAGAGAGTGGGATAGGTTTAATCACTACCCTAACCGTAACGCGTACCCTAACCCTAACCCCTACCCTAACCCTAACACGTACCCTAATCCTAACCCGTAACTTAAACCGAGCCCTAACCCTAACACTAACCCTAACCCTAACCCTAACCCATACCCTACGCCGTACCCGAAGCCCTCCCCGAAAACGTACCCTAAGCCGTACCCTAAGCCTAACCCTAAGCCTAACCCTAACCCTAGGCTACCCTTGACTGCTTCTGCCTCCAATAGATTTCCTAAGTACTAGTGTTTTAAGGAACAGCTTAAAAAGAGAATCCTAATGTGATTTCTTTATAATGTGTGTGTTCCTTATATTATCTTAGTGTCTAAACTCTTCTCCATGGCTGGACCCCCAAATAATATTCCTTTACGTGCTAAGGGGTATCTAGAGAGTGGGATAGGTTTAATAATTACCCTAACTCTAATGCGTACCCTAACCCTAAACCCGACCCTAACGCTAACACGTACCCTAAACCGAGCCCTAACCCTAACACTAACAATAAGCCTAACCCTAACCCATACCCTACGCCGTACCCGAAGCCTTCCCCGAACCCGTACCCTAAGCCGTACCCTAAGCCTAACCCTCAGCCTAACACTAACGCTAGGCTACCCTTGACTGCTTCTGCCTCCAATAGATTTCCTAAGCACTAGTGTTTTAACGAACAGCTTAAGAAGAGAATCCTAATGTGATTTCTTTAAAATAGGTGTGTTCCTTATCTTATCCTAGTGTCTAAACTCTTCTCCATGGCTGGACCCACAAATAATATTCCTTTTCGTGCTAAGGGGTATCTAGAGAGTGGGATAGGTTTAATAACTACCCTAACCCTAACGCGTACCCTAACCCTAACCCCTACCCTAACCCTAACACGTACCCTAATCCTAACCCGTACCCTAAACGGAGCCCTAAGCCTAACACTAACCCTAACCCTAACCCTAACCCATACCCTACGCCGTACCCGAAGCCCTCCCCGAACACGTACCCTAAGCCGTACCCTAAGCCTAACCCTAAGCTTAACCCTAACCCTAGGCTACCCTTGACTGCTTCTGCCTCCAATAGATTTCCTAAGCACTAGTGTTTTAAGGAACAGCATAAAAAGGGAATCCTAATGTGATTTCTTTATAATGGGTGTGTTCCTTATCTTATCCTAGTGTCTAAACTCTTCTCCATGGCTGGCCCCCCAAATAATATTCCTTTACGTGCTAAGGGGTATCTAGAGAGTTAGATAGGTTTAATAACTACCCTAACCCTAACGCGTAACCTAACCCTCACCCCTACCCTAACCCTAACACGTACACTAATCCTAAACCGTACCCTAAACCGAGCCCTAACCCTAACACTAACCGTAACCCTAACCCTAACCCATACCCTACGCCGTACCCGCAGCCCTCCCCGAACCCGTACCCTAAGCCGTACCCTAAGCCTAACCCTAAGCCTAACCTTAACCCTAGGCTACCCTTGACTGCTTCTGCCTCCAATAGATTTCCTAAGCACTAGTGTTTTAAGGAACAGCTTAAAAAGAGAATCCTAATGTGATTTCTTTATAATGGGTGTGTTCCTTATCTTATCCTAGTGTCTAAACTCTTCTCCATGGCTGGACCGCCAAATAATATTCCTTTACGTGCTAAGGGGTAACTAGAGAGTGGGATAGGTTTAATAACTACCCTAACCCTAACGCGTACCCTAACGCTAACCCCTACCCTAACCCTAACACGTACCTTAATCCTAACCCGTACCCTAAACCGAGCCCTAACCCTAACACTAACCCTAACCCTAACCCTAACACATACCCCACGCCGTACCCGAAGCCCTCCCCGAACCCGTACCCTAAACCGTACCCTAAGCCTAACCCTAAGCCTAACCCTAACCCTAGGCTACCCTTGACTGCTTCTGCCTCCAATAGATTTCCTAAGCACTAGTGTTTTAAGGAACAGCTTAAAAAGAGAATACTAACGTGATTTCTTTATAATGTGTGTGTTCCTTATATTATCTTAGTGTCTAAACTCTTCTCCATTGGTGGACCCGCAAATAATATTCCTTTACGTGCTAAGGGGTATCTAGAGAGTGGGATAGGTTTAATCACTACCCTAACCGTAACGCGTACCCTAACCCTAACCCCTACCCTAACCCTAACACGTACCCTAATCCTAATCCGTACCCTAAACCGAGACCTAACCCTAACACTAACCCTAACCCTAACCCTAACCCATACCCTACGCCGTACCCGAAGACCTCCCCGAAAACGTACCCTAAGCCGTACCCTAAGCCTAACCCTAAGCCTAACCCTAACCCTAGGCTACCCTTGACTGCTTCTGCCTCCAATAGATTTCCTAAGCACTAGTGTTTTAAGGAACAGCTTAAAAAGAGAATCCTAAAGTGATTTCTTTATAATGGGTGTGTTCCTTATCTAATCCTAGTGTCGAAACTCTTCTCCATGCCTGGACCCCCTAAATAATATTCCTTTACGTGCTAAGGGTTATCGAGAGAGTGGGACAGGTTTAATAACTACCCTAAACCTAACGCGTACCCTAACCCTAACCCCTACCCTAACCCTAACACGTACCCTAATCCTAACCCGTACCCTAAACCGAGCCCTAACCCTAACACTAACCCTAACCCTAATCCTAACCCATACCCTAAGCCGTACCCTAAGCCTAACCCTAAGCCTAACCCTAACCCTAGGCTACCCTTGACTGCTTCTGCCTCCAATAGATTTCCTAAGCACTAGTGTTTTAAGGAACAGCTTAAAAAGAGAATCCTAATGTGATTTCTTTATAATGTGTGTGTTCCTTATATTATCTTAGTGTCTAAACTCTTCTCCATGGCTTGACCCCCAAATAATATTCCTTTACGTGCTAAGGGGTATCTATAGAGTGGGATAGGTTTAATAACTACCGTAACCCTAACGCGTACCCTAACCCTAACCCCTACCCTAACCCTAACATGTACCCTAATCCTAAAGCGTACCCTAAACCGAGCCCTAACCCTAACACTAACCGTAACCCTAACCCTAACCCATACCCTACGCCGTACCCTAAGCCCTCCCCGAACACGTACCCTAAGCCGTACCGTAAGCCTAAACCTAAGCCTAACCCTAACCCTAGGCTACCCTTGACTGCTTCTGCCTCCAATACATTTCCTAAGCACTAGTGTTTTAAGGAACAGCTTAAAAAGAGAATACTAATGTGATTTCTTTATAATGTGTGTGTTCCTTATATTATCTTAGTGTCTAAACTCTTCTCCATGGCTGGACCCCCAAATAATATTCCTTTACGTGCTAAGGGGTATCTAGAGAGTGGGATAGTTTTAATAACTACCCTAACCCTAACGCGTACCCTAACCCTAACCCCTACCCTAACCCTAACACGTACCCTAATCCTAAACCGTACCCTAAACCGAGCCCTAACCCTAACACTAACCCTAACCCTAACCCTAACCCATACCCTACGTCGTACCCGAAGCCCTCCCCGAACCCGTACCCTAAGCCGTACCCTAAGCCTAACCCTAAGCCTAACCCTAACCCTAGGCTACCCTTGACTGCTTCTGCCTCCAATAGATTTCCTAAGCACTAGTGTTTTAAGGAACAGCTTAAAAAGAGAATCCTAAAGTGATTTCTTTATAATGGGTGTGTTCCTTATCTTATCCTAGTGTCTAAAGTCTTCTCCATGGCTGGACCCCCAAATAATATTCCTTTATGTGCTAAGGAGTATCGAGAGAGTGGGATAGGTTTAATAACTACCCTAACCCTAACGTGTACCCTAAACCTAACCCCTACCCTAACCCTAACACGTACCCTAATCCTAACCCGTACCCTAAACCGAGCCCTAACCCTAACACTAACCCTAGCCCTAACCCTAACCCATACCCTACGCCGTACCCGAAGCCCTCCCCGAACACGTACCCTAAGCCGTACCCTAAGCCTAACCCTAAGCCTAACCCCAACCCTAGGCTACCCTTGACTGCTTCTGCCTCCAATAGATTTCCTAAGCACTAGTGTTTTAAGGAACAGCTTAAAACGAGAATCCTAATGTGATTTCTTTATAATGGGTGTGTTCCTTATCTTATCCTAGTGTCTAAACTCTTCTCCATGCCTGGACCCCCAAATAATATTCCTTTACGTGCTAAGGGGTATCTAGAGAGTGGGATAGGTTTAATAACTACCCTAAACCTAATGTGTACCCTAACCCTAACCCCTACCCTAACCCTAACACGTAACCTAAACCTAACCCGTACCCTAAACGGAGCCCTAACCCTAACACTAACCCTAACACTAACACTAACCCATACCCTACGCCGTAAACGAACCCCTCCACGAACCCGTACCCTAAGCCGTACCCTAAGCCTAACCCTAAGCCTAAACCTAACCCTAGGCTACCCTTGACTTCTTCTGCCTCCAATAGATTTCCTAAGCACTAGTGTTTTAAGGAACAGCTTAAACAGAGAATCCTAATGTGATTTCTTTATAATGTGTGTGTTCCTTATATTATCTTAGTGTCTAAACTCTTCTCCATGGCTGGACCCCCAAATAATATTCCTTTACGTGCTAATGGGTATCTAGAGATTGGGAAAGGTTTAATAACTACCCTAACCCTAACGCGTACCCTAACCCTAACCCCTACCCTAACCCTAACACGTACCCTAATCCTAACCCGTACCCTAAACCGAGCCCTAACCCTAACACTAACCCTAAACCTAACCCTAACCCATACCCTACGCCGTACCCGAAGCCCTCCCCGAACCCGTACCCTAAGCCGTACCCTAAGCCTAACCCTAAGCCTAACCCTAACCCTAGGCAACCCTTGACTGCTTCTGCCTCCAATAGATTTCCTAAGCACTAGTGTTTTAAGGACCAGCATAAAAAGTGAATCCCAATGTGATTTCTTTATAATGGGTGTGTTCCTTATCTTATCCTAGTGTCTAAACTCTTCTCCATGGCTGGACCCCCAAATAATATTCCTTTACGTGCTAAGGGGTATCTAGAGAGTGGGATAGGTTTAATAACTACCCTAACTCTAATGCGTACCCTAACCCTAAACCCGACCCTAACGCTAACACGTACCCTAAACCGAGCCCTAACCCTAACACTAACAATAAGCCTATCCCTACCCCATACCCTACGCCGTACCCGAAGCCTTCCCCGAACCCGTACCCTAAGCCGTACCCTAAGCCTAACCCTCAGCCTAACACTAACGCTAGGCTACCCTTGACTGCTTCTGCCTCCAATAGATTTCCTAAGCACTAGTGTTTTAAGGAACAGCTTAAGAAGAGAATCCTAATGTGATTTCTTTATAATAGGTGTGTTCCTTATCTTATCCTAGTGTCTAAACTCTTCTCCATGGCTGGACCCACAAATAATATTCCTTTTCGTGCTAAGGGGTATCTAGAGAGTGGGATAGGTTTAATAACTACCCTAACCCTAACGCGTACCCTAACCCTCACCCCTACCCTAACCCTAACACGTACCCTAATCCTAAACCGTACCCTAAACCGAGCCCTAACCCAAACACTAACCGTAACCCTAACCCTAACCCATACCCTACGCCGTACCCGCAGCCCTCCCCGAACCTGTACCCTAAGCCGTACCCTAAGCCTAACCCTAAGCCTAACCCTAACCCTAGGCTACCCTTGACTGCTTCTGCCTCCAATAGATTTCCTAAGCACTAGTGTTTTAAGGAACAGCTTAAAAAGAGAATCCTAATGTGATTTCTTTATAATGGGTGTGTTCCTTATCTTATCCTAGTGTCTAAACTCTTCTCCATGGCTGGACCCCCAAATAATATTCCTTTATGTGCTAAGGGGTATCGAGAGAGTGGGATACGTTTAATCACTACCCTAACCCTAACGCGTATCCTAACGCTAACCCCTACCCTAACCGTAACACGTACCCTAATCCTAACCCGTACCCTAAACCGAGCCCTAACCCTAACACTAACCCTAACCCTAACCCTAACCCATACCCTACGCCGTACCCGAAGCCCTCCCCGAACCCGTACCCTAAGCCGTACCCTAAGCCTAACCCTAAGCCTAACCCTAACACTAGGCTACCCTTGACTGCTTCTGCCTCCAATAGATTTCCTAAGCACTAGTGTTTTAAGGAACAGCTTAAAAAGAGAATCCTAATGTGATTTCTTTATAATGGGTGTGTTCCTTATCTTATCCTAGTGTCTAAAGTCTTCTCCATGGCTGGACCCCCAAATAATATTCCTTTATGTGCTAAGGGGTATCGAGAGAGTGGGATAGGTTTAATAACTACCCTAACCCTAACGTGTACCCTAAACCTAACCCCTACCCTAACCCTAACACGTACCCTAATCCTAACCCGTACCCTAAACCGAGCCCTAACCCTAACACTAACCCTAGCCCTAACCCTAACCCATACCCTACGCCGTACCCGAAGCCCTCCCCGAACACGTACCCTAAGCCGTACCCTAAGCCTAACCCTAAGCCTAACCCCAACCCTAGGCTACCCTTGACTGCTTCTGCCTCCAATAGATTTCCTAAGCACTAGTGTTTTAAGGAACAGCTTAAAACGAGAATCCTAATGTGATTTCTTTATAATGGGTGTGTTCCTTATCTTATCCTAGTGTCTAAACTCTTCTCCATGCCTGGACCCCCAAATAATATTCCTTTACGTGCTAAGGGGTATCTAGAGAGTGGGATAGGTTTAATAACTACCCTAAACCTAATGTGTACCCTAACCCTAACCCCTACCCTAACCCTAACACGTAACCTAAACCTAACCCGTACCCTAAACGGAGCCCTAACCCTAACACTAACCCTAACACTAACACTAACCCATACCCTACGCCGTAAACGAACCCCTCCACGAACCCGTACCCTAAGCCGTACCCTAAGCCTAACCCTAAGCCTAAACCTAACCCTAGGCTACCCTTGACTTCTTCTGCCTCCAATAGATTTCCTAAGCACTAGTGTTTTAAGGAACAGCTTAAACAGAGAATCCTAATGTGATTTCTTTATAATGTGTGTGTTCCTTATATTATCTTAGTGTCTAAACTCTTCTCCATGGCTGGACCCCCAAATAATATTCCTTTACGTGCTAATGGGTATCTAGAGATTGGGAAAGGTTTAATAACTACCCTAACCCTAACGCGTACCCTAACCCTAACCCCTACCCTAACCCTAACACGTACCCTAATCCTAACCCGTACCCTAAACCGAGCCCTAACCCTAACACTAACCCTAAACCTAACCCTAACCCATACCCTACGCCGTACCCGAAGCCCTCCCCGAACCCGTACCCTAAGCCGTACCCTAAGCCTAACCCTAAGCCTAACCCTAACCCTAGGCAACCCTTGACTGCTTCTGCCTCCAATAGATTTCCTAAGCACTAGTGTTTTAAGGACCAGCATAAAAAGTGAATCCCAATGTGATTTCTTTATAATGGGTGTGTTCCTTATCTTATCCTAGTGTCTAAACTCTTCTCCATGGCTGGACCCCCAAATAATATTCCTTTACGTGCTAAGGGGTATCTAGAGAGTGGGATAGGTTTAATAACTACCCTAACTCTAATGCGTACCCTAACCCTAAACCCGACCCTAACGCTAACACGTACCCTAAACCGAGCCCTAACCCTAACACTAACAATAAGCCTATCCCTACCCCATACCCTACGCCGTACCCGAAGCCTTCCCCGAACCCGTACCCTAAGCCGTACCCTAAGCCTAACCCTCAGCCTAACACTAACGCTAGGCTACCCTTGACTGCTTCTGCCTCCAATAGATTTCCTAAGCACTAGTGTTTTAAGGAACAGCTTAAGAAGAGAATCCTAATGTGATTTCTTTATAATAGGTGTGTTCCTTATCTTATCCTAGTGTCTAAACTCTTCTCCATGGCTGGACCCACAAATAATATTCCTTTTCGTGCTAAGGGGTATCTAGAGAGTGGGATAGGTTTAATAACTACCCTAACCCTAACGCGTACCCTAACCCTCACCCCTACCCTAACCCTAACACGTACCCTAATCCTAAACCGTACCCTAAACCGAGCCCTAACCCAAACACTAACCGTAACCCTAACCCTAACCCATACCCTACGCCGTACCCGCAGCCCTCCCCGAACCTGTACCCTAAGCCGTACCCTAAGCCTAACCCTAAGCCTAACCCTAACCCTAGGCTACCCTTGACTGCTTCTGCCTCCAATAGATTTCCTAAGCACTAGTGTTTTAAGGAACAGCTTAAAAAGAGAATCCTAATGTGATTTCTTTATAATGGGTGTGTTCCTTATCTTATCCTAGTGTCTAAACTCTTCTCCATGGCTGGACCCCCAAATAATATTCCTTTATGTGCTAAGGGGTATCGAGAGAGTGGGATACGTTTAATCACTACCCTAACCCTAACGCGTATCCTAACGCTAACCCCTACCCTAACCGTAACACGTACCCTAATCCTAACCCGTACCCTAAACCGAGCCCTAACCCTAACACTAACCCTAACCCTAACCCTAACCCATACCCTACGCCGTACCCGAAGCCCTCCCCGAACCCGTACCCTAAGCCGTACCCTAAGCCTAACCCTAAGCCTAACCCTAACACTAGGCTACCCTTGACTGCTTCTGCCTCCAATAGATTTCCTAAGCACTAGTGTTTTAAGGAACAGCTTAAAAAGAGAATCCTAATGTGATTTCTTTATAATGGGTGTGTTCCTTATCTTATCCTAGTGTCTAAACTCTTCTCCATGGCTGGACCCCCAAATAATATTCCTTTACGTGCTAAGGGGTAACTAGAGAGTGGGATAGGTTTAATAACTACCCTAACCCTAACGCGTACCCTAACGCTAACCCCTACCCTAACCCTAAAACGTACCCTAATCCTAACCCGTACCCTAAACCGAGCCCTAACCCTAACACTAACCCTAACCCTAACCCTAACACATACCCCACGCCGTACCCGAAGCCCTCCCCGAACCCGTACCCTAAACCGTACCCTAAGCCTAACCCTAAGCCTAACCCTAACCCTAGGCGACCCTTGACTGCTTCTGCCTCCAATAGATTTCCTAAGCACTAGTGTTTTAAGGAACAGCTTAAAAAGAGAATACTAACGTGATTTCTTTATAATGTGTGTGTTCCTTATATTATCTTAGTGTCTAAACTCTTCTCCATTGGTGGACCCGCAAATAATATTCCTTTACGTGCTAAGGGGTATCTAGAGAGTGGGATAGGTTTAATCACTACCCTAACCGTAACGCGTACCCTAACCCTAACCCCTACCCTAACCCTAACACGTACCCTAATCCTAACCCGTACCCTAAACCGAGCCCTAACCCTAACACTAACCCTAACCCTAACCCTAACCCATACCCTACGCCGTACCCGAAGACCTCCCCGAAAACGTACCCTAAGCCGTACCCTAAGCCTAACCCTAAGCCTAACCCTAACCCTAGGCTACCCTTGACTGCTTCTGCCTCCAATAGATTTCCTAAGCACTAGTGTTTTAAGGAACAGCTTAAAAAGAGAATCCTAAAGTGATTTCTTTATAATGGGTGTGTTCCTTTTCTAATCCTAGTGTCGAAACTCTTCTCCATGCCTGGACCCCCTAAATAATATTCCTTTACGTGCTAAGGGTTATCGAGAGAGTGGGACAGGTTTAATAACTACCCTAACCCTAACGCGTACCCTAACCCTAACCCCTACCCTAACCCTAACACGTACCCTAATCCTAACCCGTACCCTAAAACGAGCCCTAACCCTAACACTAACCCTAACCCTAACCCTAACCCATACCCTACGCCGTACCCGAAGCCCTCCCCGAACACGTACCCTAAGCCGTACCCTAAGCCTAACCCTAAGCCTAACCCTAACCCTAGGCTACCCTTGACTGCTTCTGCCTCCAATAGATTTCCTAAGCACTAGTGTTTTAAGGAACAGCTTAAAAAGAATCCTAATGTGATTTCTTTATAATGTGTGTGTTCCTTATATTATCTTAGTGTCTAAAGTCTTCTCCATGGCTGGACCCCCAAATAATATTCCTTTACGTGCTAAGGGGTATCTAGAGAGTGGGATAGGTTTAATAACTACCCTAAGCCTAACGCGTACCCTAACCCTAACCCCTACCCTAACCCTAACACGTACCCTAATCCTAACCCGTACCCTAAGCCGAGCCCTAACCCTAACACTAACGCTAACCCTAACCCTAACCCATACCCTACGCCGTACCCGAAGCCCTCCCCGAACCCGTACCCTAAGCCGTACCCTAAGCCTAACCCTAAGCCTAACCCTAACCCTAGGCTACCCTTGACTGCTTCTGCCTCCAATAGATTTCCTAAGCACTAGTGTTTTAAGGAACAGCTTAAAAAGAGAATCCTAATGTGATTTCTTTATAATGGGTGTGTTCCTTATCTTATCCTAGTGTCTAAACTCTTCTCCATGGCTGGACCCCCAAATAATATTCCTTTACGTGCTAAGGGGTAACTAGTGAGTGGGATAGGTTTAATAACTACCCTAACCCTAACGCATACCCTAACGCTAACCCCTACCCTAACCCTAACACGTACCCTAATCCTAACCCGTACCCTAAACCGAGCCCTAACCCTAACACTAACCCTAACCCTAACCCTAACCCATACCCTACGCCGTACCCGAAGCCCTCCCCGAACCCGTACCCTAAGCCGTACCCTAAGCCTAACCCTAACCCTAGGCTACCCTTGACTGCTTCTGCCTCCAATAGATTTCCTAAGCACTAGTGTTTTAAGGAACAGCTTAAAAAGAGAATCCTAAAGTGATTTCTTTATAATGGGTGTGTTCCTTATCTTATCCTAGTGTCTAAAGTCTTCTCCATGGCTGGACCCCCAAATAATATTCCTTTATGTGCTAAGGGGTATCGAGAGAGTGGGATAAGTTTAATAACTACCCTAACCCTAACGTGTACCCTAAACCTAACCCCTACCCTAACCCTAACACGTACCCTAATCCTAACCCGTACCCTAAACCGAGCCCTAACCCTAACACTAACCCCAACCCTAACCCTAACCCATACCCTACCCCGTACCCGAAGCCCTCCCCGAACACGTACCCTAAGCCGTACCCTAAGCCTAACCCTAAGCCTAACCCCAACCCTAGGCTACCCTTGACTGCTTCTGCCTCCAATAGATTTCCTAAGCACTAGTGTTTTAAGGAACAGCTTAAAACGAGAATCCTAATGTGATTTCTTTATAATGGGTGTGTTCCTTATCTTATCCTAGTGTCTAAACTCTTCTCCTTGCCTGGACCCCCAAATAATATTCCTTTACGTGCTAAGGGGTATCTAGAGAGTGGGATAGGTTTAATAAGTACCCTAAACCTAATGTGTACCCTAACCCTAACCCCTACCCTAACCCTAACACGTAACCTAAACCTAACCCGTACCCTAAACGGAGCCCTAACCCTAACACTAACCCTAACACATACCCTACGCCGTAAACGAACCCCTCCCTGAACCCGTACCCTAAGCCGTACCCTAAGCCTAACCCTAAGCCTAACCCTAACCCTAGGCAACCCTTGACTGCTTCTGCCTCCAATAGATTTCCTAAGCACTAGTGTTTTAAGGACCAGCATAAAAAGAGAATCCCAATGTGATTTCTTTATAATGGGTGTGTTCCTTATCTTATCCTAGTGTCTAAACTCTTCTCCATGGCTGGACCCCCAAATAATATTCCTTTACGTGCTAAGGGGTATCTAGAGAGTGGGATAGGTTTAATAACTACCCTAACTCTAATGCGTACCGTAACCCTAAACCCGACCCTAACGCTAACACGTACCCTAAACCGAGCCCTAACCCTAACACTAACAATAAGCCTAACCCTAACCCATACCCTACGCCGTACCCGAAGCCTTCTCCGAACCCGTACCCTAAGCCGTACCCTAAGCCTAACCCTCAGCCTAACACTAACGCTAGGCTACCCTTGACTGCTTCTGCCTCCAATAGATTTCCTAAGCACTAGTGTTTTAAGGAACAGCTTAAGAAGAGAATCCTAATGTGATTTCTTTATAATAGGTGTGTTCCTTATCTTATCCTAGTGTCTAAACTCTTCTCCATGGCTGGACCCACAAATAATATTCCTTTTCGTGCTAAGGGGTATCTAGAGAGTGGGATAGGTTTAATAACTACCCTAACCCTAACGCGTACCCTAACCCTAACCCCTACCCTAACCCTAACACGTACCCTAATCCTAACCCGTACCCTAAACGGAGCCCTAACCCTAACACTAACCCTAACCCTAACCCTAACCCATACCCTACGCCGTACCCGAATCCCTCCCCGAACACGTACCCTAAGCCGTACCCTAAGCCTAACCCTAAGCCTAACCCCAACCCTAGGCTACCCTTGACTGCTTCTGCCTCCAATAGATTTCCTAAGCACTAGTGTTTTAAGGAACAGCTTAAAACGAGAATCCTAATGTGATTTCTTTATAATGGGTGTGTTCCTTATCTTATCCTAGTGTCTAAACTCTTCTCCATGCCTGGACCCCCAAATAATATTCCTTTACGTGCTAAGGGGTATCTAGAGAGTGGGATAGGTTTAATAGCTACCCTAAACCTAATGTGTACCCTAACCCTAACCCCTACCCTAACCCTAACACGTAACCTAAACCTAACCCGTACCCTAAACGGAGCCCTAACCCTAACCCTAACCCTAACACTAACACTAACCCATACCCTACGCCGTAAACGAACCCCTCCCCGAACCCGTACCCTAAGCCGTACCCTAAGCCTAACCCCAAGCCTAAACCTAACCCTAGGCTACCCTTAACTTCTTCTGCCTCCAATAGATTTCCTAAGCACTAGTGTTTTAAGGAACAGCTTAAACAGAGAATCCTAATGTGATTTCTTTATAATGTGTGTGTTCCTTATATTATCTTAGTGTCTAAACTCTTCTCCATGGCTGGACCCCCAAATAATATTCCTTTACGTGCTAATGGGTATCTAGAGATTGGGAAAGGTTTAATAACTACCCTAACCCTAACGCGTACCCTAACCCTAACCCCTACCCTAACCCTAACACGTACCCTAATCCTAACCCGTACCCTAAACCGAGCCCTAACCCTAACACTAACCCTAACCCTAACCCTAACCCATACCCTACGCCGTACCCGAAGCCCTCCCCGAACCCGTACCCTAAGCCGTACCCTAAGCCTAACCCTAAGCCTAACCCTAACCCTAGGCTACCCTTGACTGCTTCTGCCTCCAATAGATTTCCTAAGCACTAGTGTTTTAAGGAACAGCTTAAAAAGAGAATCCTAATGTGATTTCTTTATAATGGGTGTGTTCCTTATCTTATCCTAGTGTCTAAACTCTTCTCCATGGCTGGACCCCCAAATAATATTCCTTTACGTGCTAAGGGGTAACTAGAGAGTGGGATAGGTTTAATAACTACCCTAACCCTAACGCGTACCCTAACGCTAACCCCTACCCTAACCCTAACACGTACCCTAATCCTAACCCGTACCCTAAACCGAGCCCTAACCCTAACACTAACCCTAACCCTAACCCTAACCCATACCCTACGCCGTACCCGAAGCCCTCCCCGAACCCCTACCCTAAACCGTACCCTAAGCCTAACCCTAAGCCTAACCCTAACCCTAGGCTACCCTTGACTGCTTCTGCCTCCAATAGATTTCCTAAGCACTAGTGTTTTAAGGAACAGCTTAAAAAGAGAATACTAATGTGATTTCTTTATAATGTGTGTGTTCCTTATATTATCTTAGTGTCTAAACTCTTCTCCATGGCTGGACCCCCAAATAATATTCCTTTACGTGCTAATGGGTATCTAGAGATTGGGAAAGGTTTAATAACTACCCTAACCCTAACGCGTACCCTAACCCTAACCCCTACCCTAACCCTAACACGTACCCTAATCCTAACCCGTAACCTAAACCGAGCCCTAACCCTAACACTAACCCTAACCCTAACCCTAACCCATACCCTACGCCGTACCCGAAGCCCTCCCCGAACCCGTACCCTAAGCCGTACCCTAAGCCTAACCCTAAGCCTAACCCTAACCCTAGGCAACCCTTGACTGCTTCTGCCTCCAATAGATTTCCTAAGCACTAGTGTTTTAAGGACCAGCATAAAAAGAGAATCCCAATGTGATTTCTTTATAATGGGTGTGTTCCTTATCTTATCCTAGTGTCTAAACTCTTCTCCATGGCTGGACCCCCAAATAATATTCCTTTACGTGCTAAGGGGTATCTAGAGAGTGGGATAGGTTTAATAACTACCCTAACTCTAATGCGTACCCTAACCCTAAACCCGACCCTAACGCTAACACGTACCCTAAACCGAGCCCTAACCCTAACACTAACAATAACCCTAACCCTAACCCATACCCTACGCCGTACCCGAAGCCCTCACCGAACCCGTACCCTAAGCCGTACCCTAAGCCTAACCCTAAGCCTAACCCTAACCCTAGGCTACCCTTGACTGCTTCTGCCTCCAATAGATTTCCTAAGCACTAGTGTTTTAAGGAACAGCTTAAAAAGAGAATCCTAATGTGATTTCTTTATAATGTGTGTGTTCCTTATATTATCTTAGTGTCTAAACTCTTCTCCATTGGTGGACCCCCAAATAATATTCCTTTACGTGCTAAGGGGTATCTAGAGAGTGGGATAGGTTTAATAACTAGCCTAACCCTAACGCGTACCCTAACCCTAAACCCTACCCTAACCCTAACACGTACCCTAATCCTAAAGCGTACCCTAAACCGAGCCCTAACCCTAACACTAACCGTAACCCTAACCCTAACCCATACCCTACGCCGTACCCGAAGCCCTCCCCGAACACGTACCCTAAGCCGTACCCTAAGCCTAACCCTAAGCCTAACCCTAACCCTAGGCTACCCTTGACTGCTTCTGCCTCCAATAGATTTCCTAAGCACTAGTGTTTTAAGGAACAGCTTAAAAAGAGAATCCTAATGTGATTTCTTTATAATGTGTGTGTTCCTTATATTATCTTAGTGTCTAAAGTCTTCTCCATGGCTGGACCCCCAAATAATATTCCTTTACGTGCTAAGGGGTATCTAGAGAGTGGGATAGGTTTAATAACTACCCTAAGCCTAACGCGTACCCTAACCCTAACCCCTACCCTAACCCTAACACGTACCCTAATCCTAACCCGTACCCTAAACCGAGCCCTAACCCTAACACTAACGCTAACCCTAACCCTAACCCATACCCTACGCCGTACCCGAAGCCCTCCCCGAACCCGTAACCTAAGCCGTACCCTAAGCCTAACCCTAAGCCTAACCCTAACCCTAGGCTACCCTTGACTGCTTCTGCCTCCAATAGATTTCCTAAGCACTAGTGTTTTAAGGAACAGCTTAAAAAGAGAATCCTAATGTGATTTCTTTATAATGGGTGTGTTCCTTATCTTATCCTAGTGTCTAAACTCTTCTCCATGGCTGGACCCCCAAATAATATTCCTTTACGTGCTAAGGGGTAACTAGTGAGTGGGATAGGTTTAATAACTACCCTAACCCTAACGCATACCCTAACGCTAACCCCTACCCTAACCCTAACACGTACCCTAATCCTAACCCGTACCCTAAACCGAGCCCTAACCCTAACACTAACCCTAACCCTAACCCTAACCCATACCCTACGCCGTACCCGAAGCCCTCCCCGAACCCGTACCCTAAGCCGTACCCTAAGCCTAACCCTATGCCTAACCCTAACCCTAGGCTACCCTTGACTGCTTCTGCCTCCAATAGATTTCCTAAGCACTAGTGTTTTAAGGAACAGCTTAAAAAGAGAATCCTAAAGTGATTTCTTTATAATGGGTGTGTTCCTTATCTTATCCTAGTGTCTAAACACTTCTCCATGGCTGGACCCCCAAATAATATTCCTTTACGTGCTAAGGGTTAACTAGAGAGTGGGATAGGTTTAATAACTACCCTAACCCTAACGCGTACCCTAACGCTAACCCCTACCCTAACCCTAACACGTACCCTAATCCTAACCCGTACCCTAAACCGAGCCCTAACCCTAACACTAACCCTAACCCTAACCCTAACCCATACCCTACGCCGTACCCGAAGCCCTCCCCGAACCCCTACCCTAAACCGTACCCTAAGCCTAACCCTAAGCCTAACCCTAACCCTAGGCTACCCTTGACTGCTTCTGCCTCCAGTAGATTTCCTAAGCACTAGTGTTTTAAGGAACAGCTTAAAAAGAGAATACTAATGTGATTTCTTTATAATGTGTGTGTTCCTTATATTATCTTAGTGTCTAAACTCTTCTCCATTGGTGGACCCCCAAATAATATTCCTTTACGTGCTAAGGGGTATCTAGAGAGTGGGATAGGTTTAATAACTACCCTAAACCTAATGTGTACCCTAACCCTAACCCCTACCCTAACCCTAACACGTAAACTAAACCTAACCCGTACCCTAAACGGAGCCCTAACCCTAACACTAACCCTAACACTAACACTAACCCATACCCTACGCCGTAAACGAACCCCTCCACGAACCCGTACCCTAAGCCGTACCCTAAGCCTAACCCCAAGCCTAAACCTAACCCTAGGCTACCCTTGACTTCTTCTGCCTCCAATAGATTTCCTAAGCACTAGTGTTTTAAGGAACAGCTTAAACAGAGAATCCTAATGTGATTTCTTTATAATGTGTGTGTTCCTTATATTATCCTAGTGTCAAAACTCTTCTCCATGGCTGGACCCCCAAATAATATTCCTTTACGTGCTAATGGGTATCTAGAGATTGGGAAAGGTTTAATAACTACCCTAACCCTAACGCGTACCCTAACCCTAACCCCTACCCTAACCCTAACACGTACCCTAATCCTAACCCGTACCCTAAACCGAGCCGTAACCCTAACACTAACCCTAAACCTAACCCTAACCCATACCCTACGCCGTACCCGAAGCCCTCCCCGAACCCGTACCCTAAGCCGTACCCTAAGCCTAACCCTAAGCCTAACCCTAACCCTAGGCAACCCTTGACTGCTTCTGCCTCCAATAGATTTCCTAAGCACTAGTGTTTTAAGGACCAGCAGAAAAAGAGAATCCCAATGTGATTTCTTTATAATGGGTGTGTTCCTTATCTTATCCTAGTGTCTAAACTCTTGTCCATGGCTGGACCCCCAAATAATATTCCTTTACGTGCTAAGGGGTATCTAGAGAGTGGGATAGGTTTAATAACTACCCTAACTCTAATGCGTACCCTAACCCTAAACCCGACCTTAACGCTAACACGTACCCTAAACCGAGCCCTAACCCTAACACTAACAATAAGCCTAACCCTAACCCATACCCTACGCCGTACCCGAAGCCTTCCCCGAACCCGTACCCTAAGCCGTACCCTAAGCCTAACCCTCAGCCTAACACTAACGCTGGGCTACCCTTGACTGCTTCTGCCTCCAATAGATTTCCTAAGCACTAGTGTTTTAAGGAACAGCTTAAGAAGAGAATCCTAATGTGATTTCTTTATAATAGGTGTGTTCCTTATCTTATCCTAGTGTCTAAACTCTTCTCCATGGCTGGACCCACAAATAATATTCCTTTTCGTGCTAAGGGGTATCTAGAGAGTGGGATAGGTTTAATAACTACCCTAACCCTAACGCGTACCCTAACCCTAACCCCTACCCTAACCCTAACACGTACCCTAATCCTAACCCGTACCCTAAACCGAGCCCTAACCCTAACACTAACCCTAACCCTAACCCTAACCCATACCCTACGCCGTACCCGAAGCCCTCCCCGAACCCGTACCCTAAGCCGTACCCTAAGCCTAACCCTAAGCTTAACCCTAACCCTAGGCTACCCTTGACTGCTTCTGCCTCCAATAGATTTCCTAAGCACTAGTGTTTTAAGGAACAGCATAAAAAGGGAATCCTAATGTGATTTCTTTATAATGGGTGTGTTCCTTATCTTATCCTAGTGTCTAAACTCTTCTCCATGGCTGGCCCCCCAAATAATATTCCTTTACGTGCTAAGGGGTATCTAGAGAGTTGGATAGGTTTAATAACTACCCTAACCCTAACGCGTAACCTAACCCTCACCCCTACCCTAACCCTAACACGTACCCTAATCCTAAACCCTACCCTAAACCGAACCCTAACCCTAACACTAACCGTAACCCTAACCCTAACCCATACCCTACGCCATACCCACAGCCCTCCCCGAACCCGTACCCTAAGCCGTACCCTAAGCCTAACCCTAAGCCTAACCCTAACCCTAGGCTACCCTTGACTGCTTCTGCCTCCAATAGATTTCCTAAGCACTAGTGTTTTAAGGAACAGCTTAAAAAGAGAATACTAACGTGATTTCTTTATAATGTGTGTGTTCCTTATATTATCTTAGTGTCTAAACTCTTCTCCATTGGTGGACCCGCAAATAATATTCCTTTACGTGCTAAGGGGTATCTAGAGAGTGGGATAGGTTTAATAACTACCCTAAGCCTAACGCGTACCCTAACCCTAACCCCTACCCTAACCCTAACACGTACCCTAATCCTAACCCGTACCCTAAGCCGAGCCCTAACCCTAACACTAACGCTAACCCTAACCCTAACCCATACCCTACGCCGTACCCGAAGCCCTCCCCGAACCCGTACCCTAAGCCGTACCCTAAGCCTAACCCTAAGCCTAACCCTAACCCTAGGCTACCCTTGACTGCTTCTGCCTCCAATAGATTTCCTAAGCACTAGTGTTTTAAGGAACAGCTTAAAAAGAGAATCCTAATGTGATTTCTTTATAATGGGTGTGTTCCTTATCTTATCCTAGTGTCTAAACTCTTCTCCATGGCTGGACCCCAAATAATATTCCTTTACGTGCTAAGGGGTAACTAGTGAGTGGGATAGGTTTAATAACTACCCTAACCCTAACGCATACCCTAACGCTAACCCCTACCCTAACCCTAACACGTACCCTAATCCTAACCCGTACCCTAAACCGAGCCCTAACCCTAACACTAACCCTAACCCTAACCCTAACCCATACCCTACGCCGTACCCGAAGCCCTCCCCGAACCCGTACCCTAAGCCGTACCCTAAGCCTAACCCTAACCCTAGGCTACCCTTGACTGCTTCTGCCTCCAATAGATTTCCTAAGCACTAGTGTTTTAAGGAACAGCTTAAAAAGAGAATCCTAAAGTGATTTCTTTATAATGGGTGTGTTCCTTATCTTATCCTAGTGTCTAAAGTCTTCTCCATGGCTGGACCCCCAAATAATATTCCTTTATGTGCTAAGGGGTATCGAGAGAGTGGGATAAGTTTAATAACTACCCTAACCCTAACGTGTACCCTAAACCTAACCCCTACCCTAACCCTAACACGTACCCTAATCCTAACCCGTACCCTAAACCGAGCCTTAACCCTAACACTAACCCCAACCCTAACCCTAACCCATACCCTACGCCGTACCCGAAGCCCTCCCCGAACACGTACCCTAAGCCGTACCCTAAGCCTAACCCTAAGCCTAACCCCAACCCTAGGCTACCCTTGACTGCTTCTGCCTCCAATAGATTTCCTAAGCACTAGTGTTTTAAGGAACAGCTTAAAACGAGAATCCTAATGTGATTTCTTTATAATGGGTGTGTTCCTTATCTTATCCTAGTGTCTAAACTCTTCTCCTTGCCTGGACCCCCAAATAATATTCCTTTACGTGCTAAGGGGTATCTAGAGAGTGGGATAGGTTTAATAACTACCCTAAACCTAATGTGTACCCTAACCCTAACCCCTACCCTAACCCTAACACGTAACCTAAACCTAACCCGTACCCTAAACGGAGCCCTAACCCTAACACTAACCCTAACACATACCCTACGCCGTAAACGAACCCCTCCCCGAACCCGTACCCTAAGCCGTACCCTAAGCCTAACCCTAAGCCTAACCCTAACCCTAGGCAACCCTTGACTGCTTCTGCCTCCAATAGATTTCCTAAGCACTAGTGTTTTAAGGACCAGCATAAAAAGAGAATCCCAATGTGATTTCTTTATAATGGGTGTGTTCCTTATCTTATCCTAGTGTCTAAACTCTTCTCTATGGCTGGACCCCCAAATAATATTCCTTTACGTGCTAAGGGGTATCTAGAGAGTGGGATAGGTTTAATAACTACCCTAACTCTAATGCGTACCCTAACCCTAAACCCGACCCTAACGCTAACACGTACCCTAAACCGAGCCCTAACCCTAACACTAACAATAAGCCTAACCCTAACCCATACCCTACGCCGTACCCGAAGCCTTCCCCGAACCCATACCCTAAGCCGTACCCTAAGCCTAACCCTCAGCCTAACACTAACGCTAGGCTACCCTTGACTGCTTCTGCCTCCAATAGATTTCCTAAGCACTAGTGTTTTAAGGAACAGCTTAAGAAGAGAATCCTAATGTGATTTCTTTATAATAGGTGTGTTCCTTATCTTATCCTAGTGTCTAAACTCTTCTCCATGGCTGGACCCACAAATAATATTCCTTTTCGTGCTAAGGGGTATCTAGAGAGTGGGATAGGTTTAATAACTACCCTAACCCTAACGCGTACCCTAACCCTAACCCCTACCCTAACCCTAACACGTACCCTAATCCTAACCCGTACCCTAAACGGAGCCCTAACCCTAACACTAACCCTAACCCTAACCCTAACCCATACCCTACGCCATACCCGAATCCCTCCCCGAACACGTACCCTAAGCCGTACCCTAAGCCTAACCCTAAGCCTAACCCCAACCCTAGGCTACCCTTGACTGCTTCTGCCTCCAATAGATTTCCTAAGCACTAGTGTTTTAAGGAACAGCTTAAAACGAGAATCCTAATGTGATTTCTTTATAATGGGTGTGTTCCTTATCTTATCCTAGTGTCTAAACTCTTCTCCATGCCTGGACCCCCAAATAATATTCCTTTACGTGCTAAGGGGTATCTAGAGAGTGGGATAGGTTTAATAACTACCCTAAACCTAATGTGTACCCTAACCCTAACCCCTACCCTAACCCTAACACGTAACCTAAACCTAACCCGTACCCTAAACGGAGCCCTAACCCTAACCCTAACCCTAACACTAACACTAACCCATACCCTACGCCGTAAACGAACCCCTCCCCGAACCCGTACCCTAAGCCGTACCCTAAGCCTAACCCCAAGCCTAAACCTAACCCTAGGCTACCCTTGACTTCTTCTGCCTCCAATAGATTTCCTAAGCACTAGTGTTTTAAGGAACAGCTTAAACAGAGAATCCTAATGTGATTTCTTTATAATGGGTGTGTTCCTTATCTTATCCTAGTGTCTAAACTCTTCTCCATGGCTGGACCCCCAAATAATATTCCTTTACGTGCTAAGGGGTAACTAGTGAGTGGGATAGGTTTAATAACTACCCTAACCCTAACGCATACCCTAACGCTAACCCCTACCCTAACCCTAACACGTACCCTAATCCTAACCCGTACCCTAAACCGAGCCCTAACCCTAACACTAACCCTAACCCTAACCCTAACCCATACCCTACGCCGTACCCGAAGCCCTCCCCGAACCCGTACCCTAAGCCGTACCCTAAGCCTAACCCTATGCCTAACCCTAACCCTAGGCTACCCTTGACTGCTTCTGCGTCCAATAGATTTCCTAAGCACTAGTGTTTTAAGGAACAGCTTAAAAAGAGAATACTAATGTGATTTCTTTATAATGTGTGTGTTCCTTATATTATCTTAGTGTCTAAACTCTTCTCCATTGGTGGACCCCCAAATAATATTCCTTTACGTGCTAAGGGGTATCTAGAGAGTGGGATAGGTTTAATAACTACCCTAAACCTAATGTGTACCCTAATCCTAACCCCTACCCTAACCCTAACACGTAAACTAAACCTAACCCGTACCCTAAACGGAGCCCTAACCCTAACACTAACCCTAACACTAACACTAACCCATACCCTACGCCGTAAACGAACCCCTCCACGAACCCGTACCCTAAGCCGTACCCTAAGCCTAACCCCAAGCCTAACCCTAACCCTAGGCTACCCTTGACTGCTTCTGCCTCCAATAGATTTCCTAAGCACTAGTGTTTTAAGGAACAGCTTAAAAAGAGAATCCTACTGTGATTTCTTTATAATGGGTGTGTTCCTTATCTAATCCTAGTGTCTAAACTCTTCTCCATGGCTGGACCCCCAAATAATATTCCTTTACGTGCTAAGGGGTATCTAGAGAGTGGGATAGGTTTAATAACTACCCTAACCCTAACGCGTACCCTAACCCTAAACCCTACCCTAACCCTAACACGTACCCTAATCCTAAAGCGTACCCTAAACCGAGCCCTAACCCTAACACTAACCGTAACCCTAACCCTAACCCATACCCTACGCCGTACCCGAAGCCCTCCCCGAACACGTACCCTAAGCCGTACCCTAAGCCTAACCCTAAGCCTAACCCTAACCATAGGCTACCCTTGACTGCTTCTGCCTCCAATAGATTTCCTAAGCACTAGTGTTTTAAGGAACAGCTTAAAAAGAGAATCCTAATGTGATTTCTTTATAATGTGTGTGTTCCTTATATTATCTTAGTGTCTAAAGTCTTCTCCATGGCTGGACCCCCAAATAATATTCCTTTACGTGCTAAGGGGTATCTAGAGAGTGGGATATGTTTAATAACTACCCTAAGCCTAACGCGTACCCTAACCCTAACCCCTACCCTAACCCTAACACGTACCCTAATCCTAACCCGTACCCTAAACCGAGCCCTAACCCTAACACTAACGCTAACCCTAACCCTAACCCATACCCTACGCCGTACCCGAAGCCCTCCCCGAACCCGTAACCTATGCCGTACCCTAAGCCTAACCCTAAGCCTAACCCTAACCCTAGGCTACCCTTGACTGCTTCTGCCTCCAATAGATTTCCTAAGCACTAGTGTTTTAAGGAACAGCTTAAAAAGAGAATCCTAATGTGATTTCTTTATAATGGGTGTGTTCCTTATCTTATCCTAGTGTCTAAACTCTTCTCCATGGCTGGACCCCCAAATAATATTCCTTTACGTGCTAAGGGGTAACTAGTGAGTGGGATAGGTTTAATAACTACCCTAACCCTAACGCATACCCTAACGCTAAGCCCTACCCTAACCCTAACACGTACCCTAATCCTAACCCGTACCCTAAACCGAGCCCTAACACTAACACTAACCCTAACCCTAACCCTAACCCATACCCTACGCCGTACCCGAAGCCCTCCCCGAACCCGTACCCTAAGCCTTACCCTAAACCTAACCCTAAGCCTAACCCTAACCCTAGGCTACCCTTGACTGCTTCTGCCTCCAATAGATTTCCTAAGCACTAGTGTTTTAAGGAACAGCTTAAAAAGAGAATCCTAAAGTGATTTCTTTATAATGGGTGTGTTCCTTATCTAATCCTAGTTTTGAAACTCTTCTCCATGCCTGGACCCCCTAAATAATATTCCTTTACGTGCTAAGGGTTATCGAGAGAGTGTGACAGGTTTAATAACTACCCTAACCCTAACGCGTACCCTAACCCTAACCCCTACCCTAACCCTAACACGTACCCTAATCCTAACCCGTACCCTAAACCGAGCCCTAACCCTAACACTAACCCTAACCCTAACCCTAACCCATACCCTACGCCGTACCCGAAGCCCTCCCCGAACCCGTAACCTAAACCGTACCCTAAGCCTAACCCTAAGCCTAACCCTAACCCTAGGCTACCCTTGACTGCTTCTGCCTCCAATAGATTTCCTAAGAACTAGTGTTTTAAGGAACAGCTTAAAAAGAGAATCCTAATGTGATTTCTTTATAATGGGTGTGTTCCTTATCTTATCCTAGTGTCTAAACTCTTCTCCATGGCTGGACCCCCAAATAATATTCCTTTACGTGCTAAGGGGTAACTAGTGAGTGGGATAGGTTTAATAACTACCCTAACCCTAACGCGTACCCTAACGCTAACCCCTACCCTAACCCTAACACGTACCCTAATCCTAACCCGTACCCTAAACCGAGCCCTAACCCTAACACTAACCCTAACCCTAACCCTAACCCATACCCTACGCCGTACCCGAAGCCCTCCCCGAAAACGTACCCTAAGCCGTACCCTAAGCCTAACCCTAAGCCTAACCCTAACCCTAGGCTACCCTTGACTGCTTCTGCCTCCAATAGATTTCCTAAGCACTAGTGTTTTAAGGAACAGCTTAAAAAGAGAATCCTACTGTGATTTCTTTATAATGGGTGTGTTCCTTATCTAATCCTAGTGTCTAAACTATTCTCCATGGCTGGACCCCCAAATAATATTCCTTTATGTGCTAAGGGTTATCTAGAGAGTGGGATAGGTTTAATAACTACCCTACCCTAACGCGTACCCTAACCCTAACCCCTACCCTAACCCTAACACGTACCCTAATCCTAAACCGTACCCTAAACCGAGCCCTAACCCTAACACTAACCGTAACCATAACCCTAACCCATACCCTACGCCGTACCCGAAGCCCTCCCCGACCCGTACCCTAAGCCGTACCCTAAGCCTAACCCTAAGCCTAACCCTAACCCTAGGCTACCCTTGACTGCTTCTGCCTCCAATAGAATTCCTAAGCACTAGTGTTTTAAGGAACAGCTTAAAAAGAGAATCCTAATGTGATTTCTTTATAATGTGTGTGTTCCTTATATTATCTTAGTGTCTAAACTCTTCTCCATGGCTGGAACCCCAAATAATATTCCTTTACGTGCTAAGGGGTATCTAGAGAGTGGGATAGGTTTAATAACTACCCTAACCCTAACGCGTACCCTAACCCTAACCCCTTCCCTAACCCTAACACGTACCCTAATCCTAAACCGTACCCTAAACCGAGCCCTAACCCTAACACTAACCGTAACCCTAACCCTAACCCATACCCTACGCCGTACCCGAAGCCCTCCCCGAACACGTACCCTAAGCCGTACCCTAAGCCTAACCCTAAGCCTAACCCTATCCCTAGGCTACCCTTGACTGCTTCTGCCTCCAATACATTTCCTAAGCACTAGTGTTTTAAGGAACAGCTTAAAAAGAGAATCCTAATGTGATTTCTTTATAATGTGTGTGTTCCTTATATTATCTTAGTGTCTAAACTCTTCTCCATGGCTGGACCCCCAAATAATATTCCTTTACGTGCTAAGGGGTATCTAGAGAGTGGGATAGGTTTAATAACTACCCTAAGCCTAACGCGTACCCTAACCCTAACCCCTACCCTAACCCTAACACGTACCCTAATCCTAAACCGTACCCTAAACCGAGCCCTAACCCTAACACTAACCCTAACCCTAACCCTAACCCATACCCTACGCCGTACCCGAAGCCCTCCCCGAACCCGTACCCTAAGCCGTACCCTAAGCCTAACCCTAAGCCTAACCCTAACCCTAGGCTACCCTTGACTGCTTCTGCCTCCAATAGATTTCCTAAGCACTAGTGTTTTAAGGAACAGCTTAAAAAGAGAATCCTAAAGTGATTTCTTTATAATGGGTGTGTTCCTTATCTTATCCTAGTGTCTAAACTCTTCTCCATGGCTGGACCCCCAAATAATATTCCTTTACGTGCTAAGGGGTAACTAGAGAGTGGGATAGGTTTAATAACTACCCTAACCCTAACGAGTACCCTAACGCTAACCCCTACCCTAACCCTAACACGTACCCTAATCCTAACCCGTACCCTAAACCGAGCCCTAACCCTAACACTAACCCTAACCCTAACCCTAACCCATACCCTACGCCGTACCCGAAGCCCTCCCCGAACCCCTACCCTAAACCGTACCCTAAGCCTAACCCTAAGCCTAACCCTAACCCTAGGCTACCCTTGACTGCTTCTGCCTCCAATAGATTTCCTAAGCACTAGTGTTTTAAGGAACAGCTTAAAAAGAGAATACTAATGTGATTTCTTTATAATGTGTGTGTTCCTTATATTATCTTAGTGTCTAAACTCTTCTCCATTGGTGGACCCCCAAATAATATTCCTTTACGTGCTAAGGGGTATCTAGAGAGTGGGATAGGTTTAATCACTACCCTAACCGTAACGCGTACCCTAACCCTAACCCCTACCCTAACCCTAACACGTACCCTAATCCTAACCCGTAACTTAAACCGAGCCCTAACCCTAACACTAACCCTAACCCTAACCCTAACCCATACCCTACGCCGTACCCGAAGCCCTCCCCGAAAACGTACCCTAAGCCGTACCCTAAGCCTAACCCTAAGCCTAACCCTAACCCTAGGCTACCCTTGACTGCTTCTGCCTCCAATAGATTTCCTAAGTACTAGTGTTTTAAGGAACAGCTTAAAACGAGAATCCTAATGTGATTTCTTTATAATGTGTGTGTTCCTTATATTATCTTAGTGTCTAAACTCTTCTCCATGGCTGGACCCCCAAATAATATTCCTTTACGTGCTAAGGGGTATCTAGAGAGTGGGATAGGTTTAATAACTACCCTAAGCCTAACGCGTACCCTAACCCTAACCCCTACCCTAACCCTAACACGTACCCTAATCCTAACCCGTACCCTAAACCGAGCCCTAACCCTAACACTAACCCTAACCCTAACCCTAACCCATACCCTACGCCGTACCCGAAGCCCTCCCCGAACCCGTACCCTAAGCCGTACCCTAAGCCTAACCCTAAGCCTAACCCTAACCCTAGGCTACCCTTGACTGCTTCTGCCTCCAATAGATTTCCTAAGCACTAGTGTTTTAAGGAACAGCTTAAAACGAGAATCCTAATGTGATTTCTTTATAATGGGTGTGTTCCTTATCATATCCTAGTGTCTAAACTCTTCTCCATGCCTGGACCCCCAAATAATATTCCTTTACGTGCTAAGGGGTATCTAGAGAGTGGGATAGGTTTAATAACTACCCTAAGCCTAACGCGTACCCTAACCCTAACCCCAACCCTAACCCTAACACGTACCCTAATCCTAAACCGTACCCTAAACCGAGCCCTAACCCTAACACTAACCCTAACCCTAACACTAACCCATACCCTACGCCGTACCCGAAGCCCTCCCCGAACCCGTACCCTAAGCCGTACCCTAAGCCTAACCCTAAGCCTAACCCTAACCCTAGGCTACCCTTGACTGCTTCTGCCTCCAATAGATTTCCTAAGCACTAGTGTTTTAAGGAACAGCTTAAAAAGAGAATCCTAAAGTGATTTTTTTATAATGGGTGTGTTCCTTATCTTATCCTAGTGTCTAAACTCTTCTCCATGGCTGGACCCCCAAATAATATTCCTTTACGTGCTAAGGGGTAACTAGAGAGTGGGATAGGTTTAATAACTACCCTAACCCTAACGAGTACCCTAACGCTAACCCCAACCCTAACCCTAACACGTACCCTAATCCTAACCCGTACCCTAAACCAAGCCCTAACCCTAACACTAACCCTAACCCTAACCCTAACCCATACCCTACGCCGTACCCGAAGCCCTCCCCGAACCCCTACCCTAAACCGTACCCTAAGCCTAACCCTAAGCCTAACCCTAACCCTAGGCTACCCTTGACTGCTTCTGCCTCCAATAGATTTCCTAAGCACTAGTGTTTTAAGGAACAGCTTAAAAAGAGAATACTAATGTGATTTCTTTATAATGTGTGTGTTCCTTATATTATCTTAGTGTCTAAACTCTTCTCCATTGGTGGACCACCAAATAATATTCCTTTACGTGCTAAGGGGTATCTAGAGTGTGGGATAGGTTTAATCACTACCCTAACCGTAACGCGTACCCTAACCCTAACCCCTACCCTAACCCTAACACGTACCCTAATCCTAACCCGTAACTTAAACCGAGCCCTAACCCTAACACTAACCCTAACCCTAACCCTAACCCATACCCTACGCCGTACCCGAAGCCCTCCCCGAAAACGTACCCTAAGCCGTACCCTAAGCCTAACCCTAAGCCTAACCCTAACCCTAGGCTACCCTTGACTGCTTCTGCCTCCAATAGATTTCCTAAGTACTAGTGTTTTAAGGAACAGCTTAAAAAGAGAATCCTAATGTGATTTCTTTATAATGGGTGTGTTCCTTATCTTATCCTAGTGTCTAAACTCTTCTCCATGGCTGGACCCCCAAATAATATTCCTTTATGTGCTAAGGGGTATCGAGAGAGTGGGATACGTTTAATCACTACCCTAACCCTAACGCGTATCCTAACGCTAACCCCTACCCTAACCCTAACACGTACCCTAATCCTAACCCGTACCCTAAACCGAGCCCTAACCCTAACACTAACCCTAACCCTAACCCTAACCCATACCCTACGCCGTACCCGAAGCCCTCCCCGAACCCGTACCCTAAGCCGTACCCTAAGCCTAACCCTAAGCCTAACCCTAACCCTAGGCTACCCTTGACTGCTTCTGCCTCCAATAGATTTCCTAAGCACTAGTGTTTTAAGGAACAGCTTAAAAAGAGAATCCTAATGTGATTTCTTTATAATGGGTGTGTTCCTTATCTAATCCTAGTGTCGAAACTCTTCTCCATGCCTGGACCCCCTAAATAATATTCCTTTACGTGCTAAGGGTTATCGAGAGAGTGGGACAGGTTTAATAACTACCCTAACCCTAACGCGTACCCTAACCCTAACCCCTACCCTAACCCTAACACGTACCCTAATCCTAACCCGTACCCTAAACCGAGCCCTAACCCTAACACTAACCCTAACCCTAACCCTAACCCATAACCTACGCCGTACCCGAAGCCCTCCCCGAACCCGTACCCTAAGCCTAACCCTAAGCCTAACCCTAACCCTAGGCTACCTTTGACTGCTTCTGCCTCCAATAGATTTCCTAAGCACTAGTGTTTTAAGGAACAGCTTAAAAAGAGAATCCTAATGTGATTTCTTTATAATGTGTGTGTTCCTTATATTATCTTAGTGTCTAAAGTCTTCTCCATGGCTGGACCCCCAAATAATATTCCTTTATGTGCTAAGGGGTATCGAGAGAGTGGGATAGGTTTAATAACTAACCTAACCCTAACGTGTACCCTAAACCTAACCCCTACCCTAACCCTAACACGTACCCTAATCCTAACCCGTACCCTAAACCGAGCCCTAACCCTAACACTAACCCTAACCCTAACCCTAACCCATACCCTACGCCGTACCCGAAGCCCTCCCCGAACACGTACCCTAAGCCGTACCCTAAGCCTAACCCTAAGCCTAACCCCAACCCTAGGCTACCCTTGACTGCTTCTGCATCCAATAGATTTCCTAAGCACTAGTGTTTTAAGGAACAGCTTAAAACGAGAATCCTAATGTGATTTCTTTATAATGGGTGTGTTCCTTATCTTATCCTAGTGTCTAAACTCTTCTCCATGCCTGGACCCCCAAATAATATTCCTTTACGTGCTAAGGGGTATCTAGAGAGTGGGATAGGTTTAATAACTACCCTAAGCCTAACGCGTACCCTAACCCTAACCCCTACCCTAACCCTAACACGTACCCTAATCCTAAACCGTACCCTAAACCGAGCCCTAACCCTAACACTAACCATAACCCTAACCCTAACCCATACCCTACGCCGTACCCGAAGCCCTCCCCGAACCCGTACCATAAGCCTAACCCTAAGCCTAACCCTAACCCTAGGCTACCCTTGACTGCTTCTGCCTCCAATAGATTTCCTAAGCACTAGTGTTTTAAGGAACAGCTTAAAAAGAGAATCCTAATGTGATTTCTTTATAATGTGTGTGTTCCTTATATTATCTTAGTGTCTAAACTCTTCTCCATGGCTGGACCCCCAAATAATATTCCTTTACGTGCTAAGGGGTATCTAGAGAGTGGGATAGGTTTAATAACTGCCCTAACCCTAACGCGTACCCTAACCCTAAACCCTACCCTAACCCTAACACGTACCCTAATCCTAAAGCGTACCCTAAACCGAGCCCTAACCCTAACACTAACCGTAACCCTATCCCTAACCCATACCCTACGCCGTACCCGAAGCCCTCCCCGAACACGTACCCTAAGCCGTACCCTAAGCCTAACCCTAAGCCTAACCCTAACCCTAGGCTAACCTTGACTGCTTCTGCCTCCAATAGATTTCCTAAGCACTAGTGTTTTAAGGAACAGCTTAAAAAGAGAATCCTAATGTGATTTCTTTATAATGTGTGTGTTCCTTATATTATCTTAGTGTCTAAAGTCTTCTCCATGGCTGGACCCCCAAATAATATTCCTTTACGTGCTAAGGGGTATCTAGAGAGTGGGATAGGTTTAATAACTACCCTAAGCCTAACGCGTACCCTAACCCTAACCCCTACCCTAACCCTAACACGTACCCTAATCCTAACCCGTACCCTAAACCGAGCCCTAACCCTAACACTAACGCTAACCCTAACCCTAACCCATACCCTACGCCGTACCCGAAGCCCTCCCCGAACCCGTACCCTATGCCGTACCCTAAGCCTAACCCTAAGCCTAACCCTAACCCTAGGCTACCCTTGACTGCTTCTGCCTCCAATAGATTTCCTAAGCACTAGTGTTTTAAGGAACAGCTTAAAAAGAGAATCCTAATGTGATTTCTTTATAATGGGTGTGTTCCTTATCTTATCCTAGTGTCTAAACTCTTCTCCATGGCTGGACCCCCAAATAATATTCCTTTACGTGCTAAGGGGTAACTAGTGAGTGGGATAGGTTTAATAACTACCCTAACCCTAACGCATACCCTAACGCTAAGCCCTACCCTAACCCTAACACGTACCCTAATCCTAACCCGTACCCTAAACCGAGCCCTAACACTAACACTAACCCTAACCCTAACCCTAACCCATACCCTACGCCGTACCCGAAGCCCTCCCCGAACCCGTACCCTAAGCCTTACCCTAAACCTAACCCTAAGCCTAACCCTAACCCTAGGCTACCCTTGACTGCTTCTGCCTCCAATAGATTTCCTAAGCACTAGTGTTTTAAGGAACAGCTTAAAAAGAGAATCCTAAAGTGATTTCTTTATAATGGGTGTGTTCCTTATCTAATCCTAGTTTTGAAACTCTTCTCCATGCCTGGACCCCCTAAATAATATTCCTTTACGTGCTAAGGGTTATCGAGAGAGTGTGACAGGTTTAATAACTACCCTAACCCTAACGCGTACCCTAACCCTAACCCCTACCCTAACCCTAACACGTACCCTAATCCTAACCCGTACCCTAAACCGAGCCCTAACCCTAACACTAACCCTAACCCTAACCCTAACCCATACCCTACGCCGTACCCGAAGCCCTCCCCGAACCCGTAACCTAAACCGTACCCTAAGCCTAACCCTAAGCCTAACCCTAACCCTAGGCTACCCTTGACTGCTTCTGCCTCCAATAGATTTCCTAAGAACTAGTGTTTTAAGGAACAGCTTAAAAAGAGAATCCTAATGTGATTTCTTTATAATGGGTGTGTTCCTTATCTTATCCTAGTGTCTAAACTCTTCTCCATGGCTGGACCCCCAAATAATATTCCTTTACGTGCTAAGGGGTAACTAGAGAGTGGGATAGGTTTAATAACTACCCTAACCCTAACGCGTACCCTAACGCTAACCCCTACCCTAACCCTAACACGTACCCTAATCCTAACCCGTACCCTAAACCGAGCCCTAACCCTAACACTAACCCTAACCCTAACCCTAACCCATACCCTACGCCGTACCCGAAGCCCTCCCCGAAAACGTACCCTAAGCCGTACCCTAAGCCTAACCCTAAGCCTAACCCTAACCCTAGGCTACCCTTGACTGCTTCTGCCTCCAATAGATTTCCTAAGCACTAGTGTTTTAAGGAACAGCTTAAAAAGAGAATCCTACTGTGATTTCTTTATAATGGGTGTGTTCCTTATCTAATCCTAGTGTCTAAACTATTCTCCATGGCTGGACCCCCAAATAATATTCCTTTATGTGCTAAGGGTTATCTAGAGAGTGGGATAGGTTTAATAACTACCCTACCCTAACGCGTACCCTAACCCTAACCCCTACCCTAACCCTAACACGTACCCTAATCCTAAACCGTACCCTAAACCGAGCCCTAACCCTAACACTAACCGTAACCATAACCCTAACCCATACCCTACGCCGTACCCGAAGCCCTCCCCGACCCGTACCCTAAGCCGTACCCTAAGCCTAACCCTAAGCCTAACCCTAACCCTAGGCTACCCTTGACTGCTTCTGCCTCCAATAGAATTCCTAAGCACTAGTGTTTTAAGGAACAGCTTAAAAAGAGAATCCTAATGTGATTTCTTTATAATGTGTGTGTTCCTTATATTATCTTAGTGTCTAAACTCTTCTCCATGGCTGGAACCCCAAATAATATTCCTTTACGTGCTAAGGGGTATCTAGAGAGTGGGATAGGTTTAATAACTACCCTAACCCTAACGCGTACCCTAACCCTAACCCCTTCCCTAACCCTAACACGTACCCTAATCCTAAACCGTACCCTAAACCGAGCCCTAACCCTAACACTAACCGTAACCCTAACCCTAACCCATACCCTACGCCGTACCCGAAGCCCTCCCCGAACACGTACCCTAAGCCGTACCCTAAGCCTAACCCTAAGCCTAACCCTATCCCTAGGCTACCCTTGACTGCTTCTGCCTCCAATACATTTCCTAAGCACTAGTGTTTTAAGGAACAGCTTAAAAAGAGAATCCTAATGTGATTTCTTTATAATGTGTGTGTTCCTTATATTATCTTAGTGTCTAAACTCTTCTCCATGGCTGGACCCCCAAATAATATTCCTTTACGTGCTAAGGGGTATCTAGAGAGTGGGATAGGTTTAATAACTACCCTAAGCCTAACGCGTACCCTAACCCTAACCCCTACCCTAACCCTAACACGTACCCTAATCCTAAACCGTACCCTAAACCGAGCCCTAACCCTAACACTAACCCTAACCCTAACCCTAACCCATACCCTACGCCGTACCCGAAGCCCTCCCCGAACCCGTACCCTAAGCCGTACCCTAAGCCTAACCCTAAGCCTAACCCTAACCCTAGGCTACCCTTGACTGCTTCTGCCTCCAATAGATTTCCTAAGCACTAGTGTTTTAAGGAACAGCTTAAAAAGAGAATCCTAAAGTGATTTCTTTATAATGGGTGTGTTCCTTATCTTATCCTAGTGTCTAAACTCTTCTCCATGGCTGGACCCCCAAATAATATTCCTTTACGTGCTAAGGGGTAACTAGAGAGTGGGATAGGTTTAATAACTACCCTAACCCTAACGAGTACCCTAACGCTAACCCCTACCCTAACCCTAACACGTACCCTAATCCTAACCCGTACCCTAAACCGAGCCCTAACCCTAACACTAACCCTAACCCTAACCCTAACCCATACCCTACGCCGTACCCGAAGCCCTCCCCGAACCCCTACCCTAAACCGTACCCTAAGCCTAACCCTAAGCCTAACCCTAACCCTAGGCTACCCTTGACTGCTTCTGCCTCCAATAGATTTCCTAAGCACTAGTGTTTTAAGGAACAGCTTAAAAAGAGAATACTAATGTGATTTCTTTATAATGTGTGTGTTCCTTATATTATCTTAGTGTCTAAACTCTTCTCCATTGGTGGACCCCCAAATAATATTCCTTTACGTGCTAAGGGGTATCTAGAGAGTGGGATAGGTTTAATCACTACCCTAACCGTAACGCGTACCCTAACCCTAACCCCTACCCTAACCCTAACACGTACCCTAATCCTAACCCGTAACTTAAACCGAGCCCTAACCCTAACACTAACCCTAACCCTAACCCTAACCCATACCCTACGCCGTACCCGAAGCCCTCCCCGAAAACGTACCCTAAGCCGTACCCTAAGCCTAACCCTAAGCCTAACCCTAACCCTAGGCTACCCTTGACTGCTTCTGCCTCCAATAGATTTCCTAAGTACTAGTGTTTTAAGGAACAGCTTAAAACGAGAATCCTAATGTGATTTCTTTATAATGTGTGTGTTCCTTATATTATCTTAGTGTCTAAACTCTTCTCCATGGCTGGACCCCCAAATAATATTCCTTTACGTGCTAAGGGGTATCTAGAGAGTGGGATAGGTTTAATAACTACCCTAAGCCTAACGCGTACCCTAACCCTAACCCCTACCCTAACCCTAACACGTACCCTAATCCTAACCCGTACCCTAAACCGAGCCCTAACCCTAACACTAACCCTAACCCTAACCCTAACCCATACCCTACGCCGTACCCGAAGCCCTCCCCGAACCCGTACCCTAAGCCGTACCCTAAGCCTAACCCTAAGCCTAACCCTAACCCTAGGCTACCCTTGACTGCTTCTGCCTCCAATAGATTTCCTAAGCACTAGTGTTTTAAGGAACAGCTTAAAACGAGAATCCTAATGTGATTTCTTTATAATGGGTGTGTTCCTTATCATATCCTAGTGTCTAAACTCTTCTCCATGCCTGGACCCCCAAATAATATTCCTTTACGTGCTAAGGGGTATCTAGAGAGTGGGATAGGTTTAATAACTACCCTAAGCCTAACGCGTACCCTAACCCTAACCCCAACCCTAACCCTAACACGTACCCTAATCCTAAACCGTACCCTAAACCGAGCCCTAACCCTAACACTAACCCTAACCCTAACACTAACCCATACCCTACGCCGTACCCGAAGCCCTCCCCGAACCCGTACCCTAAGCCGTACCCTAAGCCTAACCCTAAGCCTAACCCTAACCCTAGGCTACCCTTGACTGCTTCTGCCTCCAATAGATTTCCTAAGCACTAGTGTTTTAAGGAACAGCTTAAAAAGAGAATCCTAAAGTGATTTTTTTATAATGGGTGTGTTCCTTATCTTATCCTAGTGTCTAAACTCTTCTCCATGGCTGGACCCCCAAATAATATTCCTTTACGTGCTAAGGGGTAACTAGAGAGTGGGATAGGTTTAATAACTACCCTAACCCTAACGAGTACCCTAACGCTAACCCCTACCCTAACCCTAACACGTACCCTAATCCTAACCCGTACCCTAAACCAAGCCCTAACCCTAACACTAACCCTAACCCTAACCCTAACCCATACCCTACGCCGTACCCGAAGCCCTCCCCGAACCCCTACCCTAAACCGTACCCTAAGCCTAACCCTAAGCCTAACCCTAACCCTAGGCTACCCTTGACTGCTTCTGCCTCCAATAGATTTCCTAAGCACTAGTGTTTTAAGGAACAGCTTAAAAAGAGAATACTAATGTGATTTCTTTATAATGTGTGTGTTCCTTATATTATCTTAGTGTCTAAACTCTTCTCCATTGGTGGACCACCAAATAATATTCCTTTACGTGCTAAGGGGTATCTAGAGTGTGGGATAGGTTTAATCACTACCCTAACCGTAACGCGTACCCTAACCCTAACCCCTACCCTAACCCTAACACGTACCCTAATCCTAACCCGTAACTTAAACCGAGCCCTAACCCTAACACTAACCCTAACCCTAACCCTAACCCATACCCTACGCCGTACCCGAAGCCCTCCCCGAAAACGTACCCTAAGCCGTACCCTAAGCCTAACCCTAAGCCTAACCCTAACCCTAGGCTACCCTTGACTGCTTCTGCCTCCAATAGATTTCCTAAGTACTAGTGTTTTAAGGAACAGCTTAAAAAGAGAATCCTAATGTGATTTCTTTATAATGGGTGTGTTCCTTATCTTATCCTAGTGTCTAAACTCTTCTCCATGGCTGGACCCCCAAATAATATTCCTTTATGTGCTAAGGGGTATCGAGAGAGTGGGATACGTTTAATCACTACCCTAACCCTAACGCGTATCCTAACGCTAACCCCTACCCTAACCCTAACACGTACCCTAATCCTAACCCGTACCCTAAACCGAGCCCTAACCCTAACACTAACCCTAACCCTAACCCTAACCCATACCCTACGCCGTACCCGAAGCCCTCCCCGAACCCGTACCCTAAGCCGTACCCTAAGCCTAACCCTAAGCCTAACCCTAACCCTAGGCTACCCTTGACTGCTTCTGCCTCCAATAGATTTCCTAAGCACTAGTGTTTTAAGGAACAGCTTAAAAAGAGAATCCTAATGTGATTTCTTTATAATGGGTGTGTTCCTTATCTAATCCTAGTGTCGAAACTCTTCTCCATGCCTGGACCCCCTAAATAATATTCCTTTACGTGCTAAGGGTTATCGAGAGAGTGGGACAGGTTTAATAACTACCCTAACCCTAACGCGTACCCTAACCCTAACCCCTACCCTAACCCTAACACGTACCCTAATCCTAACCCGTACCCTAAACCGAGCCCTAACCCTAACACTAACCCTAACCCTAACCCTAACCCATAACCTACGCCGTACCCGAAGCCCTCCCCGAACCCGTACCCTAAGCCTAACCCTAAGCCTAACCCTAACCCTAGGCTACCTTTGACTGCTTCTGCCTCCAATAGATTTCCTAAGCACTAGTGTTTTAAGGAACAGCTTAAAAAGAGAATCCTAATGTGATTTCTTTATAATGTGTGTGTTCCTTATATTATCTTAGTGTCTAAAGTCTTCTCCATGGCTGGACCCCCAAATAATATTCCTTTATGTGCTAAGGGGTATCGAGAGAGTGGGATAGGTTTAATAACTAACCTAACCCTAACGTGTACCCTAAACCTAACCCCTACCCTAACCCTAACACGTACCCTAATCCTAACCCGTACCCTAAACCGAGCCCTAACCCTAACACTAACCCTAACCCTAACCCTAACCCATACCCTACGCCGTACCCGAAGCCCTCCCCGAACACGTACCCTAAGCCGTACCCTAAGCCTAACCCTAAGCCTAACCCCAACCCTAGGCTACCCTTGACTGCTTCTGCATCCAATAGATTTCCTAAGCACTAGTGTTTTAAGGAACAGCTTAAAACGAGAATCCTAATGTGATTTCTTTATAATGGGTGTGTTCCTTATCTTATCCTAGTGTCTAAACTCTTCTCCATGCCTGGACCCCCAAATAATATTCCTTTACGTGCTAAGGGGTATCTAGAGAGTGGGATAGGTTTAATAACTACCCTAAGCCTAACGCGTACCCTAACCCTAACCCCTACCCTAACCCTAACACGTACCCTAATCCTAAACCGTACCCTAAACCGAGCCCTAACCCTAACACTAACCATAACCCTAACCCTAACCCATACCCTACGCCGTACCCGAAGCCCTCCCCGAACCCGTACCATAAGCCTAACCCTAAGCCTAACCCTAACCCTAGGCTACCCTTGACTGCTTCTGCCTCCAATAGATTTCCTAAGCACTAGTGTTTTAAGGAACAGCTTAAAAAGAGAATCCTAATGTGATTTCTTTATAATGTGTGTGTTCCTTATATTATCTTAGTGTCTAAACTCTTCTCCATGGCTGGACCCCCAAATAATATTCCTTTACGTGCTAAGGGGTATCTAGAGAGTGGGATAGGTTTAATAACTGCCCTAACCCTAACGCGTACCCTAACCCTAAACCCTACCCTAACCCTAACACGTACCCTAATCCTAAAGCGTACCCTAAACCGAGCCCTAACCCTAACACTAACCGTAACCCTATCCCTAACCCATACCCTACGCCGTACCCGAAGCCCTCCCCGAACACGTACCCTAAGCCGTACCCTAAGCCTAACCCTAAGCCTAACCCTAACCCTAGGCTAACCTTGACTGCTTCTGCCTCCAATAGATTTCCTAAGCACTAGTGTTTTAAGGAACAGCTTAAAAAGAGAATCCTAATGTGATTTCTTTATAATGTGTGTGTTCCTTATATTATCTTAGTGTCTAAAGTCTTCTCCATGGCTGGACCCCCAAATAATATTCCTTTACGTGCTAAGGGGTATCTAGAGAGTGGGATAGGTTTAATAACTACCCTAAGCCTAACGCGTACCCTAACCCTAACCCCTACCCTAACCCTAACACGTACCCTAATCCTAACCCGTACCCTAAACCGAGCCCTAACCCTAACACTAACGCTAACCCTAACCCTAACCCATACCCTACGCCGTACCCGAAGCCCTCCCCGAAAACGTACCCTAAGCCGTACCCTAAGCCTAAACCTAAGCCTAACCCTAACCTTAGGCTACCCTTGACTGCTTCTGCCTCCAATAGATTTCCTAAGTACTAGTGTTTTAAGGAACAGCTTAAAAAGAGAATCCTAATGTGATTTCTTTATAATGTGTGTGTTCCTTATATTATCTTAGTGTCTAAAGTCTTCTCCATGGCTGGACCCCCAAATAATATTCCTTTATGTGCTAAGGGGTATCGAGAGAGTGGGATAGGTTTAATAACTAACCTAACCCTAACGTGTACCCTAAACCTAACCCCTACCCTAACCCTAACACGTACCCTAATCCTAACCCGTACCCTAAACCGAGCCCTAACCCTAACACTAACCCTAACCCTAACCCTAACCCATACCCTACGCCGTACCCGAAGCCCTCCCCGAACACGTACCCTAAGCCGTACCCTAAGCCTAACCCTAAGCCTAACCCCAACCCTAGGCTACCCTTGACTGCTTCTGCATCCAATAGATTTCCTAAGCACTAGTGTTTTAAGGAACAGCTTAAAACGAGAATCCTAATGTGATTTCTTTATAATGGGTGTGTTCCTTATCTTATCCTAGTGTCTAAACTCTTCTCCATGCCTGGACCCCCAAATAATATTCCTTTACGTGCTAAGGGGTATCTAGAGAGTGGGATAGGTTTAATAACTACCCTAAGCCTAACGCGTACCCTAACCCTAACCCCTACCCTAACCCTAACACGTACCCTAATCCTAAACCGTACCCTAAACCGAGCCCTAACCCTAACACTAACCATAACCCTAACACAAACCCATACCCTACGCCGTACCCGAAGCCCTCCCCGAACCCGTACCATAAGCCTAACCCTAAGCCTAACCCTAACCCTAGGCTACCCTTGACTGCTTCTGCCTCCAATAGATTTCCTAAGCACTAGTGTTTTAAGGAACAGCTTAAAAAGAGAATCCTAATGTGATTTCTTTATAATGTGTGTGTTCCTTATATTATCTTACTGTCTAAACTCTTCTCCATGGCTGGACCCCCAAATAATATTCCTTTACGTGCTAAGAGGTATGTAGAGAGTGGGATAGGTTTAATAACTACCCTAACCCTAACGCGTACCCTAACCCTAAACCCTACCCTAACCCTAACACGTACCCTAATCCTAAAGCGTACCCTAAGCCGAGCCCTAACCCTAACACTAACTGTAACCCTAACCCTAACCCATACCCTACGCCGTACCCCAAGCCCTCCCCGAACACGTACCCTAAGCCGTACCCTAAGCCTAAACCTAAGCCTAACCCTAACCCTAGGCTACTCTTGACTGCTTCTGCCTCCAATAGATTTCCTAAGCACTAGTGTTTTAAGGAACAGCTTAAAAAGAGAATCCTAATGTGATTTCTTTATAATGGGTGTGTTCCTTATATTATCTTAGTGTCTAAAGTCTTCTCCATGGCTGGACCCCCAAATAATATTCCTTTACGTGCTAAGGGGTATCTAGAGAGTGGGATAGGTTTAATAACTACCCTAAGCCTAACGCGTACCCTTACCCTAACCCCTACCCTAACCCTAACACGTACCCTAATCCTAACCCGTACCCTAAACCGAGCCCTAACCCTAACACTAACGCTAACCCTAACCCTAACCCATACCCTACGCCGTACCCGAAGCCCTCCCCGAACCCGTACCCTATGCCGTACCCTAAGCCTAACCCTAAGCCTAACCCTAACCCTAGGCTACCCTTGACTGCTTCTGCCTCCAATAGATTTCCTAAGCACTAGTGTTTTAAGGAACAGCTTAAAAAGAGAATCCTAATGTGATTTCTTTATAATGGGTGTGTTCCTTATCTTATCCTAGTGTCTAAACTCTTCTCCATGGCTGGACCCCCAAATAATATTCCTTTACGTGCTAAGGGGTAACTAGTGAGTGGAATAGGTTTAATAACTACCCTAACCCTAACGCATACCCTAACGCTAAGCCCTACCCTAACCCTAACACGTACCCTAATCCTAACCCGTACCCTAAACCGAGCCCTAACCCTAACACTAACCCTAACCCTAACCCTAACCCATACCCTACGCCGTACCCGAAGCCCTCCCCGAACCCGTACCCTAAGCCTTACCCTAAACCTAACCCTAAGCCTAACCCTAACCCTAGGCTACCCTTGACTGCTTCTGCCTCCAATAGATTTCCTAAGCACTAGTGTTTTAAGGAACAGCTTAAAAAGAGAATCCTAAAGTGATTTCTTTATAATGGGTGTGTTCCTTATCTAATCCTAGTTTTGAAACTCTTCTCCATGCCTGGACCCCCTAAATAATATTCCTTTACGTGCTAAGGGTTATCGAGAGAGTGGGACAGGTTTAATAACTACCCTAACCCTAACACGTACCCTAACCCTAACACCTACCCTAACCCTAACACGTACCCTAATCCTAACCCGTACCCTAAACCGAGCCCTAACCCTAACACTAACCCTAACCCTAACCCTAACCCATACCCTACGCCGTACCCGAAGCCCTCCCCGAACCCGTACCCTAAGCCTAACCCTAAGCCTAACCCTAACCCTAGGCTACCCTTGACTGCTTCTGCCTCCAATAGATTTCCTAAGCACTAGTGTTTTAAGGAACAGCTTAAAAAGAGAATCCTAATGTGATTTCTTTATAATGTGTGTGTTCCTTATATTATCTTAGTGTCTAAACTCTTCTCCATGGCTGGACCCCCAAATAATATTCCTTTACGTGCTAAGGGGTATCTAGAGAGTGGGATAGGTTTAATAACTGCCCTAACCCTAACGCGTACCCTAACCCTAAACCCTACCCTAACCCTAACACGTACCCTAATCCTAAAGCGTACCCTAAACCGAGCCCTAACCCTAACACTACCCGTAACCCTATCCCTAACCCATACCCTACGCCGTACCCGAAGCCCTCCCCGAACACGTACCCTAAGCCGTACCCTAAGCCTAACCCTAAGCCTAACCCTAACCCTAGGCTAACCTTGACTGCTTCTGCCTCCAATAGATTTCCTAAGCACTAGTGTTTTAAGGAACAGCTTAAAAAGAGAATCCTAATGTGATTTCTTTATAATGTGTGTGTTCCTTATATTATCTTAGTGTCTAAAGTCTTCTCCATGGCTGGACCCCCAAATAATATTCCTTTACGTGCTAAGGGGTATCTAGAGAGTGGGATAGGTTTAATAACTACCCTAAGCCTAACGCGTACCCTAACCCTAACCCCTACCCTAACCCTAACACGTACCCTAATCCTAACCCGTACCCTAAACCGAGCCCTAACCCTAACACTAACCCTAACCCTAACCCTAACCCATACCCTACGCCGTACCCGAAGCCCTCCCCGAACCCGTACCTTAAGCCTTACCCTAAACCTAACCCTAAGCCTAACCCTAACCCTAGGCTACCCTTGACTGCTTCTGCCTCCAATAGATTTCCTAAGCACTAGTGTTTTAAGGAACAGCTTAAAAAGAGAATCCTAAAGTGATTTCTTTATAATGGGTGTGTTCCTTATCTAATCCTAGTTTTGAAACTCTTCTCCATGCCTGGACCCCCTAAATAATATTCCTTTACGTGCTAAGGGTTATCGAGAGAGTGGGACAGGTTTAATAACTACCCTAACCCTAACGCGTACCCTATCCCTAACCCCTACCCTAACCCTAACACGTACCCTAATCTTAACCCGTACCCTAAACCGAGCCCTAACCCTAACACTAACCCTAACCCTAACCGTAACCCATACCCTACGCCGTACCCGAAGCCCTCCCCGAACCCCTACCCTAAACCGTACCCTAAGCCTAACCCTAAGCCTAACCCTAACCCTAGGCTACCCTTGACTGCTTCTGCCTCCAATAGATTTCCTAAGCACTAGTGTTTTAAGGAACAGCTTAAAAAGAGAATACTAATGTGATTTCTTTATAATGTGTGTGTTCCTTATATTATCTTAGTGTCTAAACTCTTCTCCATTGGTGGACCCCCAAATAATATTCCTTTACGTGCTAAGGGGTATCTAGAGAGTGGGATAGGTTTAATCACTACCCTAACCGTAACGCGTACCCTAACCCTAACCCCTACCCTAACCCTAACACGTACCCTAATCCTAACCCGTAACTTAAACCGAGCCCTAACCCTAACACTAACCCTAACCCTAACCCTAACCCATACCCTACGCCGTACCCGAAGCCCTCCCCGAAAACGTACCCTAAGCCGTACCCTAAGCCTAAACCTAAGCCTAACCCTAACCCTAGGCTACCCTTGACTGCTTCTGCCTCCAATAGATTTCCTAAGTACTAGTGTTTTAAGGAACAGCTTAAAAAGAGAATCCTAATGTGATTTCTTTATAATGTGTGTGTTCCTTATATTATCTTAGTGTCTAAAGTCTTCTCCATGGCTGGACCCCCAAATAATATTCCTTTATGTGCTAAGGGGTATCGAGAGAGTGGGATAGGTTTAATAACTAACCTAACCCTAACGTGTACCCTAAACCTAACCCCTACCCTAACCCTAACACGTACCCTAATCCTAACCCGTACCCTAAACCGAGCCCTAACCCTAACACTAACCCTAACCCTAACCCTAACCCATACCCTACGCCGTACCCGAAGCCCTCCCCGAACACGTACCCTAAGCCGTACCCTAAGCCTAACCCTAAGCCTAACCCCAACCCTAGGCTACCCTTGACTGCTTCTGCATCCAATAGATTTCCTAAGCACTAGTGTTTTAAGGAACAGCTTAAAACGAGAATCCTAATGTGATTTCTTTATAATGGGTGTGTTCCTTATCTTATCCTAGTGTCTAAACTCTTCTCCATGCCTGGACCCCCAAATAATATTCCTTTACGTGCTAAGGGGTATCTAGAGAGTGGGATAGGTTTAATAACTACCCTAAGCCTAACGCGTACCCTAACCCTAACCCCTACCCTAACCCTAACACGTACCCTAATCCTAAACCGTACCCTAAACCGAGCCCTAACCCTAACACTAACCATAACCCTAACCCTAACCCATACCCTACGCCGTACCCGAAGCCCTCCCCGAACCCGTACCATAAGCCTAACCCTAAGCCTAACCCTATCCCTAGGCTACCCTTGACTGCTTCTGCCTCCAATAGATTTCCTAAGCACTAGTGTTTTAAGGAACAGCTTAAAAAGAGAATCCTAATGTGATTTCTTTATAATGTGTGTGTTCCTTATATTATCTTAGTGTCTAAACTCTTCTCCATGGCTGGACCCCCAAATAATATTCCTTTACGTGCTAAGGGGTATCTAGAGAGTGGGATAGGTTTAATAACTACCCTAACCCTAACGCGTACCCTAACCCTAAACCCTACCCTAACCCTAACACGTACCCTAATCCTAAAGCGTACCCTAAGCCGAGCCCTAACCCTAACACTAACTGTAACCCTAACCCTAACCCATACCCTACGCCGTACCCCAAGCCCTCCCCGAACACGTACCCTAAGCCGTACCCTAAGCCTAACCCTAAGCCTAACCCTAACCCTAGGCTACTCTTGACTGCTTCTGCCTCCAATAGATTTCCTAAGCACTAGTGTTTTAAGGAACAGCTTAAAAAGAGAATCCTAATGTGATTTCTTTATAATGTGTGTGTTCCTTATATTATCTTAGTGTCTAAAGTCTTCTCCATGGCTGGACCCCCAAATAATATTCCTTTACGTGCTAAGGGGTATCTAGAGAGTGGGATAGGTTTAATAACTACCCTAAGCCTAACGCGTACCCTTACCCTAACCCCTACCCTAACCCTAACACGTACCCTAATCCTAACCCGTACCCTAAACCGAGCCCTAACCCTAACACTAACGCTAACCCTAACCCTAACCCATACCCTACGCCGTACCCGAAGCCCTCCCCGAACCCGTACCCTATGCCGTACCCTAAGCCTAACCCTAAGCCTAACCCTAACCCTAGGCTACCCTTGACTGCTTCTGCCTCCAATAGATTTCCTAAGCACTAGTGTTTTAAGGAACAGCTTAAAAAGAGAATCCTAATGTGATTTCTTTATAATGGGTGTGTTCCTTATCTTATCCTAGTGTCTAAACTCTTCTCCATGGCTGGACCCCCAAATAATATTCCTTTACGTGCTAAGGGGTAACTAGTGAGTGGAATAGGTTTAATAACTACCCTAACCCTAACGCATACCCTAACGCTAAGCCCTACCCTAACCCTAACACGTACCCTAATCCTAACCCGTACCCTAAACCGAGCCCTAACCCTAACACTAACCCTAACCCTAACCCTAACCCATACCCTACGCCGTACCCGAAGCCCTCCCCGAACCCGTACCCTAAGCCTTACCCTAAACCTAACCCTAAGCCTAACCCTAAACCTAGGCTACCCTTGACTGCTTCTGCCTCCAATAGATTTCCTAAGCACTAGTGTTTTAAGGAACAGCTTAAAAAGAGAATCCTAAAGTGATTTCTTTATAATGGGTGTGTTCCTTATCTAATCCTAGTTTTGAAACTCTTCTCCATGCCTGGACCCCCTAAATAATATTCCTTTACGTGCTAAGGGTTATCGAGAGAGTGGGACAGGTTTAATAACTACCCTAACCCTAACGCATACCCTAACCCTAACCCCTACCCTAACCCTAACACGTACCCTAATCCTAACCCGTACCCTAAAACGAGCCCTAACCCTAACACTAACCCTAACCCTAACCCTAACCCATACCCTACGCCGTACCCGAAGCCCTCCCCGAACCCGTACCCTAAGCCTAACCCTAAGCCTAACCCTAACCCTAGGCTACCCTTGACTGCTTCTGCCTCCAATAGATTTCCTAAGCACTAGTGTTTTAAGGAACAGCTTAAAAAGAGAATCCTAATGTGATTTCTTTATAATGTGTGTGTTCCTTATATTATCTTAGTGTCTAAACTCTTCTCCATGGCTGGACCCCCAAATAATATTCCTTTACGTGCTAAGGGGTATCTAGAGAGTGGGATAGGTTTAATAACTACCCTAACCCTAACGCGTACCCTAACCCTAAACCCTACCCTAACCCTAACACGTACCCTAATCCTAAAGCGTACCCTAAACCGAACCCTAACCCTAACACTAACCGTAACCCTATCCCTAACCCATACCCTACGCCGTACCCGAAGCCGTCCCCGAACACGTACCCTAAGCCGTACCCTAAGCCTAACCCTAAGCCTAACCCTAACCCTAGGCTACCCTTGACTGCTTCTGCCTCCAATAGATTTCCTAAGCACTAGTGTTTTAAGGAACAGCTTAAAAAGAGAATCCTAATGTGATTTCTTTATAATGTGTGTGTTCCTTATATTATCTTAGTGTCTAAAGTCTTCTCCATGGCTGGACCCCCAAATAATATTCCTTTACGTGCTAAGGGGTATCTAGAGAGTGGGATAGGTTTAATAACTACCCTAAGCCTAACGCGTACCCTAACCCTAACCCCTACCCTAACCCTAACACGTACCCTAATCCTAACCCGTACCCTAAACCGAGCCCTAACCCTAACACTAACGCTAACCCTAACCCTAACCCATACCCTACGCCGTACCCGAAGCCCTCCCCGAACCCGTACCCTAAGCCGTACCCTAAGCCTAACCCTAAGCCTAACCCTAACCCTAGGCTACCCTTGACTGCTTCTGCCTCCAATAGATTTCCTAAGCACTAGTGTTTTAAGGAACAGCTTAAAAACAAAATCCTAATGTGATTTCTTTATAATGGGTGTGTTCCTTATCTTATCCTAGTGTCTAAACTCTTCTCCATGGCTGGACCCCCAAATAATATTCCTTTACGTGCTAAGGGGTAACTAGTGAGTGGGATAGGTTTAATAACTACCCTAAGCCTAACGCGTACCCTAAACCTAACCCCTACCCTAACCCTAACACGTACCCTAATCCTAACCCGTACCCTAAACCGAGCCCTAACCCTAACACTAACCCTAACCCTAACCCTAACCCATACCCTACGCCGTACCCGAAGCCCTCCCCGAACCCGTACCCTAAGCCTTACCCTTAACCTAACCCTAAGCCTAACCCTAACCCTAGGCTACCCTTGACTGCTTCTGCCTCCAATAGATTTCCTAAGCATTAGTGTTTTAAGGAACAGCTTAAAAAGAGAATCCTAATGTGATTTCTTTATAATGTGTGTGTTCCTTATATTATCTTAGTGTCTAAACTCTTCTCCATGGCTGGACCCCCAAATAATATTCCTTTACGTGCTAAGGGGTATCTAGAGAGTGGGATAGGTTTAATAACTACCCTAACCCTAACGCGTACCCTAACCCTAACCCCTACCCTAACCCTAACACGTACCCTAATCCTAAAGCGTACCCTAAACCGAGCCCTAACCCTAACACTAACCGTAACCCTAACCCTAACCCATACCCTACGCCGTACCCGAAGCCCTCCCTGAACACGTACCCTAAGCCGTACCGTAAGCCTAACCCTAAGCCTAACCCTAACCCTAGGCTACCCTTGACTGCTTCTGCCTCCAATACATTTCCTAAGCACTAGTGTTTTAAGGAACAGCTTAAAAACAGAATCCTAATGTGATTTCTTTATAATGTGTGTGTTCCTTATATTATCTTAGTGTCTAAAGTCTTCTCCATGGCTGGACCCCCAAATAATATTCCTTTACGTGCTAAGGGGTAACTAGTGAGTGGGATAGGTTTAATAACTACCCTAACCCTAACGCGTACCCTAACGCTAACCCCTACCCTAACCCTAACACGTACCCTAATCCTAACCCGTACCCTAAACCGAGCCCTAACCCTAACACTAACCCTAACCCTAACCCTAACCCATACCCTACGCCGTACCCGAAGCCCTCCCCGAAAACGTACCCTAAGCCGTACCCTAAGCCTAACCCTAAGCCTAACCCTAACCCTAGGCTACCCTTGACTGCTTCTGCCTCCAATAGATTTCCTAAGCACTAGTGTTTTAAGAAACAGCTTAAAAAGAGAATCCTAATGTGATTTCTTTATAATGGGTGTGTTCCTTATCTAATCCTAGTGTCTAAACTCTTCTCCATGGCTGGACCACCAAATAATATTCCTTTATGTGCTAAGGGGTATCTAGAGAGTGGGATAGGTTTAATAACTACCCTAACCCTAACGCGTACCCTAACCCTAACCCCTACCCTAACCCTAACACGTACCCTAATCCTAAACCGTACCCTAAACCGAGCCCTAACCCTAACACTAACCGTAACCATAACCCTAACCCATACCCTACGCCGTACCCGAAGCCCTCCCCGAACCCGTACCCTAAGCCGTACCCTAAGCCTAACCCTAAGCCTAACCCTAACCCTAGGCTACCCTTGACTGCTTCTGCCTCCAATAGATTTCCTAAGCACTAGTGTTTTAAGGAACAGCTTAAAAAGAGAATCCTAATGTGATTTCTTTATAATGTGTGTGTTCCTTATATTATCTTAGTGTCTAAACTCTTCTCCATGGCTGGAACCCCAAATAATATTCCTTTACGTGCTAAGGGGTATCTAGAGAGTGGGATAGGTTTAATAACTACCCTAACCCTAACGCGTACCCTAACCCTAACCCCTTCCCTAACCCTAACACGTACCCTAATCCTAAACCGTACCCTAAACCGAGCCCTAACCCTAACACTAACCGTAACCCTAACCCTAACCCATACCCTACGCCGTACCCGAAGCCCTCCCCGAACACGTACCCTAAGCCGTACCCTAAACCTAACCCTAAGCCTAACCCTATCCCTAGGCTACCCTTGACTGCTTCTGCCTCCAATACATTTCCTAAGCACTAGTGTTTTAAGGAACAGCTTAAAAAGAGAATCCTAATGTGATTTCTTTATAATGTGTGTGTTCCTTATATTATCTTAGTGTCTAAACTCTTCTCCATGGCTGGACCCCAAAATAATATTACTTTACGTGCTAAGGGGTATCTAGAGAGTGGGATAGGTTTAATAACTACCCTAAGCCTAACGCGTACCCTAACCCTAACCCCTACCCTAACACTAACACGTACCCTAATCCTAAACCGTACCCTAAACAGAGCCCTAACCCTAACACTAACCCTAACCCTAACCCTAACCCATACCCTACGCCGTACCCGAAGCCCTCCCCGAACCCGTACCCTAAGCCGTACCCTAAGCCTAACCCTAAGCCTAACCCTAACCCTAGGCTACCCTTGACTGCTTCTGCCTCCAATAGATTTCCTAAGCACTAGTGTTTTAAGGAACAGCTTAAAAAGAGAATCCTAAAGTGATTTCTTTATAATGTGTGTGTTCCTTATATTATCTTAGTGTCTAAACTCTTCTCCATTGGTGGACCCCCAAATAATATTCCTTTACGTGCTAAGGGGTATCTAGAGAGTGGGATAGGTTTAATCACTACCCTAACCGTAACGCGTACCCTAACCCTAACCCCTACCCTAACCCTAACACGTACCCTAATCCTAACCCGTAACTTAAACCTAGCCCTAACCCTAACACTAACCCTAACCCTAACCCTAACCCATACCCTACGCCGTACCCGAAGCCCTCCCCGAAAACGTACCCTAAGCCGTACCCTAAGCCTAACCCTAAGCCTAACCCTAACCCTAGGCTACCCTTGACTGCTTCTGCCTCCAATAGATTTCCTAAGTACTAGTGTTTTAAGGAACAGCTTAAAAAGAGAATCCTAATGTGATTTCTTTATAATGTGTGTGTTCCTTATATTATCTTAGTGTCTAAACTCTTCTCCATGGCTGGACCCCCAAATAATATTCCTTTACGTGCTAAGGGGTATCTAGAGAGTGGGATAGGTTTAATAACTACCCTAAGCCTAACGCGTACCCTAACCCTAACCCCTACCCTAACCCTAACACGTACCCTAATCCTAACCCGTATCCTAAACCGAGCCCTAACCCTAACACTAACCCTAACCCTAACCCTAACCCATACCCTACGCCGTACCCGAAGCCCTCCCCGAACCCGTACCCTAAGCCGTACCCTAAGCCTAACCCTAAGCCTAACCCTAACCCTAGGCTACCCTTGACTGCTTCTGCCTCCAATAGATTTCCTAAGCACTAGTGTTTTAAGGAACAGCTTAAAAAGAGAATCCTAAAGTGATTTCTTTATAATGGGTGTGTTCCTTATCTTATCCTAGTGTCTAAAGTCTTCTCCATGGCTGGACCCCCAAATAATATTCCTTTATGTGCTAAGGGGTATCGAGAGAGTGGGATAGGTTTAATAACTACCCTAACCCTAACGTGTACCCTAAACCTAACCCCTACCCTAACCCTAACACGTACCCTAATCCTAACCCGTACCCTAAACCGAGCCCTAACCCTAACACTAACCCTAACCCTAACCCTAACCCATACCCTACGCCGTACCCGAATCCCTCCCCGAACACGTACCCTAAGCCGTACCCTAAGCCTAACCCTAAGCCTAACCACAACCCTAGGCTACCCTTGACTGCTTCTGCCTCCAATAGATTTCCTAAGCACTAGTGTTTTAAGGAACAGCTTAAAACGAGAATCCTAATGTGATTTCTTTATAATGAGTGTGTTCCTTATCTTATCCTAGTGTCTAAACTCTTCTCCATGCCTGGACCCCCAAATAATATTCCTTTACGTGCTAAGGGGTATCTAGAGAGTGGGATAGGTTTAATAACTACCCTAAACCTAATGTGTACCCTAACCCTAACCCCTACCCTAACCCTAACACGTAACCTAAACCTAACCCGTACCCTAAACGGAGCCCTAACCCTAACACTAACCCTAACACTAACACTAACCCATACCCTACGCCGTAAACGAACCCCTCCCCGAACCCGTACCCTAAGCCGTACCCTAAGCCTAACCCCAAGCCTAAACCTAACCCTAGGCTACCCTTGACTTCTTCTGCCTCCAATAGATTTCCTAAGCACTAGTGTTTTAAGGAACAGCTTAAACAGAGAATCCTAATGTGATTTCTTTATAATGTGTGTGTTCCTTATATTATCTTAGTGTCTAAACTCTTCTCCATGGCTGGACCCCCAAATAATATTCCTTTACGTGCTAATGGGTATCTAGAGATTGGGAAAGGTTTAATAACTACCCTAACCCTAACGCGTACCCTAACGCTAACCCCTACCCTAACCCTAACACGTACCCTAATCCTAACCCGTACCCTAAACCGAGCCCTAACCCTAACACTAACCCTAACCCTAACCCTAACCCATACCCTACGCCGTACCCGAAGCCCTCCCCGAACCCCTACCCTAAACCGTACCCTAAGCCTAACCCTAAGCCTAACCCTAACCCTAGGCTACCCTTGACTGCTTCTGCCTCCAATAGATTTCCTAAGCACTAGTGTTTTAAGGAACAGCTTAAAAAGAGAATACTAATGTGATTTCTTTATAATGTGTGTGTTCCTTATATTATCTTAGTGTCTAAACTCTTCTCCATTGGTGGACCCCCAAATAATATTCCTTTACGTGCTAAGGGGTATCTAGAGAGTGGGATAGGTTTAATCACTACCCTAACCGTAACGCGTACCCTAACCCTAACCCCTACCCTAACCCTAACACGTACCCTAATCCTAACCCGTAACTTAAACCGAGCCCTAACCCTAACACTAACCCTAACCCTAACCCTAACCCATACCCTACGCCGTACCTGAAGCCCTCCCCGAAAACGTACCCTAAGCCGTACCCTAAGCCTAACCCTAAGCCTAACCCTAACCCTAGGCTACCCTTGACTGCTTCTGCCTCCAATAGATTTCCTAAGCACTAGTGTTTTAAGGAACAGCTTAAACAGAGAATCCTAATGTGATTTCTTTATAATGTGTGTGTTCCTTATATTATCTTAGTGTCTAAAGTCTTCTCCATGGCTGGACCCCCAAATAATATTCCTTTACGTGCTAAGGGGTAACTAGTGAGTGGGATAGGTTTAATAACTACCCTAACCCTAACGCGTACCCTAACGCTAACCCCTACCCTAACCCTAACACGTACCCTAATCCTAACCCGTACCCTAAACCGAGCCCTAACCCTAACACTAACCCTAACCCTAACCCTAACCCATACCCTACGCCGTACCCGAAGCCCTCCCCGAAAACGTACCCTAAGCCGTACCCTAAGCCTAACCCTAAGCCTAACCCTAACCCTAGGCTACCCTTGACTGCTTCTGCCTCCAATAGATTTCCTAAGCACTAGTGTTTTAAGAAACAGCTTAAAAAGAGAATCCTAATGTGATTTCTTTATAATGGGTGTGTTCCTTATCTAATCCTAGTGTCTAAACTCTTCTCCATGGCTGGACCACCAAATAATATTCCTTTATGTGCTAAGGGGTATCTAGAGAGTGGGATAGGTTTAATAACTACCCTAACCCTAACGCGTACCCTAACCCTAACCCCTACCCTAACCCTAACACGTACCCTAATCCTAAACCGTACCCTAAACCGAGCACTAACCCTAACACTAACCGTAACCATAACCCTAACCCATACCCTACGCCGTACCCGAAGCCCTCCCCGAACCCGTACCCTAAGCCGTACCCTAAGCCTAACCCTAAGCCTAACCCTAACCCTAGGCTACCCTTGACTGCTTCTGCCTCCAATAGATTTCCTAAGCACTAGTGTTTTAAGGAACAGCTTAAAAAGAGAATCCTAATGTGATTTCTTTATAATGTGTGTGTTCCTTATATTATCTTAGTGTCTAAACTCTTCTCCATGGCTGGAACCCCAAATAATATTCCTTTACGTGCTAAGGGGTATCTAGAGAGTGGGATAGGTTTAATAACTACCCTAACCCTAACGCGTACCCTAACCCTAACCCCTTCCCTAACCCTAACACGTACCCTAATCCTAAACCGTACCCTAAACCGAGCCCTAACCCTAACACTAACCGTAACCCTAACCCTAACCCATACCCTACGCCGTACCCGAAGCCCTCCCCGAACACGTACCCTAAGCCGTACCCTAAACCTAACCCTAAGCCTAACCCTATCCCTAGGCTACCCTTGACTGCTTCTGCCTCCAATACATTTCCTAAGCACTAGTGTTTTAAGGAACAGCTTAAAAAGAGAATCCTAATGTGATTTCTTTATAATGTGTGTGTTCCTTATATTATCTTAGTGTCTAAACTCTTCTCCATGGCTGGACCCCAAAATAATATTACTTTACGTGCTAAGGGGTATCTAGAGAGTGGGATAGGTTTAATAACTACCCTAAGCCTAACGCGTACCCTAACCCTAACCCCTACCCTAACACTAACACGTACCCTAATCCTAAACCGTACCCTAAACAGAGCCCTAACCCTAACACTAACCCTAACCCTAACCCTAACCCATACCCTACGCCGTACCCGAAGCCCTCCCCGAACCCGTACCCTAAGCCGTACCCTAAGCCTAACCCTAAGCCTAACCCTAACCCTAGGCTACCCTTGACTGCTTCTGCCTCCAATAGATTTCCTAAGCACTAGTGTTTTAAGGAACAGCTTAAAAAGAGAATCCTAAAGTGATTTCTTTATAATGTGTGTGTTCCTTATATTATCTTAGTGTCTAAACTCTTCTCCATTGGTGGACCCCCAAATAATATTCCTTTACGTGCTAAGGGGTATCTAGAGAGTGGGATAGGTTTAATCACTACCCTAACCGTAACGCGTACCCTAACCCTAACCCCTACCCTAACCCTAACACGTACCCTAATCCTAACCCGTAACTTAAACCTAGCCCTAACCCTAACACTAACCCTAACCCTAACCCTAACCCATACCCTACGCCGTACCCGAAGCCCTCCCCGAAAACGTACCCTAAGCCGTACCCTAAGCCTAACCCTAAGCCTAACCCTAACCCTAGGCTACCCTTGACTGCTTCTGCCTCCAATAGATTTCCTAAGTACTAGTGTTTTAAGGAACAGCTTAAAAAGAGAATCCTAATGTGATTTCTTTATAATGTGTGTGTTCCTTATATTATCTTAGTGTCTAAACTCTTCTCCATGGCTGGACCCCCAAATAATATTCCTTTACGTGCTAAGGGGTATCTAGAGAGTGGGATAGGTTTAATAACTACCCTAAGCCTAACGCGTACCCTAACCCTAACCCCTACCCTAACCCTAACACGTACCCTAATCCTAACCCGTATCCTAAACCGAGCCCTAACCCTAACACTAACCCTAACCCTAACCCTAACCCATACCCTACGCCGTACCCGAAGCCCTCCCCGAACCCGTACCCTAAGCCGTACCCTAAGCCTAACCCTAAGCCTAACCCTAACCCTAGGCTACCCTTGACTGCTTCTGCCTCCAATAGATTTCCTAAGCACTAGTGTTTTAAGGAACAGCTTAAAAAGAGAATCCTAAAGTGATTTCTTTATAATGGGTGTGTTCCTTATCTTATCCTAGTGTCTAAAGTCTTCTCCATGGCTGGACCCCCAAATAATATTCCTTTATGTGCTAAGGGGTATCGAGAGAGTGGGATAGGTTTAATAACTACCCTAACCCTAACGTGTACCCTAAACCTAACCCCTACCCTAACCCTAACACGTACCCTAATCCTAACCCGTACCCTAAACCGAGCCCTAACCCTAACACTAACCCTAACCCTAACCCTAACCCATACCCTACGCCGTACCCGAATCCCTCCCCGAACACGTACCCTAAGCCGTACCCTAAGCCTAACCCTAAGCCTAACCACAACCCTAGGCTACCCTTGACTGCTTCTGCCTCCAATAGATTTCCTAAGCACTAGTGTTTTAAGGAACAGCTTAAAACGAGAATCCTAATGTGATTTCTTTATAATGAGTGTGTTCCTTATCTTATCCTAGTGTCTAAACTCTTCTCCATGCCTGGACCCCCAAATAATATTCCTTTACGTGCTAAGGGGTATCTAGAGAGTGGGATAGGTTTAATAACTACCCTAAACCTAATGTGTACCCTAACCCTAACCCCTACCCTAACCCTAACACGTAACCTAAACCTAACCCGTACCCTAAACGGAGCCCTAACCCTAACACTAACCCTAACACTAACACTAACCCATACCCTACGCCGTAAACGAACCCCTCCCCGAACCCGTACCCTAAGCCGTACCCTAAGCCTAACCCCAAGCCTAAACCTAACCCTAGGCTACCCTTGACTTCTTCTGCCTCCAATAGATTTCCTAAGCACTAGTGTTTTAAGGAACAGCTTAAACAGAGAATCCTAATGTGATTTCTTTATAATGTGTGTGTTCCTTATATTATCTTAGTGTCTAAACTCTTCTCCATGGCTGGACCCCCAAATAATATTCCTTTACGTGCTAATGGGTATCTAGAGATTGGGAAAGGTTTAATAACTACCCTAACCCTAACGCGTACCCTAACGCTAACCCCTACCCTAACCCTAACACGTACCCTAATCCTAACCCGTACCCTAAACCGAGCCCTAACCCTAACACTAACCCTAACCCTAACCCTAACCCATACCCTACGCCGTACCCGAAGCCCTCCCCGAACCCCTACCCTAAACCGTACCCTAAGCCTAACCCTAAGCCTAACCCTAACCCTAGGCTACCCTTGACTGCTTCTGCCTCCAATAGATTTCCTAAGCACTAGTGTTTTAAGGAACAGCTTAAAAAGAGAATACTAATGTGATTTCTTTATAATGTGTGTGTTCCTTATATTATCTTAGTGTCTAAACTCTTCTCTATTGGTGGACCCCCAAATAATATTCCTTTACGTGCTAAGGGGTATCTAGAGAGTGGGATAGGTTTAATCACTACCCTAACCGTAACGCGTACCCTAACCCTAACCCCTACCCTAACCCTAACACGTACCCTAATCCTAACCCGTAACTTAAACCGAGCCCTAACCCTAACACTAACCCTAACCCTAACCCTAACCCATACCCTACGCCGTACCTGAAGCCCTCCCCGAAAACGTACCCTAAGCCGTACCCTAAGCCTAACCCTAAGCCTAACCCTAACCCTAGGCTACCCTTGACTGCTTCTGCCTCCAATAGATTTCCTAAGCACTAGTGTTTTAAGGAACAGCTTAAACAGAGAATCCTAATGTGATTTCTTTATAATGTGTGTGTTCCTTATATTATCTTAGTGTCTAAACTCTTCTCCATGGCTGGACCCCCAAATAATATTCCTTTACGTGCTAATGGGTATCTAGAGATTGGGAAAGGTTTAATAACTACCCTAACCCTAACGCGTACCCTAACCCTAACCCCTACCCTAACCCTAACACGTACCCTAATCCTAACCCGTACCCTAAACCGAGCCCTAACCCTAACACTAACCCTAACCCTAACCCTAACCCATACCCTACGCCGTACCCGAAGCCCTCCCCGAACCCGTACCCTAAGCCGTACCCTAAGCCTAACCCTAAGCCTAACCCTAACCCTAGGCAACCCTTGACTGCTTCTGCCTCCAATAGATTTCCTAAGCACTAGTGTTTTAAGGACCAGCATAAAAAGAGAATCCCAATGTGATTTCTTTATAATGGGTGTGTTCCTTACCTTATCCTAGTGTCTAAACTCTTCTCCATGGCTGGACCCCCAAATAATATTCCTTTACGTGCTAAGGGGTATCTAGAGAGTGGGATAGGTTTAATAACTACCCTAACTCTAATGCGTACCCTAACCCTAAACCCGACCCTAACGCTAACACGTACCCTAAACCGAGCCCTAACCCTAACACTAACAATAACCCTAACCCTAACCCATACCCTACGCCGTACCCGAAGCCCTCACCGAACCCGTACCCTAAGCCGTACCCTAAGCCTAACCCTAAGCCTAACCCTAACCCTAGGCTACCCTTGACTGCTTCTGCCTCCAATAGATTTCCTAAGCACTAGTGTTTTAAGGAACAGCTTAAAAAGAGAATCCTAATGTGATTTCTTTATAATGTGTGTGTTCCTTATATTATCTTAGTGTCTAAACTCTTCTCCATTGGTGGACCCCCAAATAATATTCCTTTACGTGCTAAGGGGTATCTAGAGAGTGGGATAGGTTTAATAACTAGCCTAACCCTAACGCGTACCCTAACCCTAAACCCTACCCTAACCCTAACACGTACCCTAATCCTAAAGCGTACCCTAAACCGAGCCCTAACCCTAACACTAACCGTAACCCTAACCCTAACCCATACCCTACGCCGTACCCGAAGCCCTCCCCGAACACGTACCCTAAGCCGTACCCTAAGCCTAACCCTAAGCCTAACCCTAACCCTAGGCTACCCTTGACTGCTTCTGCCTCCAATAGATTTCTTAAGCACTAGTGTTTTAAGGAACAGCTTAAAAAGAGAATCCTAATGTGATTTCTTTATAATGTGTGTGTTCCTTATATTATCTTAGTGTCTAAAGTCTTCTCCATGGCTGGACCCCCAAATAATATTCCTTTACGTGCTAAGGGGTATCTAGAGAGTGGGATAGGTTTAATAACTACCCTAAGCCTAACGCGTACCCTAACCCTAACCCCTACCCTAACCCTAACACGTACCCTAATCCTAACCCGTACCCTAAACCGAGCCCTAACCCTAACACTAACGCTAACCCTAACCCTAACCCATACCCTACGCCGTACCCGAAGCCCTCCCCGAACCCGTACCCTAAGCCGTACCCTAAGCCTAACCCTAAGCCTAACCCTAACCCTAGGCTACCCTTGACTGCTTCTGCCTCCAATAGATTTCCTAAGCACTAGTGTTTTAAGGAACAGCTTAAAAAGAGAATCCTAATGTGATTTCTTTATAATGGGTGTGTTCCTTATCTTATCCTAGTGTCTAAACTCTTCTCCATGGCTGGACCCCCAAATAATATTCCTTTACGTGCTAAGGGGTAACTAGTGAGTGGGATAGGTTTAATAACTACCCTAACCCTAACGCATACCCTAATGCTAACCCCTACCCTAACCCTAACACATACCCTAATCCTAACCCGTACCCTAAACCGAGCCCTAACCCTAACACTAACCCTAACCCTAACCCTAACCCATACCCTACGCCGTACCCGAAGCCCTCCCCGAACCCGTACCCTAAGCCGTACCCTAAGCCTAACCCTAAGCCTAACCCTAACCCTAGGCTACCCTTGACTGCTTCTGCCTCCAATAGATTTCCTAAGCACTAGTGTTTTAAGGAACAGCTTAAAAAGAGAATCCTAAAGTGATTTCTTTATAATGGGTGTGTTCCTTATCTTATCCTAGTGTCTAAACACTTCTCCATGGCTGGACCCCCAAATAATATTCCTTTACGTGCTAAGGGTTAACTAGAGAGTGGGATAGGTTTAATAACTACCCTAACCCTAACGCGTACCCTAACGCTAACCCCTACCCTAACCCTAACACGTACCCTAATCCTAACCCGTACCCTAAACCGAGCCCTAACCCTAACACTAACCCTAACCCTAACCCTAACCCATACCCTACGCCGTACCCGAAGCCCTCCCCGAACCCCTACCCTAAACCGTACCCTAAGCCTAACCCTAAGCCTAACCCTAACCCTAGGCTACCCTTGACTGCTTCTGCCTCCAGTAGATTTCCTAAGCACTAGTGTTTTAAGGAACAGCTTAAAAAGAGAATACTAATGTGATTTCTTTATAATGTGTGTGTTCCTTATATTATCTTAGTGTCTAAACTCTTCTCCATGGCTGGACCCCAAAATAATATTCCTTTACGTGCTAAGGGGTATCTAGAGAGTGGGATAGGTTTAATAACTACCCTAAGCCTAACGCGTACCCTAACCCTAACCCCTACCCTAACCCTAACACGTACCCTAATCCTAACCCGTACCCTAAACCGAGCCCTAACCCTAACACTAACGCTAACCCTAACCCTAACCCATACCCTACGCCGTACCCGAAGCCCTCCCCGAACCCGTACCCTAAGCCGTACCCTAAGCCTAACCCTAAGCCTAACCCTAACCCTAGGCTACCCTTGACTGCTTTGCCTCCAATAGATTTCCTAAGCACTAGTGTTTTAAGGAACAGCTTAAAAAGAGAATCCTAATGTGATTTCTTTATAATGGGTGTGTTCCTTATCTTATCCTAGTGTCTAAACTCTTCTCCATGGCTGGACCCCCAAATAATATTCCTTTACGTGCTAAGGGGTAACTAGTGAGTGGGATAGGTTTAATAACTACCCTAACCCTAACGCATACCCTAACGCTAACCCCTACCCTAACCCTAACACGTACCCTAATCCTAACCCGTACCCTAAACCGAGCCCTAACCCTAACACTAACCCTAACCCTAACCCTAACCCATACCCTACGCCGTACCCGAAGCCCTCCCCGAACCCGTACCCTAAGCCGTACCCTAAGCCTAACCCTATGCCTAACCCTAACCCTAGGCTACCCTTGACTGCTTCTGCCTCCAATAGATTTCCTAAGCACTAGTGTTTTAAGGAACAGCTTAAAAAGAGAATCCTAAAGTGATTTCTTTATAATGGGTGTGTTCCTTATCTTATCCTAGTGTCTAAACACTTCTCCATGGCTGGACCCCCAAATAATATTCCTTTACGTGCTAAGGGTTAACTAGAGAGTGGGATAGGTTTAATAACTACCCTAACCCTAACGCGTACCCTAACGCTAACCCCTACCCTAACCCTAACACGTACCCTAATCCTAACCCGTACCCTAAACCGAGCCCTAACCCTAACACTAACCCTAACCCTAACCCTAACCCATACCCTACGCCGTACCCGAAGCCCTCCCCGAACCCCTACCCTAAACCGTACCCTAAGCCTAACCCTAAGCCTAACCCTAACCCTAGGCTACCCTTGACTGCTTCTGCCTCCAGTAGATTTCCTAAGCACTAGTGTTTTAAGGAACAGCTTAAAAAGAGAATACTAATGTGATTTCTTTATAATGTGTGTGTTCCTTATATTATCTTAGTGTCTAAACTCTTCTCCATTGGTGGACCCCCAAATAATATTCCTTTACGTGCTAAGGGGTATCTAGAGAGTGGGATAGGTTTAATAACTACCCTAAACCTAATGTGTACCCTAACCCTAACCCCTACCCTAACCCTAACACGTAAACTAAACCTAACCCGTACCCTAAACGGAGCCCTAACCCTAACACTAACCCTAACACTAACACTAACCCATACCCTACGCCGTAAACGAACCCCTCCCCGAACCCGTACCCTAAGCCGTACCCTAAGCCTAACCCCAAGCCTAAACCTAACCCTAGGCTACCCTTGACTTCTTCTGCCTCCAATAGATTTCCTAAGCACTAGTGTTTTAAGGAACAGCTTAAACAGAGAATCCTAATGTGATTTCTTTATAATGTGTGTGTTCCTTATATTATCCTAGTGTCAAAACTCTTCTCCATGGCTGGACCCCCAAATAATATTCCTTTACGTGCTAATGGGTATCTAGAGATTGGGAAAGGTTTAATAACTACCCTAACCCTAACGCGTACCCTAACCCTAACCCCTACCCTAACCCTAACACGTACCCTAATCCTAACCCGTACCCTAAACCGAGCCGTAACCCTAACACTAACCCTAAACCTAACCCTAACCCATACCCTACGCCGTACCCGAAGCCCTCCCCGAACCCGTACCCTAAGCCGTACCCTAAGCCTAACCCTAAGCCTAACCCTAACCCTAGGCAACCCTTGACTGCTTCTGCCTCCAATAGATTTCCTAAGCACTAGTGTTTTAAGGACCAGCAGAAAAAGAGAATCCCAATGTGATTTCTTTATAATGGGTGTGTTCCTTATCTTATCCTAGTGTCTAAACTCTTGTCCATGGCTGGACCCCCAAATAATATTCCTTTACGTGCTAAGGGGTATCTAGAGAGTGGGATAGGTTTAATAACTACCCTAACTCTAATGCGTACCCTAACCCTAAACCCGACCCTAACGCTAACACGTACCCTAAACCGAGCCCTAACCCTAACACTAACAATAAGCCTAACCCTAACCCATACCCTACGCCGTACCCGAAGCCTTCCCCGAACCCGTACCCTAAGCCGTACCCTAAGCCTAACCCTCAGCCTAACACTAACGCTGGGCTACCCTTGACTGCTTCTGCCTCCAATAGATTTCCTAAGCACTAGTGTTTTAAGGAACAGCTTAAGAAGAGAATCCTAATGTGATTTCTTTATAATAGGTGTGTTCCTTATCTTATCCTAGTGTCTAAACTCTTCTCCATGGCTGGACCCCCAAATAATATTCCTTTATGTGCTAAGGGGTATCGAGAGAGTGGGATAGGTTTAATAACTACCCTAACCCTAACGTGTACACTAAACCTAACCCCTACCCTAACCCTAACACGTACCCTAATCCTAAACCGTACCCTAAACCGAGCCCTAACCCTAACACTAACCGTAACCATAACCCTAACCCATACCCTACGCCGTACCCGAAGCCCTCCCCGAACCCGTACCCTAAGCCGTACCCTAAGCCTAACCCTAAGCCTAACCCTAACCCTAGGCTACCCTTGACTGCTTCTGCCTCCAATAGATTTCCTAAGCACTAGTGTTTTAAGGAACAGCTTAAAAAGAGAATCCTAATGTGATTTCTTTATAATGTGTGTGTTCCTTATATTATCTTAGTGTCTAAACTCTTCTCCATGGCTGGAACCCCAAATAATATTCCTTTACGTGCTAAGGGGTATCTAGAGAGTGGGATAGGTTTAATAACTACCCTAACCCTAACGCGTACCCTAACCCTAACCCCTTCCCTAACCCTAACACGTACCCTAATCCTAAACCGTACCCTAAACCGAGCCCTAACCCTAACACTAACCGTAACCCTAACCCTAACCCATACCCTACGCCGTACCCGAAGCCCTCCCCGAACACGTACCCTAAGCCGTACCCTAAACCTAACCCTAAGCCTAACCCTATCCCTAGGCTACCCTTGACTGCTTCTGCCTCCAATACATTTCCTAAGCACTAGTGTTTTAAGGAACAGCTTAAAAAGAGAATCCTAATGTGATTTCTTTATAATGTGTGTGTTCCTTATATTATCTTAGTGTCTAAACTCTTCTCCATGGCTGGACCCCAAAATAATATTACTTTACGTGCTAAGGGGTATCTAGAGAGTGGGATAGGTTTAATAACTACCCTAAGCCTAACGCGTACCCTAACCCTAACCCCTACCCTAACACTAACACGTACCCTAATCCTAAACCGTACCCTAAACAGAGCCCTAACCCTAACACTAACCCTAACCCTAACCCTAACCCATACCCTACGCCGTACCCGAAGCCCTCCCCGAACCCGTACCCTAAGCCGTACCCTAAGCCTAACCCTAAGCCTAACCCTAACCCTAGGCTACCCTTGACTGCTTCTGCCTCCAATAGATTTCCTAAGCACTAGTGTTTTAAGGAACAGCTTAAAAAGAGAATCCTAAAGTGATTTCTTTATAATGTGTGTGTTCCTTATATTATCTTAGTGTCTAAACTCTTCTCCATTAGTGGACCCCCAAATAATATTCCTTTACGTGCTAAGGGGTATCTAGAGAGTGGGATAGGTTTAATCACTACCCTAACCGTAACGCGTACCCTAACCCTAACCCCTACCCTAACCCTAACACGTACCCTAATCCTAACCCGTAACTTAAACCGAGCCCTAACCCTAACACTAACCCTAACCCTAACCCTAACCCATACCCTACGCCGTACCCGAAGCCCTCCCCGAAAACGTACCCTAAGCCGTACCCTAAGCCTAACCCTAAGCCTAACCCTAACCCTAGGCTACCCTTGACTGCTTCTGCCTCCAATAGATTTCCTAAGTACTAGTGTTTTAAGGAACAGCTTAAAAAGAGAATCCTAATGTGATTTCTTTATAATGTGTGTGTTCCTTATATTATCTTAGTGTCTAAACTCTTCTCCATGGCTGGACCCCCAAATAATATTCCTTTACGTGCTAAGGGGTATCTAGAGAGTGGGATAGGTTTAATAACTACCCTAAGCCTAACGCGTACCCTAACCCTAACCCCTACCCTAACCCTAACACGTACCCTAATCCTAACCCGTATCCTAAACCGAGCCCTAACCCTAACACTAACCCTAACCCTAACCCTAACCCATACCCTACGCCGTACCCGAAGCCCTCCCCGAACCCGTACCCTAAGCCGTACCCTAAGCCTAACCCTAAGCCTAACCCTAACCCTAGGCTACCCTTGACTGCTTCTGCCTCCAATAGATTTCCTAAGCACTAGTGTTTTAAGGAACAGCTTAAAAAGAGAATCCTAAAGTGATTTCTTTATAATGGGTGTGTTCCTTATCTTATCCTAGTGTCTAAAGTCTTCTCCATGGCTGGACCCCCAAATAATATTCCTTTATGTGCTAAGGGGTATCGAGAGAGTGGGATAGGTTTAATAACTACCCTAACCCTAACGTGTACCCTAAACCTAACCCCTACCCTAACCCTAACACGTACCCTAATCCTAACCCGTACCCTAAACCGAGCCCTAACCCTAACACTAACCCTAACCCTAACCCTAACCCATACCCTACGCCGTACCCGAATCCCTCCCCGAACACGTACCCTAAGCCGTACCCTAAGCCTAACCCTAAGCCTAACCACAACCCTAGGCTACCCTTGACTGCTTCTGCCTCCAATAGATTTCCTAAGCACTAGTGTTTTAAGGAACAGCTTAAAACGAGAATCCTAATGTGATTTCTTTATAATGGGTGTGTTCCTTATCTTATCCTAGTGTCTAAACTCTTCTCCATGCCTGGACCCCCAAATAATATTCCTTTACGTGCTAAGGGGTATCTAGAGAGTGGGATAGGTTTAATAACTACCCTAAACCTAATGTGTACCCTAACCCTAACCCCTACCCTAACCCTAACACGTAACCTAAACCTAACCCGTACCCTAAACGGAGCCCTAACCCTAACACTAACCCTAACACTAACACTAACCCATACCCTACGCCGTAAACGAACCCCTCCCCGAACCCGTACCCTAAGCCGTACCCTAAGCCTAACCCCAAGCCTAAACCTAACCCTAGGCTACCCTTGACTTCTTCTGCCTCCAATAGATTTCCTAAGCACTAGTGTTTTAAGGAACAGCTTAAACAGAGAATCCTAATGTGATTTCTTTATAATGTGTGTGTTCCTTATATTATCTTAGTGTCTAAACTCTTCTCCATGGCTGGACCCCCAAATAATATTCCTTTACGTGCTAAGGTGTATCTAGAGAGTGGGATAGGTTTAATAACTACCCTAACCCTAACGTGTACCCTAACCCTAACCCCTACCCTAACCCTAACACGTACCCTAATCCTAACCCGTACCCTAAACCGAGCCCTAACCCTAACACTAACCCTAACCCTAACCCTAACCCATACCCTACGCCGTACCCGAAGCCCTCCCCTAACCCGTACCCTAAGCCGTACCCTAAGCCTAACCCTAAGCCTAACCCTAACCCTAGGCTACCCTTGCCTGCTTCTGCCTCCAATAGATTTCCTAAGCACTAGTGTTTTAAGGAACAGCTTAAAAAGAGAATCTTAAAGTGATTTCTTTATAATGGGTGTGTTCCTTATCTTATCCTAGTGTCTAAACTCTTCTCCATGGCTGGACCCCCAAATAATATTCCTTTACGTGCTAAGGGGTAACTAGAGAGTGGGATAGGTTTAATAACTACCCTAACCCTAACGCGTACCCTAACGCTAACCCCTACCCTAACCCTAACACGTACCCTAATCCTAACCCGTACCCTAAACCGAGCCCTAACCCTAACACTAACCCTAACCCTAACCCTAACCCATACCCTACGCCGTACCCGAAGCCCTCCCCGAACCCCTACCCTAAACCGTACCCTAAGCCTAACCCTAAGCCTAACCCTAACCCTAGGCTACCCTTGACTGCTTCTGCCTCCAATAGATTTCCTAAGCACTAGTGTTTTAAGGAACAGCTTAAAAAGAGAATACTAATGTGATTTCTTTATAATGTGTGTGTTCCTTATATTATCTTAGTGTCTAAACTCTTCTCCATTGGTGGACCCCCAAATAATATTCCTTTACGTGCTAAGGGGTATCTAGAGAGTGGGATAGGTTTAATCACTACCCTAACCGTAACGCGTACCCTAACCCTAACCCCTACCCTAACCCTAACACGTACCCTAATCCTAACCCGTAACTTAAACCGAGCCCTAACCCTAACACTAACCCTAACCCTAACCCTAACCCATACCCTACGCCGTACCTGAAGCCCTCCCCGAAAACGTACCCTAAGCCGTACCCTAAGCCTAACCCTAAGCCTAACCCTAACCCTAGGCTACCCTTGACTGCTTCTGCCTCCAATAGATTTCCTAAGCACTAGTGTTTTAAGGAACAGCTTAAACAGAGAATCCTAATGTGATTTCTTTATAATGTGTGTGTTCCTTATATTATCTTAGTGTCTAAACTCTTCTCCATGGCTGGACCCCCAAATAATATTCCTTTACGTGCTAATGGGTATCTAGAGATTGGGAAAGGTTTAATAACTACCCTAACCCTAACGCGTACCCTAACCCTAACCCCTACCCTAACCCTAACACGTACCCTAATCCTAACCCGTACCCTAAACCGAGCCCTAACCCTAACACTAACCCTAACCCTAACCCTAACCCATACCCTACGCCGTACCCGAAGCCCTCCCCGAACCCGTACCCTAAGCCGTACCCTAAGCCTAACCCTAAGCCTAACCCTAACCCTAGGCAACCCTTGACTGCTTCTGCCTCCAATAGATTTCCTAAGCACTAGTGTTTTAAGGACCAGCATAAAAAGAGAATCCCAATGTGATTTCTTTATAATGGGTGTGTTCCTTACCTTATCCTAGTGTCTAAACTCTTCTCCATGGCTGGACCCCCAAATAATATTCCTTTACGTGCTAAGGGGTATCTAGAGAGTGGGATAGGTTTAATAACTACCCTAACTCTAATGCGTACCCTAACCCTAAACCCGACCCTAACGCTAACACGTACCCTAAACCGAGCCCTAACCCTAACACTAACAATAACCCTAACCCTAACCCATACCCTACGCCGTACCCGAAGCCCTCACCGAACCCGTACCCTAAGCCGTACCCTAAGCCTAACCCTAAGCCTAACCCTAACCCTAGGCTACCCTTGACTGCTTCTGCCTCCAATAGATTTCCTAAGCACTAGTGTTTTAAGGAACAGCTTAAAAAGAGAATACTAATGTGATTTCTTTATAATGTGTGTGTTCCTTATATTAGCTTAGTGTCTAAACTCTTCTCCATTGGTGGACCCCCAAATAATATTCCTTTACGTGCTAAGGGGTATCTAGAGAGTGGGATAGGTTTAATCACTACCCTAACCGTAACGCGTACCCTAACCCTAACCCCTACCCTAACCCTAACACGTACCCTAATCCTAAAGCGTACCCTAAACCGAGCCCTAACCCTAACACTAACCGTAACCCTAACCCTAACCCATACCCTACGCCGTACCCGAAGCCCTCCCCGAACACGTACCCTAAGCCGTACCCTAAGCCTAACCCTAAGCCTAACCCTAACCCTAGGCTACCCTTGACTGCTTCTGCCTCCAATAGATTTCTTAAGCACTAGTGTTTTAAGGAACAGCTTAAAAAGAGAATCCTAATGTGATTTCTTTATAATGTGTGTGTTCCTTATATTATCTTAGTGTCTAAAGTCTTCTCCATGGCTGGACCCCCAAATAATATTCCTTTACGTGCTAAGGGGTATCTAGAGAGTGGGATAGGTTTAATAACTACCCTAAGCCTAACGCGTACCCTAACCCTAACCCCTACCCTAACCCTAACACGTACCCTAATCCTAACCCGTACCCTAAACCGAGCCCTAACCCTAACACTAACGCTAACCCTAACCCTAACCCATACCCTACGCCGTACCCGAAGCCCTCCCCGAACCCGTACCCTAAGCCGTACCCTAAGCCTAACCCTAAGCCTAACCCTAACCCTAGGCTACCCTTGACTGCTTCTGCCTCCAATAGATTTCCTAAGCACTAGTGTTTTAAGGAACAGCTTAAAAAGAGAATCCTAATGTGATTTCTTTATAATGGGTGTGTTCCTTATCTTATCCTAGTGTCTAAACTCTTCTCCATGGCTGGACCCCCAAATAATATTCCTTTACGTGCTAAGGGGTAACTAGTGAGTGGGATAGGTTTAATAACTACCCTAACCCTAACGCATACCCTAATGCTAACCCCTACCCTAACCCTAACACGTACCCTAATCCTAACCCGTACCCTAAACCGAGCCCTAACCCTAACACTAACCCTAACCCTAACCCTAACCCATACCCTACGCCGTACCCGAAGCCCTCCCCGAACCCGTACCCTAAGCCGTACCCTAAGCCTAACCCTAAGCCTAACCCTAACCCTAGGCTACCCTTGACTGCTTCTGCCTCCAATAGATTTCCTAAGCACTAGTGTTTTAAGGAACAGCTTAAAAAGAGAATCCTAAAGTGATTTCTTTATAATGGGTGTGTTCCTTATCTTATCCTAGTGTCTAAACACTTCTCCATGGCTGGACCCCCAAATAATATTCCTTTACGTGCTAAGGGTTAACTAGAGAGTGGGATAGGTTTAATAACTACCCTAACCCTAACGCGTACCCTAACGCTAACCCCTACCCTAACCCTAACACGTACCCTAATCCTAACCCGTACCCTAAACCGAGCCCTAACCCTAACACTAACCCTAACCCTAACCCTAACCCATACCCTACGCCGTACCCGAAGCCCTCCCCGAACCCCTACCCTAAACCGTACCCTAAGCCTAACCCTAAGCCTAACCCTAACCCTAGGCTACCCTTGACTGCTTCTGCCTCCAGTAGATTTCCTAAGCACTAGTGTTTTAAGGAACAGCTTAAAAAGAGAATACTAATGTGATTTCTTTATAATGTGTGTGTTCCTTATATTATCTTAGTGTCTAAACTCTTCTCCATGGCTGGACCCCAAAATAATATTACTTTACGTGCTAAGGGGTATCTAGAGAGTGGGATAGGTTTAATAACTACCCTAAGCCTAACGCGTACCCTAACCCTAACCCCTACCCTAACACTAACACGTACCCTAATCCTAAACCGTACCCTAAACAGAGCCCTAACCCTAACACTAACCCTAACCCTAACCCTAACCCATACCCTACGCCGTACCCGAAGCCCTCCCCGAACCCGTACCCTAAGCCGTACCCTAAGCCTAACCCTAAGCCTAACCCTAACCCTAGGCTACCCTTGACTGCTTCTGCCTCCAATAGATTTCCTAAGCACTAGTGTTTTAAGGAACAGCTTAAAAAGAGAATCCTAATGTGATTTCTTTATAATGGGTGTGTTCCTTATCTTATCCTAGTGTCTAAACTCTTCTCCATGCCTGGACCCCCAAATAATATTCCTTTACGTGCTAAGGGGTATCTAGAGAGTGGGATAGGTTTAATAACTACCCTAAACCTAATGTGTACCCTAACCCTAACCCCTACCCTAACCCTAACACGTAACCTAAACCTAACCCGTACCCTAAACGGAGCCCTAACCCTAACACTAACCCTAACACTAACACTAACCCATACCCTACGCCGTAAACGAACCCCTCCCCGAACCCGTACCCTAAGCCGTACCCTAAGCCTAACCCCAAGCCTAAACCTAACCCTAGGCTACCCTTGACTTCTTCTGCCTCCAATAGATTTCCTAAGCACTAGTGTTTTAAGGAACAGCTTAAACAGAGAATCCTAATGTGATTTCTTTATAATGTGTGTGTTCCTTATATTATCTTAGTGTCTAAACTCTTCTCCATGGCTGGACCCCCAAATAATATTCCTTTACGTGCTAATGGGTATCTAGAGATTGGGAAAGGTTTAATAACTACCCTAACCCTAACGCGTACCCTAACCCTAACCCCTACCCTAACCCTAACACGTACCCTAATCCTAACCCGTACCCTAAACCGAGCCCTAACCCTAACACTAACCCTAACCCTAACCCTAACCCATACCCTACGCCGTACCCGAAGCCCTCCCCGAACCCGTACCCTAAGCCGTACCCTAAGCCTAACCCTAAGCCTAACCCTAACCCTAGGCTACCCTTGACTGCTTCTGCCTCCAATAGATTTCCTAAGCACTAGTGTTTTAAGGAACAGCTTAAAAAGAGAATCTTAAAGTGATTTCTTTATAATGGGTGTGTTCCTTATCTTATCCTAGTGTCTAAACTCTTCTCCATGGCTGGACCCCCAAATAATATTCCTTTACGTGCTAAGGGGTAACTAGAGAGTGGGATAGGTTTAATAACTACCCTAACCCTAACGCGTACCCTAACGCTAACCCCTACCCTAACCCTAACACGTACCCTAAACCTAACCCGTACCCTAAACCGAGCCCTAACCCTAACACTAACCCTAACCCTAACCCTAACCCATACCCTACGCCGTACCCGAAGCCCTCCCCGAACCCCTACCCTAAACCGTACCCTAAGCCTAACCCTAAGCCTAACCCTAACCCTAGGCTACCCTTGACTGCTTCTGCCTCCAATAGATTTCCTAAGCACTAGTGTTTTAAGGAACAGCTTAAAAAGAGAATACTAATGTGATTTCTTTATAATGTGTGTGTTCCTTATATTATCTTAGTGTCTAAACTCTTCTCCATTGGTGGACCCCCAAATAATATTCCTTTACGTGCTAAGGGGTATCTAGAGAGTGGGATAGGTTTAATCACTACCCTAACCGTAACGCGTACCCTAACCCTAACCCCTACCCTAAACCTAACACGTACCCTAATCCTAACCCGTAACTTAAACCGAGCCCTAACCCTAACACTAACCCTAACCCTAACCCTAACCCATACCCTACGCCGTACCTGAAGCCCTCCCCGAAAACGTACCCTAAGCCGTACCCTAAGCCTAACCCTAAGCCTAACCCTAACCCTAGGCTACCCTTGACTGCTTCTGCCTCCAATAGATTTCCTAAGCACTAGTGTTTTAAGGAACAGCTTAAACAGAGAATCCTAATGTGATTTCTTTATAATGTGTGTGTTCCTTATATTATCTTAGTGTCTAAACTCTTCTCCATGGCTGGACCCCCAAATAATATTCCTTTACGTGCTAATGGGTATCTAGAGATTGGGAAAGGTTTAATAACTACCCTAACCCTAACGCGTACCCTAACCCTAACCCCTACCCTAACCCTAACACGTACCCTAATCCTAACCCGTACCCTAAACCGAGCCCTAACCCTAACACTAACCCTAACCCTAACCCTAACCCATACCCTACGCCGTACCCGAAGCCCTCCCCGAACCCGTACCCTAAGCCGTACCCTAAGCCTAACCCTAAGCCTAACCCTAACCCTAGGCAACCCTTGACTCCTTCTGCCTCCAATAGATTTCCTAAGCACTAGTGTTTTAAGGACCAGCATAAAAAGAGAATCCCAATGTGATTTCTTTATAATGGGTGTGTTCCTTACCTTATCCTAGTGTCTAAACTCTTCTCCATGGCTGGACCCCCAAATAATATTCCTTTACGTGCTAAGGGGTATCTAGAGAGTGGGATAGGTTTAATAACTACCCTAACTCTAATGCGTACCCTAACCCTAAACCCGACCCTAACGCTAACACGTACCCTAAACCGAGCCCTAACCCTAACACTAACAATAACCCTAACCCTAACCCATACCCTACGCCGTACCTGAAGCCCTCACCGAACCCGTACCCTAAGCCGTACCCTAAGCCTAACCCTAAGCCTAACCCTAACCCTAGGCTACCCTTGACTGCTTCTGCCTCCAATAGATTTCCTAAGCACTAGTGTTTTAAGGAACAGCTTAAAAAGAGAATCCTAATGTGATTTCTTTATAATGTGTGTGTTCCTTATATTATCTTAGTGTCTAAACTCTTCTCCATTGGTGGACCCCCAAATAATATTCCTTTACGTGCTAAGGGGTATCTAGAGAGTGGGATAGGTTTAATAACTAGCCTAACCCTAACGCGTACCCTAACCCTAAACCCTACCCTAACCCTAACACGTACCCTAATCCTAAAGCGTACCCTAAACCGAGCCCTAACCCTAACACTAACCGTAACCCTAACCCTAACCCATACCCTACGCCGTACCCGAAGCCCTCCCCGAACACGTACCCTAAGCCGTACCCTAAGCCTAACCCTAAGCCTAACCCTAACCCTAGGCTACCCTTGACTGCTTCTGCCTCCAATAGATTTCTTAAGCACTAGTGTTTTAAGGAACAGCTTAAAAAGAGAATCCTAATGTGATTTCTTTATAATGTGTGTGTTCCTTATATTATCTTAGTGTCTAAAGTCTTCTCCATGGCTGGACCCCCAAATAATATTCCTTTACGTGCTAAGGGGTATCTAGAGAGTGGGATAGGTTTAATAACTACCCTAAGCCTAACGCGTACCCTAACCCTAACCCCTACCCTAACCCTAACACGTACCCTAATCCTAACCCGTACCCTAAACCGAGCCCTAACCCTAACACTAACGCTAACGCTAACCCTAACCCATACCCTACGCCGTACCCGAAGCCCTCCCCGAACCCGTACCCTAAGCCGTACCCTAAGCCTAACCCTAAGCCTAACCCTAACCCTAGGCTACCCTTGACTGCTTCTGCCTCCAATAGATTTCCTAAGCACTAGTGTTTTAAGGAACAGCTTTAAAAGAGAATCCTAATGTGATTTCTTTATAATGGGTGTGTTCCTTATCTTATCCTAGTGTCTAAACTCTTCTCCATGGCTGGACCCCCAAATAATATTCCTTTACGTGCTAAGGGGTAACTAGTGAGTGGGATAGGTTTAATAACTACCCTAACCCTAACGCATACCCTAATGCTAACCCCTACCCTAACCCTAACACGTACCCTAATCCTAACCCGTACCCTAAACCGAGCCCTAACCCTAACACTAACCCTAACCCTAACCCTAACCCATACCCTACGCCGTACCCGAAGCCCTCCCCGAACCCGTACCCTAAGCCGTACCCTAAGCCTAACCCTAAGCCTAACCCTAACCCTAGGCTACCCTTGACTGCTTCTGCCTCCAATAGATTTCCTAAGCACTAGTGTTTTAAGGAACAGCTTAAAAAGAGAATCCTAAAGTGATTTCTTTATAATGGGTGTGTTCCTTATCTTATCCTAGTGTCTAAACACTTCTCCATGGCTGGACCCCCAAATAATATTCCTTTACGTGCTAAGGGTTAACTAGAGAGTGGGATAGGTTTAATAACTACCCTAACCCTAACGCGTACCCTAACGCTAACCCCTACCCTAACCCTAACACGTACCCTAATCCTAACCCGTACCCTAAACCGAGCCCTAACCCTAACACTAACCCTAACCCTAACCCTAACCCATACCCTACGCCGTACCCGAAGCCCTCCCCGAACCCCTACCCTAAACCGTACCCTAAGCCTAACCCTAAGCCTAACCCTAACCCTAGGCTACCCTTGACTGCTTCTGCCTCCAGTAGATTTCCTAAGCACTAGTGTTTTAAGGAACAGCTTAAAAAGAGAATACTAATGTGATTTCTTTATAATGTGTGTGTTCCTTATATTATCTTAGTGTCTAAACTCTTCTCCATTGGTGGACCCCCAAATAATATTCCTTTACGTGCTAAGGGGTATCTAGAGAGTGGGATAGGTTTAATCACTACCCTAACCGTAACGCGTACCCTAACCCTAACCCCTACCCTAACCCTAACACGTACCCTAATCCTAACCCGTAACTTAAACCGAGACCTAACCCTAACACTAACCCTAACCCTAACCCTAACCCATACCCTACGCCGTACCCGAAGCCCTCCCCGAACCCGTACCCTAAGCCGTACCCTAAGCCTAACCCTAAGCCTAACCCTAACCCTAGGCTACCCTTGACTGCTTCTGCCTCCAATAGATTTCCTAAGCACTAGTGTTTTAAGGAACAGCTTAAAAAGAGAATCCCAAAGTGATTTCTTTATAATGGGTGTGTTCCTTATCTTATCCTAGTGTCTAAACTCTTCTCCATGGCTGGACCCCCAAATAATATTCCTTTACGTGCTAAGGGGTAACTAGAGAGTGGGATAGGTTTAATAACTACCCTAACCCTAATGCGTACCCTAACGCTAACCCCTACCCTAACCCTAACACGTACCCTAATCCTAACACGTACCCTAAACCGAGCCCTAACCCTAACACTAACCCTAACCCTAACCCTAACCCATACCCTACGCCGTACCCGAAGCCCTCCCCGAACCCCTACCCTAAACCGTACCCTAAGCCTAACCCTAAGCCTAACCCTAACCCTAGGCTACCCTTGACTGCTTCTGCCTCCAATAGATTTCCTAAGCACTAGTGTTTTAAGGAACAGCTTAAAAAGAGAATACTAATGTGATTTCTTTATAATGTGTGTGTTCCTTATATTAGCTTAGTGTCTAAACTCTTCTCCATTGGTGGACCCCCAAATAATATTCCTTTACGTGCTAAGGGGTATCTAGAGAGTGGGATAGGTTTAATCACTACCCTAACCGTAACTCGTACCCTAACCCTAACCCCTACCCTAACCCTAACACGTACCCTAATCCTAACCCGTAACTTAAACCGAGCCCTAACCCTAACACTAACCCTAACCCTAACCCTAACCCATACCCTACGCCGTACCCGAAGCCCTCCCCGAAAACGTACCCTAAGCCGTACCCTAAGCCTAACCCTAAGCCTAACCCTAACCCTAGGCTACCCTTGACTGCTTCTGCCTCCAATAGATTTCCTAAGTACTAGTGTTTTAAGGAACAGCTTAAAAAGAGAATCCTAATGTGATTTCTTTATAATGTGTGTGTTCCTTATATTATCTTAGTGTCTAAAGTCTTCTCCATGGCTGGACCCCCAAATAATATTCCTTTATGTGCTAAGGGGTATCGAGAGAGTGGGATAGGTTTAATAACTACCCTAACCCTAACGTGTACCCTAAACCTAACCCCTACCCTAACCCTAACACGTACCCTAATCCTAACCCGTACCCTAAACCGAGCCCTAACCCTAACACTAACCCTAACGCTAACCCTAACCCATACCCTACGCCGTACCCGAATCCCTCCCCGAACACGTACCCTAAGCCGTACCCTAAGCCTAACCCTAAGCCTAACCCCAACCCTAGGCTACCCTTGACTGCTTCTGCCTCCAATAGATTTCCTAAGCACTAGTGTTTTAAGGAACAGCTTAAAACGAGAATCCTAATGTGATTTCTTTATAATGGGTGTGTTCCTTATCTTATCCTAGTGTCTAAACTCTTCTCCATGCCTGGACCCCCAAATAATATTCCTTTACGTGCTAAGGGGTATCTAGAGAGTGGGATAGGTTTAATAACTACCCTAAACCTAATGTGTACCCTAACCCTAACCCCTACCCTAACCCTAACACGTAAACTAAACCTAACCCGTACCCTAAACGGAGCCCTAACCCTAACACTAACCCTAACACTAACACTAACCCATACCCTACGCCGTAAACGAACCCCTCCACGAACCCGTACCCTAAGCCGTACCCTAAGCCTAACCCCAAGCCTAAACCTAACCCTAGGCTACCCTTGACTTCTTCTGCCTCCAATAGATTTCCTAAGCACTAGTGTTTTAAGGAACAGCTTAAACAGAGAATCCTAATGTGATTTCTTTATAATGTGTGTGTTCCTTATATTATCTTAGTGTCTAAACTCTTCTCCATGGCTGGACCCCCAAATAATATTCCTTTACGTGCTAATGGGTATCTAGAGATTGGGAAAGGTTTAATAACTACCCTAACCCTAACGCGTACCCTAACCCTAACCCCTACCCTAACCCTAACACGTACCCTAATCCTAACCCGTACCCTAAACCGAGCCCTAACCCTAACACTAACCCTAACCCTAACCCTAACCCATACCCTACGCCGTACCCGAAGCCCTCCCCGAACCCCTACCCTAAACCGTACCCTAAGCCTAACCCTAAGCCTAACCCTAACCCTAGGCTACCCTTGACTGCTTCTGCCTCCAATAGATTTCCTAAGCACTAGTGTTTTAAGGAACAGCTTAAAAAGAGAATACTAATGTGATTTCTTTATAATGTGTGTGTTCCTTATATTATCTTAGTGTCTAAACTCTTCTCCATGGCTGAACCCCCAAATAATATTCCTTTACGTGCTAATGGGTATCTAGAGATTGGGAAAGGTTTAATAACTACCCTAACCCTAACGCGTACCCTAACCCTAACCCCTACCCTAACCCTAACACGTACCCTAATCCTAACCCGTAACCTAAACCGAGCCCTAACCCTAACACTAACCCTAACCCTAACCCTAACCCATACCCTACGCCGTACCCTAAGCCGTACCCTAAGCCTAACCCTAAGCCTAACCCTAACCCTAGGCAACCCTTGACTGCTTCTGCCTCCAATAGATTTCCTAAGCACTAGTGTTTTAAGGACCAGCATAAAAAGAGAATCCCAATGTGATTTCTTTATAATGGGTGTGTTCCTTATCTTATCCTAGTGTCTAAACTCTTCTCCATGGCTGGACCCCCAAATAATATTCCTTTACGTGCTAAGGGGTATCTAGAGAGTGGGATAGGTTTAATAACTACCCTAACTCTAATGCGTACCCTAACCCTAAACCCGACCCTAACGCTAACACGTACCCTAAACCGAGCCCTAACCCTAACACTAACAATAACCCTAACCCTAACCCATACCCTACGCCGTACCCGAAGCCCTCACCGAACCCGTACCCTAAGCCGTACCCTAAGCCTAACCCTAAGCCTAACCCTAACCCTAGGCTACCCTTGACTGCTTCTGCCTCCAATAGATTTCCTAAGCACTAGTGTTTTAAGGAACAGCTTAAAAAGAGAATCCTAATGTGATTTCTTTATAATGTGTGTGTTCCTTATATTATCTTAGTGTCTAAACTCTTCTCCATTGGTTGACCCCCAAATAATATTCCTTTACGTGCTAAGGGGTATCTAGAGAGTGGGATAGGTTTAATAACTAGCCTAACCCTAACGCGTACCCTAACCCTAAACCCTACCCTAACCCTAACACGTACCCTAATCCTAAAGCGTACCCTAAACCGAGCCCTAACCCTAACACTAACCGTAACCCTAACCCTAACCCATACCCTACGCCGTACCCGAAGCCCTCCCCGAACACGTACCCTAAGCCGTACCCTAAGCCTAACCCTAAGCCTAACCCTAACCCTAGGCTACCCTTGACTGCTTCTGCCTCCAATAGATTTCCTAAGCACTAGTGTTTTAAGGAACAGCTTAAAAAGAGAATCCTAATGTGATTTCTTTATAATGTGTGTGTTCCTTATATTATCTTAGTGTCTAAAGTCTTCTCCATGGCTGGACCCCCAAATAATATTCCTTTACGTGCTAAGGGGTATCTAGAGAGTGGGATAGGTTTAATAACTACCCTAAGCCTAACGCGTACCCTAACCCTAACCCCTACCCTAACCCTAACACGTACCCTAATCCTAACCCGTACCCTAAACCGAGCCCTAACCCTAACACTAACGCTAACCCTAACCCTAACCCATACCCTACGCCGTACCCGAAGCCCTCCCCGAACCCGTACCCTAAGCCGTACCCTAAGCCTAACCCTAAGCCTAACCCTAACCCTAGGCTACCCTTGACTGCTTCTGCCTCCAATAGATTTCCTAAGCACTAGTGTTTTAAGGAACAGCTTAAAAAGAGAATCCTAATGTGATTTCTTTATAATGGGTGTGTTCCTTATCTTATCCTAGTGTCTAAACTCTTCTCCATGGCTGGACCCCCAAATAATATTCCTTTACGTGCTAAGGGGTAACTAGTGAGTGGGATAGGTTTAATAACTACCCTAACCCTAACGCATACCCTAACGCTAACCCCTACCCTAACCCTAACACGTACCCTAATCCTAACCCGTACCCTAAACCGAGCCCTAACCCTAACACTAACCCTAACCCTAACCCTAACCCATACCCTACGCCGTACCCGAAGCCCTCCCCGAACCCGTACCCTAAGCCGTACCCTAAGCCTAACCCTATGCCTAACCCTAACCCTAGGCTACCCTTGACTGCTTCTGCCTCCAATAGATTTCCTAAGCACTAGTGTTTTAAGGAACAGCTTAAAAAGAGAATCCTAAAGTGATTTCTTTATAATGGGTGTGTTCCTTATCTTATCCTAGTGTCTAAAGTCTTCTCCATGGCTGGACCCCCAAATAATATTCCTTTATGTGCTAAGGGGTATCGAGAGAGTGGGATAGGTTTAATAACTACCCTAACCCTAACGTGTACCCTAAACCTAACCCCTACCCTAACCCTAACACGTACCCTAATCCTAACCCGTACCCTAAACCGAGCCCTAACCCTAACACTAACCCTAACGCTAACCCTAACCCATACCCTACGCCGTACCCGAATCCCTCCCCGAACACGTACCCTAAGCCGTACCCTAAGCCTAACCCTAAGCCTAACCCCAACCCTAGGCTACCCTTGACTGCTTCTGCCTCCAATAGATTTCCTAAGCACTAGTGTTTTAAGGAACAGCTTAAAACGAGAATCCTAATGTGATTTCTTTATAATGGGTGTGTTCCTTATCTTATCCTAGTGTCTAAACTCTTCTCCATGCCTGGACCCCCAAATAATATTCCTTTACGTGCTAAGGGGTATCTAGAGAGTGGGATAGGTTTAATAACTACCCTAAACCTAATGTGTACCCTAACCCTAACCCCTACCCTAACCCTAACACGTAAACTAAACCTAACCCGTACCCTAAACGGAGCCCTAACCCTAACACTAACCCTAACACTAACACTAACCCATACCCTACGCCGTAAACGAACCCCTCCACGAACCCGTACCCTAAGCCGTACCCTAAGCCTAACCCCAAGCCTAAACCTAACCCTAGGCTACCCTTGACTTCTTCTGCCTCCAATAGATTTCCTAAGCACTAGTGTTTTAAGGAACAGCTTAAACAGAGAATCCTAATGTGATTTCTTTATAATGTGTGTGTTCCTTATATTATCTTAGTGTCTAAACTCTTCTCCATGGCTGGACCCCCAAATAATATTCCTTTACGTGCTAATGGGTATCTAGAGATTGGGAAAGGTTTAATAACTACCCTAACCCTAACGCGTACCCTAACCCTAACCCCTACCCTAACCCTAACACGTACCCTAATCCTAACCCGTACCCTAAACCGAGCCCTAACCCTAACACTAACCCTAACCCTAACCCTAACCCATACCCTACGCCGTACCCGAAGCCCTCCCCGAACCCCTACCCTAAACCGTACCCTAAGCCTAACCCTAAGCCTAACCCTAACCCTAGGCTACCCTTGACTGCTTCTGCCTCCAATAGATTTCCTAAGCACTAGTGTTTTAAGGAACAGCTTAAAAAGAGAATACTAATGTGATTTCTTTATAATGTGTGTGTTCCTTATATTATCTTAGTGTCTAAACTCTTCTCCATGGCTGAACCCCCAAATAATATTCCTTTACGTGCTAATGGGTATCTAGAGATTGGGAAAGGTTTAATAACTACCCTAACCCTAACGCGTACCCTAACCCTAACCCCTACCCTAACCCTAACACGTACCCTAATCCTAACCCGTAACCTAAACCGAGCCCTAACCCTAACACTAACCCTAACCCTAACCCTAACCCATACCCTACGCCGTACCCTAAGCCGTACCCTAAGCCTAACCCTAAGCCTAACCCTAACCCTAGGCAACCCTTGACTGCTTCTGCCTCCAATAGATTTCCTAAGCACTAGTGTTTTAAGGACCAGCATAAAAAGAGAATCCCAATGTGATTTCTTTATAATGGGTGTGTTCCTTATCTTATCCTAGTGTCTAAACTCTTCTCCATGGCTGGACCCCCAAATAATATTCCTTTACGTGCTAAGGGGTATCTAGAGAGTGGGATAGGTTTAATAACTACCCTAACTCTAATGCGTACCCTAACCCTAAACCCGACCCTAACGCTAACACGTACCCTAAACCGAGCCCTAACCCTAACACTAACAATAACCCTAACCCTAACCCATACCCTACGCCGTACCCGAAGCCCTCACCGAACCCGTACCCTAAGCCGTACCCTAAGCCTAACCCTAAGCCTAACCCTAACCCTAGGCTACCCTTGACTGCTTCTGCCTCCAATAGATTTCCTAAGCACTAGTGTTTTAAGGAACAGCTTAAAAAGAGAATCCTAATGTGATTTCTTTATAATGTGTGTGTTCCTTATATTATCTTAGTGTCTAAACTCTTCTCCATTGGTTGACCCCCAAATAATATTCCTTTACGTGCTAAGGGGTATCTAGAGAGTGGGATAGGTTTAATAACTAGCCTAACCCTAACGCGTACCCTAACCCTAAACCCTACCCTAACCCTAACACGTACCCTAATCCTAAAGCGTACCCTAAACCGAGCCCTAACCCTAACACTAACCGTAACCCTAACCCTAACCCATACCCTACGCCGTACCCGAAGCCCTCCCCGAACACGTACCCTAAGCCGTACCCTAAGCCTAACCCTAAGCCTAACCCTAACCCTAGGCTACCCTTGACTGCTTCTGCCTCCAATAGATTTCCTAAGCACTAGTGTTTTAAGGAACAGCTTAAAAAGAGAATCCTAATGTGATTTCTTTATAATGTGTGTGTTCCTTATATTATCTTAGTGTCTAAAGTCTTCTCCATGGCTGGACCCCCAAATAATATTCCTTTACGTGCTAAGGGGTATCTAGAGAGTGGGATAGGTTTAATAACTACCCTAAGCCTAACGCGTACCCTAACCCTAACCCCTACCCTAACCCTAACACGTACCCTAATCCTAACCCGTACCCTAAACCGAGCCCTAACCCTAACACTAACGCTAACCCTAACCCTAACCCATACCCTACGCCGTACCCGAAGCCCTCCCCGAACCCGTACCCTAAGCCGTACCCTAAGCCTAACCCTAAGCCTAACCCTAACCCTAGGCTACCCTTGACTGCTTCTGCCTCCAATAGATTTCCTAAGCACTAGTGTTTTAAGGAACAGCTTAAAAAGAGAATCCTAATGTGATTTCTTTATAATGGGTGTGTTCCTTATCTTATCCTAGTGTCTAAACTCTTCTCCATGGCTGGACCCCCAAATAATATTCCTTTACGTGCTAAGGGGTAACTAGTGAGTGGGATAGGTTTAATAACTACCCTAACCCTAACGCATACCCTAACGCTAACCCCTACCCTAACCCTAACACGTACCCTAATCCTAACCCGTACCCTAAACCGAGCCCTAACCCTAACACTAACCCTAACCCTAACCCTAACCCATACCCTACGCCGTACCCGAAGCCCTCCCCGAACCCGTACCCTAAGCCGTACCCTAAGCCTAACCCTATGCCTAACCCTAACCCTAGGCTACCCTTGACTGCTTCTGCCTCCAATAGATTTCCTAAGCACTAGTGTTTTAAGGAACAGCTTAAAAAGAGAATCCTAAAGTGATTTCTTTATAATGGGTGTGTTCCTTATCTTATCCTAGTGTCTAAACTCTTCTCCATGGCTGGACCCCCAAATAATATTCCTTTACGTGCTAAGGGGTAACTAGAGAGTGGGATAGGTTTAATAACTACCCTAACCCTAATGCGTACCCTAACGCTAACCCCTACCCTAACCCTAACACGTACCCTAATCCTAACACGTACCCTAAACCGAGCCCTAACCCTAACACTAACCCTAACCCTAACCCTAACCCATACCCTACGCCGTACCCGAAGCCCTCCCCGAACCCCTACCCTAAACCGTACCCTAAGCCTAACCCTAAGCCTAACCCTAACCCTAGGCTACCCTTGACTGCTTCTGCCTCCAATAGATTTCCTAAGCACTAGTGTTTTAAGGAACAGCTTAAAAAGAGAATACTAATGTGATTTCTTTATAATGTGTGTGTTCCTTATATTAGCTTAGTGTCTAAACTCTTCTCCATTGGTGGACCCCCAAATAATATTCCTTTACGTGCTAAGGGGTATCTAGAGAGTGGGATAGGTTTAATCACTACCCTAACCGTAACGCGTACCCTAACCCTAACCCCTACCCTAACCCTAACACGTACCCTAATCCTAACCCGTAACTTAAACCGAGCCCTAACCCTAACACTAACCCTAACCCTAACCCTAACCCATACCCTACGCCGTACCCGAAGCCCTCCCCGAAAACGTACCCTAAGCCGTACCCTAAGCCTAACCCTAAGCCTAACCCTAACCCTAGGCTACCCTTGACTGCTTCTGCCTCCAATAGATTTCCTAAGTACTAGTGTTTTAAGGAACAGCTTAAAAAGAGAATCCTAATGTGATTTCTTTATAATGTGTGTGTTCCTTATATTATCTTAGTGTCTAAACTCTTCTCCATGGCTGGACCCCCAAATAATATTCCTTTACGTGCTAAGGGGTATCTAGAGAGTGGGATAGGTTTAATAACTACCCTAAGCCTAACGCGTACCCTAACCCTAACCCCTACCCTAACCCTAACACGTACCCTAATCCTAACCCGTATCCTAAACCGAGCCCTAACCCTAACACTAACCCTAACCCTAACCCTAACACATACCCTACGCCGTACCCGAAGCCCTCCCCGAACCCGTACCCTAAGCCGTACCCTAAGCCTAACCCTAAGCCTAACCCTAACCCTAGGCTACCCTTGACTGCTTCTGCCTCCAATAGATTTCCTAAGCACTAGTGTTTTAAGGAACAGCTTAAAAAGAGAATCCTAATGTGATTTCTTTATAATGGGTGTGTTCCTTATCTTATCCTAGTGTCTAAACTCTTCTCCATGCCTGGACCCCCAAATAATATTCCTTTACGTGCTAAGGGGTATCTAGAGAGTGGGATAGGTTTAATAACTACCCTAAACCTAATGTGTACCCTAACCCTAACCCCTACCCTAACCCTAACACGTAACCTAAACCTAACCCGTACCCTAAACGGAGCCCTAACCCTAACACTAACCCTAACACTAACACTAACCCATACCCTACGCCGTAAACGAACCCCTCCCCGAACCCGTACCCTAAGCCGTACCCTAAGCCTAACCCCAAGCCTAAACCTAACCCTAGGCTACCCTTGACTTCTTCTGCCTCCAATAGATTTCCTAAGCACTAGTGTTTTAAGGAACAGCTTAAACAGAGAATCCTAATGTGATTTCTTTATAATGTGTGTGTTCCTTATATTATCTTAGTGTCTAAACTCTTCTCCATGGCTGGACCCCCAAATAATATTCCTTTACGTGCTAATGGGTATCTAGAGATTGGGAAAGGTTTAATAACTACCCTAACCCTAACGCGTACCCTAACCCTAACCCCTACCCTAACCCTAACACGTACCCTAATCCTAACCCGTACCCTAAACCGAGCCCTAACCCTAACACTAACCCTAACCCTAACCCTAACCCATACCCTACGCCGTACCCGAAGCCCTCCCCGAACCCGTACCCTAAGCCGTACCCTAAGCCTAACCCTAAGCCTAACCCTAACCCTAGGCTACCCTTGACTGCTTCTGCCTCCAATAGATTTCCTAAGCACTAGTGTTTTAAGGAACAGCTTAAAAAGAGAATCTTAAAGTGATTTCTTTATAATGGGTGTGTTCCTTATCTTATCCTAGTGTCTAAACTCTTCTCCATGGCTGGACCCCCAAATAATATTCCTTTACGTGCTAAGGGGTAACTAGAGAGTGGGATAGGTTTAATAACTACCCTAACCCTAACGCGTACCCTAACGCTAACCCCTACCCTAACCCTAACACGTACCCTAAACCTAACCCGTACCCTAAACCGAGCCCTAACCCTAACACTAACCCTAACCCTAACCCTAACCCATACCCTACGCCGTACCCGAAGCCCTCCCCGAACCCCTACCCTAAACCGTACCCTAAGCCTAACCCTAAGCCTAACCCTAACCCTAGGCTACCCTTGACTGCTTCTGCCTCCAATAGATTTCCTAAGCACTAGTGTTTTAAGGAACAGCTTAAAAAGAGAATACTAATGTGATTTCTTTATAATGTGTGTGTTCCTTATATTATCTTAGTGTCTAAACTCTTCTCCATTGGTGGACCCCCAAATAATATTCCTTTACGTGCTAAGGGGTATCTAGAGAGTGGGATAGGTTTAATCACTACCCTAACCGTAACGCGTACCCTAACCCTAACCCCTACCCTAACCCTAACACGTACCCTAATCCTAACCCGTAACTTAAACCGAGCCCTAACCCTAACACTAACCCTAACCCTAACCCTAACCCATACCCTACGCCGTACCTGAAGCCCTCCCCGAAAACGTACCCTAAGCCGTACCCTAAGCCTAACCCTAAGCCTAACCCTAACCCTAGGCTACCCTTGACTGCTTCTGCCTCCAATAGATTTCCTAAGCACTAGTGTTTTAAGGAACAGCTTAAACAGAGAATCCTAATGTGATTTCTTTATAATGTGTGTGTTCCTTATATTATCTTAGTGTCTAAACTCTTCTCCATGGCTGGACCCCCAAATAATATTCCTTTACGTGCTAATGGGTATCTAGAGATTGGGAAAGGTTTAATAACTACCCTAACCCTAACGCGTACCCTAACCCTAACCACTACCCTAACCCTAACACGTACCCTAATCCTAACCCGTACCCTAAACCGAGCCCTAACCCTAACACTAACCCTAACCCTAACCCTAACCCATACCCTACGCCGTACCCGAAGCCCTCCCCGAACCCGTACCCTAAGCCGTACCCTAAGCCTAACCCTAAGCCTAACCCTAACCCTAGGCAACCCTTGACTGCTTCTGCCTCCAATAGATTTCCTAAGCACTAGTGTTTTAAGGACCAGCATAAAAAGAGAATCCCAATGTGATTTCTTTATAATGGGTGTGTTCCTTACCTTATCCTAGTGTCTAAACTCTTCTCCATGGCTGGACCCCCAAATAATATTCCTTTACGTGCTAAGGGGTATCTAGAGAGTGGGATAGGTTTAATAACTACCCTAACTCTAATGCGTACCCTAACCCTAAACCCGACCCTAACGCTAACACGTACCCTAAACCGAGCCCTAACCCTAACACTAACAATAACCCTAACCCTAACCCATACCCTACGCCGTACCTGAAGCCCTCACCGAACCCGTACCCTAAGCCGTACCCTAAGCCTAACCCTAAGCCTAACCCTAACCCTAGGCTACCCTTGACTGCTTCTGCCTCCAATAGATTTCCTAAGCACTAGTGTTTTAAGGAACAGCTTAAAAAGAGAATCCTAATGTGATTTCTTTATAATGTGTGTGTTCCTTATATTATCTTAGTGTCTAAACTCTTCTCCATTGGTGGACCCCCAAATAATATTCCTTTACGTGCTAAGGGGTATCTAGAGAGTGGGATAGGTTTAATAACTAGCCTAACCCTAACGCGTACCCTAACCCTAAACCCTACCCTAACCCTAACACGTACCCTAATCCTAAAGCGTACCCTAAACCGAGCCCTAACCCTAACACTAACCGTAACCCTAACCCTAACCCATACCCTACGCCGTACCCGAAGCCCTCCCCGAACACGTACCCTAAGCCGTACCCTAAGCCTAACCCTAAGCCTAACCCTAACCCTAGGCTACCCTTGACTGCTTCTGCCTCCAATAGATTTCTTAAGCACTAGTGTTTTAAGGAACAGCTTAAAAAGAGAATCCTAATGTGATTTCTTTATAATGTGTGTGTTCCTTATATTATCTTAGTGTCTAAAGTCTTCTCCATGGCTGGACCCCCAAATAATATTCCTTTACGTGCTAAGGGGTATCTAGAGAGTGGGATAGGTTTAATAACTACCCTAAGCCTAACGCGTACCCTAACCCTAACCCCTACCCTAACCCTAACACGTACCCTAATCCTAACCCGTACCCTAAACCGAGCCCTAACCCTAACACTAACGCTAACCCTAACATTAACCCATACCCTACGCCGTACCCGAAGCCCTCCCCGAACCCGTACCCTAAGCCGTACCCTAAGCCTAACCCTAAGCCTAACCCTAACCCTAGGCTACCCTTGACTGCTTCTGCCTCCAATAGATTTCCTAAGCACTAGTGTTTTAAGGAACAGCTTAAAAAGAGAATCCTAATGTGATTTCTTTATAATGGGTGTGTTCCTTATCTTATCCTAGTGTCTAAACTCTTCTCCATGGCTGGACCCCCAAATAATATTCCTTTACGTGCTAAGGGGTAACTAGTGAGTGGGATAGGTTTAATAACTACCCTAACCCTAACGCATACCCTAATGCTAACCCCTACCCTAACCCTAACACGTACCCTAATCCTAACCCGTACCCTAAACCGAGCCCTAACCCTAACACTAACCCTAACCCTAACCCTAACCCATACCCTACGCCGTACCCGAAGCCCTCCCCGAACCCGTACCCTAAGCCGTACCCTAAGCCTAACCCTAAGCCTAACCCTAACCCTAGGCTACCCTTGACTGCTTCTGCCTCCAATAGATTTCCTAAGCACTAGTGTTTTAAGGAACAGCTTAAAAAGAGAATCCTAAAGTGATTTCTTTATAATGGGTGTGTTCCTTATCTTATCCTAGTGTCTAAACACTTCTCCATGGCTGGACCCCCAAATAATATTCCTTTACGTGCTAAGGGTTAACTAGAGAGTGGGATAGGTTTAATAACTACCCTAACCCTAACGCGTACCCTAACGCTAACCCCTACCCTAACCCTAACACGTACCCTAATCCTAACCCGTACCCTAAACCGAGCCCTAACCCTAACACTAACCCTAACCCTAACCCTAACCCATACCCTACGCCGTACCCGAAGCCCTCCCCGAACCCCTACCCTAAACCGTACCCTAAGCCTAACCCTAAGCCTAACCCTAACCCTAGGCTACCCTTGACTGCTTCTGCCTCCAGTAGATTTCCTAAGCACTAGTGTTTTAAGGAACAGCTTAAAAAGAGAATACTAATGTGATTTCTTTATAATGTGTGTGTTCCTTATATTATCTTAGTGTCTAAACTCTTCTCCATTGGTGGACCCCCAAATAATATTCCTTTACGTGCTAAGGGGTATCTAGAGAGTGGGATAGGTTTAATCACTACCCTAACCGTAACGCGTACCCTAACCCTAACCCCTACCCTAACCCTAACACGTACCCTAATCCTAACCCGTAACTTAAACCGAGACCTAACCCTAACACTAACCCTAACCCTAACCCTAACCCATACCCTACGCCGTAACCGAAGCCCTCCCCGAACCCGTACCCTAAGCCGTACCCTAAGCCTAACCCTAAGCCTAACCCTAACCCTAGGCTACCCTTGACTGCTTCTGCCTCCAATAGATTTCCTAAGCACTAGTGTTTTAAGGAACAGCTTAAAAAGAGAATCCCAAAGTGATTTCTTTATAATGGGTGTGTTCCTTATCTTATCCTAGTGTCTAAACTCTTCTCCATGGCTGGACCCCCAAATAATATTCCTTTACGTGCTAAGGGGTAACTAGAGAGTGGGATAGGTTTAATAACTACCCTAACCCTAATGCGTACCCTAACGCTAACCCCTACCCTAACCCTAACACGTACCCTAATCCTAACACGTACCCTAAACCGAGCCCTAACCCTAACACTAACCCTAACCCTAACCCTAACCCATACCCTACGCCGTACCCGAAGCCCTCCCCGAACCCCTACCCTAAACCGTACCCTAAGCCTAACCCTAAGCCTAACCCTAACCCTAGGCTACCCTTGACTGCTTCTGCCTCCAATAGATTTCCTAAGCACTAGTGTTTTAAGGAACAGCTTAAAAAGAGAATACTAATGTGATTTCTTTATAATGTGTGTGTTCCTTATATTAGCTTAGTGTCTAAACTCTTCTCCATTGGTGGACCCCCAAATAATATTCCTTTACGTGCTAAGGGGTATCTAGAGAGTGGGATAGGTTTAATCACTACCCTAACCGTAACGCGTACCCTAACCCTAACCCCTACCCTAACCCTAACACGTACCCTAATCCTAACCCGTAACTTAAACCGAGCCCTAACCCTAACACTAACCCTAACCCTAACCCTAACCCATACCCTACGCCGTACCCGAAGCCCTCCCCGAAAACGTACCCTAAGCCGTACCCTAAGCCTAACCCTAAGCCTAACCCTAACCCTAGGCTACCCTTGACTGCTTCTGCCTCCAATAGATTTCCTAAGTACTAGTGTTTTAAGGAACAGCTTAAAAAGAGAATCCTAATGTGATTTCTTTATAATGTGTGTGTTCCTTATATTATCTTAGTGTCTAAACTCTTCTCCATGGCTGGACCCCCAAATAATATTCCTTTACGTGCTAAGGGGTATCTAGAGAGTGGGATAGGTTTAATAACTACCCTAAGCCTAACGCGTACCCTAACCCTAACCCCTACCCTAACCCTAACACGTACCCTAATCCTAACCCGTATCCTAAACCGAGCCCTAACCCTAACACTAACCCTAACCCTAACCCTAACACATACCCTACGCCGTACCCGAAGCCCTCCCCGAACCCGTACCCTAAGCCGTACCCTAAGCCTAACCCTAAGCCTAACCCTAACCCTAGGCTACCCTTGACTGCTTCTGCCTCCAATAGATTTCCTAAGCACTAGTGTTTTAAGGAACAGCTTAAAAAGAGAATCCTAAAGTGATTTCTTTATAATGGGTGTGTTCCTTATCTTATCCTAGTGTCTAAAGTCTTCTCCATGGCTGGACCCCCAAATAATATTCCTTTATGTGCTAAGGGGTATCGAGAGAGTGGGATAGGTTTAATAACTACCCTAACCCTAACGTGTACCCTAAACCTAACCCCTACCCTAACCCTAACACGTACCCTAATCCTAACCCGTACCCTAAACCGAGCCCTAACCCTAACACTAACCCTAACGCTAACCCTAACCCATACCCTACGCCGTACCCGAATCCCTCCCCGAACACGTACCCTAAGCCGTACCCTAAGCCTAACCCTAAGCCTAACCCCAACCCTAGGCTACCCTTGACTGCTTCTGCCTCCAATAGATTTCCTAAGCACTAGTGTTTTAAGGAACAGCTTAAAACGAGAATCCTAATGTGATTTCTTTATAATGGGTGTGTTCCTTATCTTATCCTAGTGTCTAAACTCTTCTCCATGCCTGGACCCCCAAATAATATTCCTTTACGTGCTAAGGGGTATCTAGAGAGTGGGATAGGTTTAATAACTACCCTAAACCTAATGTGTACCCTAACCCTAACCCCTACCCTAACCCTAACACGTAAACTAAACCTAACCCGTACCCTAAACGGAGCCCTAACCCTAACACTAACCCTAACACTAACACTAACCCATACCCTACGCCGTAAACGAACCCCTCCACGAACCCGTACCCTAAGCCGTACCCTAAGCCTAACCCCAAGCCTAAACCTAACCCTAGGCTACCCTTGACTTCTTCTGCCTCCAATAGATTTCCTAAGCACTAGTGTTTTAAGGAACAGCTTAAACAGAGAATCCTAATGTGATTTCTTTATAATGTGTGTGTTCCTTATATTATCTTAGTGTCTAAACTCTTCTCCATGGCTGGACCCCCAAATAATATTCCTTTACGTGCTAATGGGTATCTAGAGATTGGGAAAGGTTTAATAACTACCCTAACCCTAACGCGTACCCTAACCCTAACCCCTACCCTAACCCTAACACGTACCCTAATCCTAACCCGTACCCTAAACCGAGCCCTAACCCTAACACTAACCCTAACCCTAACCCTAACCCATACCCTACGCCGTACCCGAAGCCCTCCCCGAACCCCTACCCTAAACCGTACCCTAAGCCTAACCCTAAGCCTAACCCTAACCCTAGGCTACCCTTGACTGCTTCTGCCTCCAATAGATTTCCTAAGCACTAGTGTTTTAAGGAACAGCTTAAAAAGAGAATACTAATGTGATTTCTTTATAATGTGTGTGTTCCTTATATTATCTTAGTGTCTAAACTCTTCTCCATGGCTGAACCCCCAAATAATATTCCTTTACGTGCTAATGGGTATCTAGAGATTGGGAAAGGTTTAATAACTACCCTAACCCTAACGCGTACCCTAACCCTAACCCCTACCCTAACCCTAACACATACCCTAATCCTAACCCGTAACCTAAACCGAGCCCTAACCCTAACACTAACCCTAACCCTAACCCTAACCCATACCCTACGCCGTACCCTAAGCCGTACCCTAAGCCTAACCCTAAGCCTAACCCTAACCCTAGGCAACCCTTGACTGCTTCTGCCTCCAATAGATTTCCTAAGCACTAGTGTTTTAAGGACCAGCATAAAAAGAGAATCCCAATGTGATTTCTTTATAATGGGTGTGTTCCTTATCTTATCCTAGTGTCTAAACTCTTCTCCATGGCTGGACCCCCAAATAATATTCCTTTACGTGCTAAGGGGTATCTAGAGAGTGGGATAGGTTTAATAACTACCCTAACTCTAATGCGTACCCTAACCCTAAACCCGACCCTAACGTTAACACGTACCCTAAACCGAGCCCTAACCCTAACACTAACAATAACCCTAACCCTAACCCATACCCTACGCCGTACCCGAAGCCCTCACCGAACCCGTACCCTAAGCCGTACCCTAAGCCTAACCCTAAGCCTAACCCTAACCCTAGGCTACCCTTGACTGCTTCTGCCTCCAATAGATTTCCTAAGCACTAGTGTTTTAAGGAACAGCTTAAAAAGAGAATCCTAATGTGATTTCTTTATAATGTGTGTGTTCCTTATATTATCTTAGTGTCTAAACTCTTCTCCATTGGTTGACCCCCAAATAATATTCCTTTACGTGCTAAGGGGTATCTAGAGAGTGGGATAGGTTTAATAACTAGCCTAACCCTAACGCGTACCCTAACCCTAAACCCTACCCTAACCCTAACACGTACCCTAATCCTAAAGCGTACCCTAAACCGAGCCCTAACCCTAACACTAACCGTAACCCTAACCCTAACCCATACCCTACGCCGTACCCGAAGCCCTCCCCGAACACGTACCCTAAGCCGTACCCTAAGCCTAACCCTAAGCCTAACCCTAACCCTAGGCTACCCTTGACTGCTTCTGCCTCCAATAGATTTCCTAAGCACTAGTGTTTTAAGGAACAGCTTAAAAAGAGAATCCTAATGTGATTTCTTTATAATGTGTGTGTTCCTTATATTATCTTAGTGTCTAAAGTCTTCTCCATGGCTGGACCCCCAAATAATATTCCTTTACGTGCTAAGGGGTATCTAGAGAGTGGGATAGGTTTAATAACTACCCTAAGCCTAACGCGTACCCTAACCCTAACCCCTACCCTAACCCTAACACGTACCCTAATCCTAACCCGTACCCTAAACCGAGCCCTAACCCTAACACTAACGCTAACCCTAACCCTAACCCATACCCTACGCCGTACCCGAAGCCCTCCCCGAACCCGTACCCTAAGCCGTACCCTAAGCCTAACCCTAAGCCTAACCCTAACCCTAGGCTACCCTTGACTGCTTCTGCCTCCAATAGATTTCCTAAGCACTAGTGTTTTAAGGAACAGCTTAAAAAGAGAATCCTAAAGTGATTTCTTTATAATGGGTGTGTTCCTTATCTTATCCTAGTGTCTAAACTCTTCTCCATGGCTGGACCCCCAAATAATATTCCTTTACGTGCTAAGGGGTAACTAGTGAGTGGGATAGGTTTAATAACTACCCTAACCCTAACGCATACCCTAACGCTAACCCCTACCCTAACCCTAACACGTACCCTAATCCTAACCCGAACCCTAAACCGAGCCCTAACCCTAACACTAACCCTAACCCTAACCCTAACCCATACCCTACGCCGTACCCGAAGCCCTCCCCGAACCCGTACCCTAAGCCGTACCCTAAGCCTAACCCTATGCCTAACCCTAACCCTAGGCTACCCTTGACTGCTTCTGCCTCCAATAGATTTCCTAAGCACTAGTGTTTTAAGGAACAGCTTAAAAAGAGAATCCTAAAGTGATTTCTTTATAATGGGTGTGTTCCTTATCTTATCCTAGTGTCTAAAGTCTTCTCCATGGCTGGACCCCCAAATAATATTCCTTTATGTGCTAAGGGGTATCGAGAGAGTGGGATAGGTTTAATAACTACCCTAACCCTAACGTGTACCCTAAACCTAACCCCTACCCTAACCCTAACACGTACCCTAATCCTAACCCGTACCCTAAACCGAGCCCTAACCCTAACACTAACCCTAACGCTAACCCTAACCCATACCCTACGCCGTACCCGAATCCCTCCCCGAACACGTACCCTAAGCCGTACCCTAAGCCTAACCCTAAGCCTAACCCCAACCCTAGGCTACCCTTGACTGCTTCTGCCTCCAATAGATTTCCTAAGCACTAGTGTTTTAAGGAACAGCTTAAAACGAGAATCCTAATGTGATTTCTTTATAATGGGTGTGTTCCTTATCTTATCCTAGTGTCTAAACTCTTCTCCATGCCTGGACCCCCAAATAATATTCCTTTACGTGCTAAGGGGTATCTAGAGAGTGGGATAGGTTTAATAACTACCCTAAACCTAATGTGTACCCTAACCCTAACCCCTACCCTAACCCTAACACGTAAACTAAACCTAACCCGTACCCTAAACGGAGCCCTAACCCTAACACTAACCCTAACACTAACACTAACCCATACCCTACGCCGTAAACGAACCCCTCCACGAACCCGTACCCTAAGCCGTACCCTAAGCCTAACCCCAAGCCTAAACCTAACCCTAGGCTACCCTTGACTTCTTCTGCCTCCAATAGATTTCCTAAGCACTAGTGTTTTAAGGAACAGCTTAAACAGAGAATCCTAATGTGATTTCTTTATAATGTGTGTGTTCCTTATATTATCTTAGTGTCTAAACTCTTCTCCATGGCTGGACCCCCAAATAATATTCCTTTACGTGCTAATGGGTATCTAGAGATTGGGAAAGGTTTAATAACTACCCTAACCCTAACGCGTACCCTAACCCTAACCCCTACCCTAACCCTAACACGTACCCTAATCCTAACCCGTACCCTAAACCGAGCCCTAACCCTAACACTAACCCTAACCCTAACCCTAACCCATACCCTACGCCGTACCCGAAGCCCTCCCCGAACCCCTACCCTAAACCGTACCCTAAGCCTAACCCTAAGCCTAACCCTAACCCTAGGCTACCCTTGACTGCTTCTGCCTCCAATAGATTTCCTAAGCACTAGTGTTTTAAGGAACAGCTTAAAAAGAGAATACTAATGTGATTTCTTTATAATGTGTGTGTTCCTTATATTATCTTAGTGTCTAAACTCTTCTCCATGGCTGAACCCCCAAATAATATTCCTTTACGTGCTAATGGGTATCTAGAGATTGGGAAAGGTTTAATAACTACCCTAACCCTAACGCGTACCCTAACCCTAACCCCTACCCTAACCCTAACACGTACCCTAATCCTAACCCGTAACCTAAACCGAGCCCTAACCCTAACACTAACCCTAACCCTAACCCTAACCCATACCCTACGCCGTACCCTAAGCCGTACCCTAAGCCTAACCCTAAGCCTAACCCTAACCCTAGGCAACCCTTGACTGCTTCTGCCTCCAATAGATTTCCTAAGCACTAGTGTTTTAAGGACCAGCATAAAAAGAGAATCCCAATGTGATTTCTTTATAATGGGTGTGTTCCTTATCTTATCCTAGTGTCTAAACTCTTCTCCATGGCTGGACCCCCAAATAATATTCCTTTACGTGCTAAGGGGTATCTAGAGAGTGGGATAGGTTTAATAACTACCCTAACTCTAATGCGTACCCTAACCCTAAACCCGACCCTAACGCTAACACGTACCCTAAACCGAGCCCTAACCCTAACACTAACAATAACCCTAACCCTAACCCATACCCTACGCCGTACCCGAAGCCCTCACCGAACCCGTACCCTAAGCCGTACCCTAAGCCTAACCCTAAGCCTAACCCTAACCCTAGGCTACCCTTGACTGCTTCTGCCTCCAATAGATTTCCTAAGCACTAGTGTTTTAAGGAACAGCTTAAAAAGAGAATCCTAATGTGATTTCTTTATAATGTGTGTGTTCCTTATATTATCTTAGTGTCTAAACTCTTCTCCATTGGTTGACCCCCAAATAATATTCCTTTACGTGCTAAGGGGTATCTAGAGAGTGGGATAGGTTTAATAACTAGCCTAACCCTAACGCGTACCCTAACCCTAAACCCTACCCTAACCCTAACACGTACCCTAATCCTAAAGCGTACCCTAAACCGAGCCCTAACCCTAACACTAACCGTAACCCTAACCCTAACCCATACCCTACGCCGTACCCGAAGCCCTCCCCGAACACGTACCCTAAGCCGTACCCTAAGCCTAACCCTAAGCCTAACCCTAACCCTAGGCTACCCTTGACTGCTTCTGCCTCCAATAGATTTCCTAAGCACTAGTGTTTTAAGGAACAGCTTAAAAAGAGAATCCTAATGTGATTTCTTTATAATGGGTGTGTTCCTTATCTTATCCTAGTGTCTAAACTCTTCTCCATGGCTGGACCCCCAAATAATATTCCTTTACGTGCTAAGGGGTAACTAGTGAGTGGGATAGGTTTAATAACTACCCTAACCCTAACGCATACCCTAACGCTAACCCCTACCCTAACCCTAACACGTACCCTAATCCTAACCCGTACCCTAAACCGAGCCCTAACCCTAACACTAACCCTAACCCTAACCCTAACCCATACCCTACGCCGTACCCGAAGCCCTCCCCGAACCCGTACCCTAAGCCGTACCCTAAGCCTAACCCTATGCCTAACCCTAACCCTAGGCTACCCTTGACTGCTTCTGCCTCCAATAGATTTCCTAAGCACTAGTGTTTTAAGGAACAGCTTAAAAAGAGAATCCTAAAGTGATTTCTTTATAATGGGTGTGTTCCTTATCTTATCCTAGTGTCTAAACTCTTCTCCATGGCTGGACCCCCAAATAATATTCCTTTACGTGCTAAGGGGTAACTAGAGAGTGGGATAGGTTTAATAACTACCCTAACCCTAATGCGTACCCTAACGCTAACCCCTACCCTAACCCTAACACGTACCCTAATCCTAACACGTACCCTAAACCGAGCCCTAACCCTAACACTAACCCTAACCCTAACCCTAACCCATACCCTACGCCGTACCCGAAGCCCTCCCCGAACCCCTACCCTAAACCGTACCCTAAGCCTAACCCTAAGCCTAACCCTAACCCTAGGCTACCCTTGACTGCTTCTGCCTCCAATAGATTTCCTAAGCACTAGTGTTTTAAGGAACAGCTTAAAAAGAGAATACTAATGTGATTTCTTTATAATGTGTGTGTTCCTTATATTAGCTTAGTGTCTAAACTCTTCTCCATTGGTGGACCCCCAAATAATATTCCTTTACGTGCTAAGGGGTATCTAGAGAGTGGGATAGGTTTAATCACTACCCTAACCGTAACGCGTACCCTAACCCTAACCCCTACCCTAACCCTAACACGTACCCTAATCCTAACCCGTAACTTAAACCGAGCCCTAACCCTAACACTAACCCTAACCCTAACCCTAACCCATACCCTACGCCGTACCCGAAGCCCTCCCCGAAAATGTACCCTAAGCCGTACCCTAAGCCTAACCCTAAGCCTAACCCTAACCCTAGGCTACCCTTGACTGCTTCTGCCTCCAATAGATTTCCTAAGTACTAGTGTTTTAAGGAACAGCTTAAAAAGAGAATCCTAATGTGATTTCTTTATAATGTGTGTGTTCCTTATATTATCTTAGTGTCTAAACTCTTCTCCATGGCTGGACCCCCAAATAATATTCCTTTACGTGCTAAGGGGTATCTAGAGAGTGGGATAGGTTTAATAACTACCCTAAGCCTAACGCGTACCCTAACCCTAACCCCTACCCTAACCCTAACACGTACCCTAATCCTAACCCGTATCCTAAACCGAGCCCTAACCCTAACACTAACCCTAACCCTAACCCTAACACATACCCTACGCCGTACCCGAAGCCCTCCCCGAACCCGTACCCTAAGCCGTACCCTAAGCCTAACCCTAAGCCTAACCCTAACCCTAGGCTACCCTTGACTGCTTCTGCCTCCAATAGATTTCCTAAGCACTAGTGTTTTAAGGAACAGCTTAAAAAGAGAATCCTAAAGTGATTTCTTTATAATGGGTGTGTTCCTTATCTTATCCTAGTGTCTAAAGTCTTCTCCATGGCTGGACCCCCAAATAATATTCCTTTATGTGCTAAGGGGTATCGAGAGAGTGGGATAGGTTTAATAACTACCCTAACCCTAACGTGTACCCTAAACCTAACCCCTACCCTAACCCTAACACGTACCCTAATCCTAACCCGTACCCTAAACCGAGCCCTAACCCTAACACTAACCCTAACGCTAACCCTAACCCATACCCTACGCCGTACCCGAATCCCTCCCCGAACACGTACCCTAAGCCGTACCCTAAGCCTAACCCTAAGCCTAACCCCAACCCTAGGCTACCCTTGACTGCTTCTGCCTCCAATAGATTTCCTAAGCACTAGTGTTTTAAGGAACAGCTTAAAACGAGAATCCTAATGTGATTTCTTTATAATGGGTGTGTTCCTTATCTTATCCTAGTGTCTAAACTCTTCTCCATGCCTGGACCCCCAAATAATATTCCTTTACGTGCTAAGGGGTATCTAGAGAGTGGGATAGGTTTAATAACTACCCTAAACCTAATGTGTACCCTAACCCTAACCCCTACCCTAACCCTAACACGTAAACTAAACCTAACCCGTACCCTAAACGGAGCCCTAACCCTAACACTAACCCTAACACTAACACTAACCCATACCCTACGCCGTAAACGAACCCCTCCACGAACCCGTACCCTAAGCCGTACCCTAAGCCTAACCCCAAGCCTAAACCTAACCCTAGGCTACCCTTGACTTCTTCTGCCTCCAATAGATTTCCTAAGCACTAGTGTTTTAAGGAACAGCTTAAACAGAGAATCCTAATGTGATTTCTTTATAATGTGTGTGTTCCTTATATTATCTTAGTGTCTAAACTCTTCTCCATGGCTGGACCCCCAAATAATATTCCTTTACGTGCTAATGGGTATCTAGAGATTGGGAAAGGTTTAATAACTACCCTAACCCTAACGCGTACCCTAACCCTAACCCCTACCCTAACCCTAACACGTACCCTAATCCTAACCCGTACCCTAAACCGAGCCCTAACCCTAACACTAACCCTAACCCTAACCCTAACCCATACCCTACGCCGTACCCGAAGCCCTCCCCGAACCCCTACCCTAAACCGTACCCTAAGCCTAACCCTAAGCCTAACCCTAACCCTAGGCTACCCTTGACTGCTTCTGCCTCCAATAGATTTCCTAAGCACTAGTGTTTTAAGGAACAGCTTAAAAAGAGAATACTAATGTGATTTCTTTATAATGTGTGTGTTCCTTATATTATCTTAGTGTCTAAACTCTTCTCCATGGCTGAACCCCCAAATAATATTCCTTTACGTGCTAATGGGTATCTAGAGATTGGGAAAGGTTTAATAACTACCCTAACCCTAACGCGTACCCTAACCCTAACCCCTACCCTAACCCTAACACGTACCCTAATCCTAACCCGTAACCTAAACCGAGCCCTAACCCTAACACTAACCCTAACCCTAACCCTAACCCATACCCTACGCCGTACCCTAAGCCGTACCCTAAGCCTAACCCTAAGCCTAAGCCTAACCCTAGGCAACCCTTGACTGCTTCTGCCTCCAATAGATTTCCTAAGCACTAGTGTTTTAAGGACCAGCATAAAAAGAGAATCCCAATGTGATTTCTTTATAATGGGTGTGTTCCTTATCTTATCCTAGTGTCTAAACTCTTCTCCATGGCTGGACCCCCAAATAATATTCCTTTACGTGCTAAGGGGTATCTAGAGAGTGGGATAGGTTTAATAACTACCCTAACTCTAATGCGTACCCTAACCCTAAACCCGACCCTAACGCTAACACGTACCCTAAACCGAGCCCTAACCCTAACACTAACAATAACCCTAACCCTAACCCATACCCTACGCCGTACCCGAAGCCCTCACCGAACCCGTACCCTAAGCCGTACCCTAAGCCTAACCCTAAGCCTAACCCTAACCCTAGGCTACCCTTGACTGCTTCTGCCTCCAATAGATTTCCTAAGCACTAGTGTTTTAAGGAACAGCTTAAAAAGAGAATCCTAATGTGATTTCTTTATAATGTGTGTGTTCCTTATATTATCTTAGTGTCTAAACTCTTCTCCATTGGTTGACCCCCAAATAATATTCCTTTACGTGCTAAGGGGTATCTAGAGAGTGGGATAGGTTTAATAACTAGCCTAACCCTAACGCGTACCCTAACCCTAAACCCTACCCTAACCCTAACACGTACCCTAATCCTAAAGCGTACCCTAAACCGAGCCCTAACCCTAACACTAACCGTAACCCTAACCCTAACCCATACCCTACGCCATACCCGAAGCCCTCCCCGAACACGTACCCTAAGCCGTACCCTAAGCCTAACCCTAAGCCTAACCCTAACCCTAGGCTACCCTTGACTGCTTCTGCCTCCAATAGATTTCCTAAGCACTAGTGTTTTAAGGAACAGCTTAAAAAGAGAATCCTAATGTGATTTCTTTATAATGTGTGTGTTCCTTATATTATCTTAGTGTCTAAAGTCTTCTCCATGGCTGGACCCCCAAATAATATTCCTTTACGTGCTAAGGGGTATCTAGAGAGTGGGATAGGTTTAATAACTACCCTAAGCCTAACGCGTACCCTAACCCTAACCCCTACCCTAACCCTAACACGTACCCTAATCCTAACCCGTACCCTAAACCGAGCCCTAACCCTAACACTAACGCTAACCCTAACCCTAACCCATACCCTACGCCGTACCCGAAGCCCTCCCCGAACCCGTACCCTAAGCCGTACCCTAAGCCTAACCCTAAGCCTAACCCTAACCCTAGGCTACCCTTGACTGCTTCTGCCTCCAATAGATTTCCTAAGCACTAGTGTTTTAAGGAACAGCTTAAAAAGAGAATCCTAATGTGATTTCTTTATAATGGGTGTGTTCCTTATCTTATCCTAGTGTCTAAACTCTTCTCCATGGCTGGACCCCCAAATAATATTCCTTTACGTGCTAAGGGGTAACTAGTGAGTGGGATAGGTTTAATAACTACCCTAACCCTAACGCATACCCTAACGCTAACCCCTACCCTAACCCTAACACGTACCCTAATCCTAACCCGTACCCTAAACCGAGCCCTAACCCTAACACTAACCCTAACCCTAACCCTAACCCATACCCTACGCCGTACCCGAAGCCCTCCCCGAACCCGTACCCTAAGCCGTACCCTAAGCCTAACCCTATGCCTAACCCTAACCCTAGGCTACCCTTGACTGCTTCTGCCTCCAATAGATTTCCTAAGCACTAGTGTTTTAAGGAACAGCTTAAAAAGAGAATCCTAAAGTGATTTCTTTATAATGGGTGTGTTCCTTATCTTATCCTAGTGTCTAAACACTTCTCCATGGCTGGACCCCCAAATAATATTCCTTTACGTGCTAAGGGTTAACTAGAGAGTGGGATAGGTTTAATAACTACCCTAACCCTAACGCGTACCCTAACGCTAACCCCTACACTAACCCTAACACGTACCCTAATCCTAACCCGTACCCTAAACCGAGCCCTAACCCTAACACTAACCCTAACCCTAACCCTAACCCATACCCTACGCCGTACCCGAAGCCCTCCCCGAACCCCTACCCTAAACCGTACCCTAAGCCTAACCCTAAGCCTAACCCTAACCCTAGGCTACCCTTGACTGCTTCTGCCTCCAGTAGATTTCCTAAGCACTAGTGTTTTAAGGAACAGCTTAAAAAGAGAATACTAATGTGATTTCTTTATAATGTGTGTGTTCCTTATATTATCTTAGTGTCTAAACTCTTCTCCATTGGTGGACCCCCAAATAATATTCCTTTACGTGCTAAGGGGTATCTAGAGAGTGGGATAGGTTTAATAACTACCCTAAACCTAATGTGTACCCTAACCCTAACCCCTACCCTAACCCTAACACGTAAACTAAACCTAACCCGTACCCTAAACGGAGCCCTAACCCTAACACTAACCCTAACACTAACACTAACCCATACCCTACGCCGTAAACGAACCCCTCCCCGAACCCGTACCCTAAGCCGTACCCTAAGCCTAACCCCAAGCCTAAACCTAACCCTAGGCTACCCTTGACTTCTTCTGCCTCCAATAGATTTCCTAAGCACTAGTGTTTTAAGGAACAGCTTAAACAGAGAATCCTAATGTGATTTCTTTATAATGTGTGTGTTCCTTATATTATCCTAGTGTCAAAACTCTTCTCCATGGCTGGACCCCCAAATAATATTCCTTTACGTGCTAATGGGTATCTAGAGATTGGGAAAGGTTTAATAACTACCCTAACCCTAACACGTACCCTAATCCTAACCCGTACCCTAAACCGAGCCGTAACCCTAACACTAACCCTAAACCTAACCCTAACCCATACCCTACGCCGTACCCGAAGCCCTCCCCGAACCCGTACCCTAAGCCGTACCCTAAGCCTAACCCTAAGCCTAACCCTAACCCTAGGCAACCCTTGACTGCTTCTGCCTCCAATAGATTTCCTAAGCACTAGTGTTTTAAGGACCAGCAGAAAAAGAGAATCCCAATGTGATTTCTTTATAATGGGTGTGTTCCTTATCTTATCCTAGTGTCTAAACTCTTGTCCATGGCTGGACCCCCAAATAATATTCCTTTACGTGCTAAGGGGTATCTAGAGAGTGGGATAGGTTTAATAACTACCCTAACTCTAATGCGTACCCTAACCCTAAACCCGACCCTAACGCTAACACGTACCCTAAACCGAGCCCTAACCCTAACACTAACAATAAGCCTAACCCTAACCCATACCCTACGCCGTACCCGAAGCCTTCCCCGAACCCGTACCCTAAGCCGTACCCTAAGCCTAACCCTCAGCCTAACACTAACGCTGGGCTACCCTTGACTGCTTCTGCCTCCAATAGATTTCCTAAGCACTAGTGTTTTAAGGAACAGCTTAAGAAGAGAATCCTAATGTGATTTCTTTATAATAGGTGTGTTCCTTATCTTATCCTAGTGTCTAAACTCTTCTCCATGGCTGGACCCCCAAATAATATTCCTTTATGTGCTAAGGGGTATCGAGAGAGTGGGATAGGTTTAATAACTACCCTAACCCTAACGTGTACACTAAACCTAACCCCTACCCTAACCCTAACACGTACCCTAATCCTAACCCGTACCCTAAACCGAGCCCTAACCCTAACACTAACCCTAACGCTAACCCTAACCCATACCCTACGCCGTACCCGAATCCCTCCCCGAACACGTACCCTAAGCCGTACCCTAAGCCTAACCCTAAGCCTAACCCCAACCCTAGGCTACCCTTGACTGCTTCTGCCTCCAATAGATTTCCTAAGCACTAGTGTTTTAAGGAACAGCTTAAAACGAGAATCCTAATGTGATTTCTTTATAATGGGTGTGTTCCTTATCTTATCCTAGTGTCTAAACTCTTCTCCATGCCTGGACACCCAAATAATATTCCTTTACGTGCTAAGGGGTATCTAGAGAGTGGGATAGGTTTAATAACTACCCTAAACCTAATGTGTACCCTAACCCTAACCCCTACCCTAACCCTAACACGTAACCTAAACCTAACCCGTACCCTAAACGGAGCCCTAACCCTAACCCTAACCCTAACACTAACACTAACCCATACCCTACGCCGTACCCGAAGCCCTCCCCGAACCCGTACCCTAAGCCGTACCCTAAGCCTAACCCTAAGCCTAACCCTAACCCTAGGCTACCCTTGACTGCTTCTGCCTCCAATAGATTTCCTAAGCACTAGTGTTTTAAGGAACAGCTTAAAAAGAGAATCCTAAAGTGATTTCTTTATAATGGGTGTGTTCCTTATCTTATCCTAGTGTCTAAACTCTTCTCCATGGCTGGACCCCCAAATAATATTCCTTTACGTGCTAAGGGGTAACTAGAGAGTGGGATAGGTTTAATAACTACCCTAACCCTAACGCGTAACCTAACGCTAACCCCTACCCTAACCCTAACACGTACCCTAATCCTAACCCGTACCCTAAACCGAGCCCTAACCCTAACACTAACCCTAACCCTAACCCTAACCCATACCCTACGCCGTACCCGAAGCCCTCCCCGAACCCCTACCCTAAACCGTACCCTAAGCCTAACCCTAAGCCTAACCCTAACCCTAGGCTACCCTTGACTGCTTCTGCCTCCAATAGATTTCCTAAGCACTAGTGTTTTAAGGAACAGCTTAAAAAGAGAATACTAATGTGATTTCTTTATAATGTGTGTGTTCCTTATATTATCTTAGTGTCTAAACTCTTCTCCATGGCTGGACCCCCAAATAATATTCCTTTACGTGCTAATGGGTATCTAGAGATTGGGAAAGGTTTAATAACTACCCTAACCCTAACGCGTACCCTAACCCTAACCCCTACCCTAACCCTAACACGTACCCTAATCCTAACCCGTAACCTAAACCGAGCCCTAACCCTAACACTAACCCTAACCCTAACCCTAACCCATACCCTACGCCGTACCCGAAGCCCTCCCCGAACCCGTACCCTAAGCCGTACCCTAAGCCTAACCCTAAGCCTAACCCTAACCCTAGGCAACCCTTGACTGCTTCTGCCTCCAATAGATTTCCTAAGCACTAGTGTTTTAAGGACCAGCATTAAAAGAGAATCCCAATGTGATTTCTTTATAATGGGTGTGTTCCTTATCTTATCCTAGTGTCTAAACTCTTCTCCATGGCTGGACCCCCAAATAATATTCCTTTACGTGCTAAGGGGTATCTAGAGAGTGGGATAGGTTTAATAACTACCCTAACTCTAATGCGTACCCTAACCCTAAACCCGACCCTAACGCTAACACGTACCCTAAACCGAGCCCTAACCCTAACACTAACAATAACCCTAACCCTAACCCATACCCTACGCCGTACCCGAAGCCCTCACCGAACCCGTACCCTAAGCCGTACCCTAAGCCTAACCCTAAGCCTAACCCTAACCCTAGGCTACCCTTGACTGCTTCTGCCTCCAATAGATTTCCTAAGCACTAGTGTTTTAAGGAACAGCTTAAAAAGAGAATCCTAATGTGATTTCTTTATAATGTGTGTGTTCCTTATATTATCTTAGTGTCTAAACTCTTCTCCATTGGTGGACCCCCAAATAATATTCCTTTACGTGCTAAGGGGTATCTAGAGAGTGGGATAGGTTTAATAACTAGCCTAACCCTAACGCGTACCCTAACCCTAAACCCTACCCTAACCCTAACACGTACCCTAATCCTAAAGCGTACCCTAAACCGAGCCCTAACCCTAACACTAACCGTAACCCTAACCCTAACCCATACCCTACGCCGTACCCGAAGCCCTCCCCGAACACGTACCCTAAGCCGAACCCTAAGCCTAACCCTAAGCCTAACCCTAACCCTAGGCTACCCTTGACTGCTTCTGCCTCCAATAGATTTCCTAAGCACTAGTGTTTTAAGGAACAGCTTAAAAAGAGAATCCTAATGTGATTTCTTTATAATGTGTGTGTTCCTTATATTATCTTAGTGTCTAAAGTCTTCTCCATGGCTGGACCCCCAAATAATATTCCTTTACGTGCTAAGGGGTATCTAGAGAGTGGGATAGGTTTAATAACTACCCTAAGCCTAACGCGTACCCTAACCCTAACCCCTACCCTAACCCTAACACGTACCCTAATCCTAACCCGTACCCTAAACCGAGCCCTAACCCTAACACTAACGCTAACCCTAACCCTAACCCATACCCTACGCCGTACCCGAAGCCCTCCCCGAACCCGTACCCTAAGCCGTACCCTAAGCCTAACCCTAAGCCTAACCCTAACCCTAGGCTACCCTTGACTGCTTCTGCCTCCAATAGATTTCCTAAGCACTAGTGTTTTAAGGAACAGCTTAAAAAGAGAATCCTAATGTGATTTATTTATAATGGGTGTGTTCCTTATCTTATCCTAGTGTCTAAACTCTTCTCCATGGCTGGACCCCCAAATAATATTCCTTTACGTGCTAAGGGGTAACTAGTGAGTGGGATAGGTTTAATAACTACCCTAACCCTAACGCATACCCTAACGCTAACCCCTACCCTAACCCTAACACGTACCCTAATCCTAACCCGTACCCTAAACCGAGCCCTAACCCTAACACTAACCCTAACCCTAACCCTAACCCATACCCTACGCCGTACCCGAAGCCCTCCCCGAACCCGTACCCTAAGCCGTACCCTAAGCCTAACCCTATGCCTAACCCTAACCCTAGGCTACCCTTGACTGCTTCTGCCTCCAATAGATTTCCTAAGCACTAGTGTTTTAAGGAACAGCTTAAAAAGAGAATCCTAAAGTGATTTCTTTATAATGGGTGTGTTCCTTATCTTATCCTAATGTCTAAACACTTCTCCATGGCTGGACCCCCAAATAATATTCCTTTACGTGCTAAGGGTTAACTAGAGAGTGGGATAGGTTTAATAACTACCCTAACCCTAACGCGTACCCTAACGCTAACCCCTACCCTAACCCTAACACGTACCCTAATCCTAACCTGTACCCTAAACCGAGCCCTAACCCAAACACTAACCCTAACCCTAACCCTAACCCATACCCTACGCCGTACCCGAAGCCCTCCCCGAACCCCTACCCTAAACCGTACCCTAAGCCTAACCCTAAGCCTAACCCTAACCCTAGGCTACCCTTGACTGCTTCTGCCTCCAGTAGATTTCCTAAGCACTAGTGTTTTAAGGAACAGCTTAAAAAGAGAATACTAATGTGATTTCTTTATAATGTGTGTGTTCCTTATATTATCTTAGTGTCTAAACTCTTCTCCATTGGTGGACCCCCAAATAATATTCCTTTACGTGCTAAGGGGTATCTAGAGAGTGGGATAGGTTTAATAACTACCCTAAACCTAATGTGTACCCTAACCCTAACCCCTACCCTAACCCTAACACGTAAACTAAACCTAACCCGTACCCTAAACGGAGCCCTAACCCTAACACTAACCCTAACACTAACACTAACCCATACCCTACGCCGTAAACGAACCCCTCCCCGAACCCGTACCCTAAGCCGTACCCTAAGCCTAACCCCAAGCCTAAACCTAACCCTAGGCTACCCTTGACTTCTTCTGCCTCCAATAGATTTCCTAAGCACTAGTGTTTTAAGGAACAGCTTAAACAGAGAATCCTAATGTGATTTCTTTATAATGTGTGTGTTCCTTATATTATCCTAGTGTCAAAACTCTTCTCCATGGCTGGACCCCCAAATAATATTCCTTTACGTGCTAATGGGTATCTAGAGATTGGGAAAGGTTTAATAACTACCCTAACCCTAACGCGTACCCTAACCCTAACCCCTACCCTAACCCTAACACGTACCCTAATCCTAACCCGTACCCTAAACCGAGCCGTAACCCTAACACTAACCCTAAACCTAACCCTAACCCATACCCTACGCCGTACCCGAAGCCCTCCCCGAACCCGTACCCTAAGCCGTACCCTAAGCCTAACCCTAAGCCTAACCCTAACCCTAGGCAACCCTTGACTGCTTCTGCCTCCAATAGATTTCCTAAGCACTAGTGTTTTAAGGACCAGCAGAAAAAGAGAATCCCAATGTGATTTCTTTATAATGGGTGTGTTCCTTATCTTATCCTAGTGTCTAAACTCTTGTCCATGGCTGGACCCCCAAATAATATTCCTTTACGTGCTAAGGGGTATCTAGAGAGTGGGATAGGTTTAATAACTACCCTAACTCTAATGCGTACCCTAACCCTAAACCCGACCCTAACGCTAACACGTACCCTAAACCGAGCCCTAACCCTAACACTAACAATAAGCCTAACCCTAACCCATACCCTACGCCGTACCCGAAGCCTTCCCCGAACCCGTACCCTAAGCCGTACCCTAAGCCTAACCCTCAGCCTAACACTAACGCTGGGCTACCCTTGACTGCTTCTGCCTCCAATAGATTTCCTAAGCACTAGTGTTTTAAGGAACAGCTTAAGAAGAGAATCCTAATGTGATTTCTTTATAATAGGTGTGTTCCTTATCTTATCCTAGTGTCTAAACTCTTCTCCATGGCTGGACCCCCAAATAATATTCCTTTATGTGCTAAGGGGTATCGAGAGAGTGGGATAGGTTTAATAACTACCCTAACCCTAACGTGTACACTAAACCTAACCCCTACCCTATCCCTAACACGTACCCTAATCCTAACCCGTACCCTAAACCGAGCCCTAACCCTAACACTAACCCTAACGCTAACCCTAACCCATACCCTACGCCGTACCCGAATCCCTCCCCGAACACGTACCCTAAGCCGTACCCTAAGCCTAACCCTAAGCCTAACCCCAACCCTAGGCTACCCTTGACTGCTTCTGCCTCCAATAGATTTCCTAAGCACTAGTGTTTTAAGGAACAGCTTAAAACGAGAATCCTAATGTGATTTCTTTATAATGGGTGTGTTCCTTATCTTATCCTAGTGTCTAAACTCTTCTCCATGCCTGGACCCCCAAATAATATTCCTTTACGTGCTAAGGGGTATCTAGAGAGTGGGATAGGTTTAATAACTACCCTAAACCTAATGTGTACCCTAACCCTAACCCCTACCCTAACCCTAACACGTAACCTAAACCTAACCCGTACCCTAAACGGAGCCCTAACCCTAACCCTAACCCTAACACTAACACTAACCCATACCCTACGCCGTAAACGAACCCCTCCCCGAACCCGTACCCTAAGCCGTACCCTAAGCCTAACCCCAAGCCTAAACCTAACCCTAGGCTACCCTTGACTTCTTCTGCCTCCAATAGATTTCCTAAGCACTAGTGTTTTAAGGAACAGCTTAAACAGAGAATCCTAATGTGATTTCTTTATAATGTGTGTGTTCCTTATATTATCTTAGTGTCTAAACTCTTCTCCATGGCTGGACCCCCAAATAATATTCCTTTACGTGCTAATGGGTATCTAGAGATTGGGAAAGGTTTAATAACTACCCTAACCCTAACGCGTACCCTAACCCTAACCCCTACCCTAACCCTAACACGTACCCTAATCCTAACCCGTACCCTAAACCGAGCCCTAACCCTAACACTAACCCTAACCCTAACCCTAACCCATACCCTACGCCGTACCCGAAGCCCTCCCCGAACCCGTACCCTAAGCCGTACCCTAAGCCTAACCCTAAGCCTAACCCTAACCCTAGGCTACCCTTGACTGCTTCTGCCTCCAATAGATTTCCTAAGCACTAGTGTTTTAAGGAACAGCTTAAAAAGAGAATCCTAAAGTGATTTCTTTATAATGGGTGTGTTCCTTATCTTATCCTAGTGTCTAAACTCTTCTCCATGGCTGGACCCCCAAATAATATTCCTTTACGTGCTAAGGGGTAACTAGAGAGTGGGATAGGTTTAATAACTACCCTAACCCTAACGCGTACCCTAACGCTAACCCCTACCCTAACCCTAACACGTACCCTAATCCTAACCGGTACCCTAAACCGAGCCCTAACCCTAACACTAACCCTAACCCTAACCCTAACCCATACCCTACGCCGTACCCGAAGCCCTCCCCGAATCCCTACCCTAAACCGTACCCTAAGCCTAACCCTAAGCCTAACCCTAACCCTAGGCTACCCTTGACTGCTTCTGCCTCCAATAGATTTCCTAAGCACTAGTGTTTTAAGGAACAGCTTAAAAAGAGAATACTAATGTGATTTCTTTATAATGTGTGTGTTCCTTATATTATCTTAGTGTCCAAACTCTTCTCCATGGCTGGACCCCCAAATAATATTCCTTTACGTGCTAATGGGTATCTAGAGATTGGGAAAGGTTTAATAACTACCCTAACCCTAACGCGTACCCTAACCCTAACCCCTACCCTAACCCTAACACGTACCCTAATCCTAACCCGTAACCTAAACCGAGCCCTAACCCTAACACTAACCCTAACCCTAACCCTAACCCATACCCTACGCCGTACCCGAAGCCCTCCCCGAACCCGTACCCTAAGCCGTACCCTAAGCCTAACCCTAAGCCTAACCCTAACCCTAGGCAACCCTTGACTGCTTCTGCCTCCAATAGATTTCCTAAGCACTAGTGTTTTAAGGACCAGCATAAAAAGAGAATCCCAATGTGATTTCTTTATAATGGGTGTGTTCCTTATCTTATCCTAGTGTCTAAACTCTTCTCCATGGCTGGACCCCCAAATAATATTCCTTTACGTGCTAAGGGGTATCTAGAGAGTGGGATAGGTTTAATAACTACCCTAACTCTAATGCATACCCTAACCCTAAACCCGACCCTAACGCTAACACGTACCCTAAACCGAGCCCTAACCCTAACACTAACAATAACCCTAACCCTAACCCATACCCTACGCCGTACCCGAAGCCCTCACCGAACCCGTACCCTAAGCCGTACCCTAAGCCTAACCCTAAGCCTAACCCTAACCCTAGGCTACCCTTGACTGCTTCTGCCTCCAATAGATTTCCTACGCACTAGTGTTTTAAGGAACAGCTTAAAAAGAGAATCCTAATGTGATTTCTTTATAATGTGTGTGTTCCTTATATTATCTTAGTGTCTAAACTCTTCTCCATTGGTGGACCCCCAAATAATATTCCTTTACGTGCTAAGGGGTATCTAGAGAGTGGGATAGGTTTAATAACTAGCCTAACCCTAACGCGTACCCTAACCCTAAACCCTACCCTAACCCTAACACGTACCCTAATCCTAAAGCGTACCCTAAACCGAGCCCTAACCCTAACACTAACCGTAACCCTAACCCTAACCCATACCCTACGCCGTACCCGAAGCCCTCCCCGAACACGTACCCTAAGCCGTACCCTAAGCCTAACCCTAAGCCTAACCCTAACCCTAGGCTACCCTTGACTGCTTCTGCCTCCAATAGATTTCCTAAGCACTAGTGTTTTAAGGAACAGCTTAAAAAGAGAATCCTAATGTGATTTCTTTATAATGTGTGTGTTCCTTATATTATCTTAGTGTCTAAAGTCTTCTCCATGGCTGGACCCCCAAATAATATTCCTTTACGTGCTAAGGGGTATCTAGAGAGTGGGATAGGTTTAATAACTACCCTAAGCCTAACGCGTACCCTAACCCTAACCCCTACCCTAACCCTAACACGTACCCTAATCCTAACCCGTACCCTAAACCGAGCCCTAACCCTAACACTAACGCTAACCCTAACCCTAACCCATACCCTACGCCGTACCCGAAGCCCTCCCCGAACCCGTAACCTAAGCCGTACCCTAAGCCTAACCCTAAGCCTAACCCTAACCCTAGGCTACCCTTGACTGCCTCTGCCTCCAATAGATTTCCTAAGCACTAGTGTTTTAAGGAACAGCTTAAAAAGAGAATCCTAATGTGATTTCTTTATAATGGGTGTGTTCCTTATCTTATCCTAGTGTCTAAACTCTTCTCCATGGCTGGACCCCCAAATAATATTCCTTTACGTGCTAAGGGGTAACTAGTGAGTGGGATAGGTTTAATAACTACCCTAAACCTAATGTGTACCCTAACCCTAACCCCTACCCTAACCCTAACACGTAAACTAAACCTAACCCGTACCCTAAACGGAGCCCTAACCCTAACACTAACCCTAACACTAACACTAACCCATACCCTACGCCGTAAACGAACCCCTCCCCGAACCCGTACCCTAAGCCGTACCCTAAGCCTAACCCCAAGCCTAAACCTAACCCTAGGCTACCCTTGACTTCTTCTGCCTCCAATAGATTTCCTAAGCACTAGTGTTTTAAGGAACAGCTTAAACAGAGAATCCTAATGTGATTTCTTTATAATGTGTGTGTTCCTTATATTATCCTAGTGTCAAAACTCTTCTCCATGGCTGGACCCCCAAATAATATTCCTTTACGTGCTAATGGGTATCTAGAGATTGGGAAAGGTTTAATAACTACCCTAACCCTAACGCGTACCCTAACCCTAACCCCTACCCTAACCCTAACACGTACCCTAATCCTAACCCGTACCCTAAACCGAGCCGTAACCCTAACACTAACCCTAAACCTAACCCTAACCCATACCCTACGCCGTACCCGAAGCCCTCCCCGAACCCGTACCCTAAGCCGTACCCTAAGCCTAACCCTAAGCCTAACCCTAACCCTAGGCAACCCTTGACTGCTTCTGCCTCCAATAGATTTCCTAAGCACTAGTGTTTTAAGGACCAGCAGAAAAAGAGAATCCCAATGTGATTTCTTTATAATGGGTGTGTTCCTTATCTTATCCTAGTGTCTAAACTCTTGTCCATGGCTGGACCCCCAAATAATATTCCTTTACGTGCTAAGGGGTATCTAGAGAGTGGGATAGGTTTAATAACTACCCTAACTCTAATGCGTACCCTAACCCTAAACCCGACCCTAACGCTAACACGTACCCTAAACCGAGCCCTAACCCTAACACTAACAATAAGCCTAACCCTAACCCATACCCTACGCCGTACCCGAAGCCTTCCCCGAACCCGTACCCTAAGCCGTACCCTAAGCCTAACCCTCAGCCTAACACTAACGCTGGGCTACCCTTGACTGCTTCTGCCTCCAATAGATTTCCTAAGCACTAGTGTTTTAAGGAACAGCTTAAGAAGAGAATCCTAATGTGATTTCTTTATAATAGGTGTGTTCCTTATCTTATCCTAGTGTCTAAACTCTTCTCCATGGCTGGACCCACAAATAATATTCCTTTTCGTGCTAAGGGGTATCTAGAGAGTGGGATAGGTTTAATAACTACCCTAACCCTAACGCGTACCCTAACCCTAACCCCTACCCTAACCCTAACACGTACCCTAATCCTAACCCGTACCCTAAACCGAGCCCTAACCCTAACACTAACCCTAACCCTAACCCTAACCCATACCCTACGCCGTACCCGAAGCCCTCCCCGAACCCGTACCCTAAGCCGTACCCTAAGCCTAACCCTAAGCTTAACCCTAACCCTAGGCTACCCTTGACTGCTTCTGCCTCCAATAGATTTCCTAAGCACTAGTGTTTTAAGGAACAGCATAAAAAGGGAATCCTAATGTGATTTCTTTATAATGGGTGTGTTCCTTATCTTATCCTAGTGTCTAAACTCTTCTCCATGGCTGGCCCCCCAAATAATATTCCTTTACGTGCTAAGGGGTATCTAGAGAGTTGGATAGGTTTAATAACTACCCTAACCCTAACGCGTAACCTAACCCTCACCCCTACCCTAACCCTAACACGTACCCTAATCCTAAACCCTACCCTAAACCGAACCCTAACCCTAACACTAACCGTAACCCTAACCCTAACCCATACCCTACGCCATACCCACAGCCCTCCCCGAACCCGTACCCTAAGCCGTACCCTAAGCCTAACCCTAAGCCTAACCCTAACCCTAGGCTACCCTTGACTGCTTCTGCCTCCAATAGATTTCCTAAGCACTAGTGTTTTAAGGAACAGCTTAAAAAGAGAATACAAACGTGATTTCTTTATAATGTGTGTGTTCCTTATATTATCTTAGTGTCTAAACTCTTCTCCATTGGTGGACCCGCAAATAATATTCCTTTACGTGCTAAGGGGTATCTAGAGAGTGGGATAGGTTTAATCACTACCCTAACCGTAATGCGTACCCTAACCCTAACCCCTACCCTAACCCTAACACGTACCCTAATCCTAACTCGTACCCTAAACCGAGCCCTAACCCTATCACTAATCCTAACCCTAACCCTAACCCATACCCTACGCCGTACCCGAAGACCTCCCCGAAAACGTACCCTAAGCCGTACCCTAAGCCTAACCCTAAGCCTAACCCTAACCCTAGGCTACCCTTGACTGCTTCTGCCTCCAATAGATTTCCTAAGCACTAGTGTTTTAAGGAATAGCTTAAAAAGAGAATCCTAAAGTGATTTCTTTATAATGGGTGTGTTCCTTATCTAATCCTAGTGTCGAAACTCTTCTCCATGCCTGGACCCCCTAAATAATATTCCTTTACGTGCTAAGGGTTATCGAGAGAGTGGGACAGGTTTAATAACTACCCTAACCCTAACGCGTACCCTAACCCTAACCCCTACCCTAACCCTAACACGTACCCTAATCCTAACCCGTACCCTAAACCGAGCCCTAACCCTAACACTAACCCTAACCCTAACCCTAACCCATACCCTACGCCGTACCCGAAGCCCTCCCCGAACCCGTACCCTAAGCCTAACCCTAAGCCTAACCCTAACCCTAGGCTACCCTTGACTGCTTCTGCCTCCAATAGATTTCCTAAGCACTAGTGTTTTAAGGAACAGCTTAAAAAGAGAATCCTAATGTGATTTCTTTATGATGGGTGTGTTCCTTATCTTATCCTAGTGTCTAAACTCTTCTCCATGGCTGGACCCCCAAATAATATTCCTTTACGTGCTAAGGGGTAACTAGTGAGTGGGATAGGTTTAATAACTACCCTAACCCTAACGCATACCCTAACGCTAACCCCTACCCTAACCCTAACACGTACCCTAATCCTAACCCGTACCCTAAACCGAGCCCTAACCCTAACACTAACCCTAACCCTAACCCTAACCCATACCCTACGCCGTACCCGAAGCCCTCCCCGAACCCGTACCCTAAGCCGTACCCTAAGCCTAACCCTAAGCCTAACCCTAACCCTAGGCTACCCTTGACTGCTTCTGCCTCCAATAGATTTCCTAAGCACTAGTGTTTTAAGGAACAGCTTAAAAAGAGAATCCTAAAGTGATTTCTTTATAATGGGTGTGTTCCTTATCTTATCCTAGTGTCTAAACTCTTCTCCATGGCTGGACCCCCAAATAATATTCCTTTACGTGCTAAGGGGTAACTAGAGAGTGGAATAGGTTTAATAACTACCCTAACCCTAACGCGTACCCTAACGCTAACCCCTACCCTAACCCTAACACGTACCCTAATCCTAACCCGTACCCTAAACCGAGCCCTAACCCTAACACTAACCCTAACCCTAACCCTAACCCATACCCTACGCCGTACCCGAAGCCCTCCCCGAACCCCTACCCTAAACCGTACCCTAAGCCTAACCCTAAGCCTAACCCTAACCCTAGGCTACCCTTGACTGCTTCTGCCTCCAATAGATTTCCTAAGCACTAGTGTTTTAAGGAACAGCTTAAAAAGAGAATACTAATGTGATTTCTTTATAATGTGTGTGTTCCTTATATTATCTTAGTGTCTAAACTCTTCTCCATTGGTGGACCCCCAAATAATATTCCTTTACGTGCTAAGGGGTATCTAGAGAGTGGGATAGGTTTAATCACTACCCTAACCGTAACGCGTACCCTAACCCTAACCCCTACCCTAACCCTAACACGTACCCTAATCCTAACCCGTAACTTAAACCGAGCCCTAACCCTAACACTAACCCTAACCCTAACCCTAACCCATACCCTACGCCGTACCCGAAGCCCTCCCCGAAAACGTACCCTAAGCCGTACCCTAAGCCTAACCCTAAGCCTAACCCTAACCCTAGGCTACCCTTGACTGCTTCTGCCTCCAATAGATTTCCTAAGTACTAGTGTTTTAAGGAACAGCTTAAAAAGAGAATCCTAATGTGATTTCTTTATAATGTGTGTGTTCCTTATATTATCTTAGTGTCTAAACTCTTCTCCATGGCTGGACCCCCAAATAATATTCCTTTACGTGCTAAGGGGTATCTAGAGAGTGGGATAGGTTTAATAATTACCCTAACTCTAATGCGTACCCTAACCCTAAACCCGACCCTAACGCTAACACGTACCCTAAACCGAGCCCTAACCCTAACACTAACAATAAGCCTAACCCTAACCCATACCCTACGCCGTACCCGAAGCCTTCCCCGAACCCGTACCCTAAGCCGTACCCTAAGCCTAACCCTCAGCCTAACACTAACGCTAGGCTACCCTTGACTGCTTCTGCCTCCAATAGATTTCCTAAGCACTAGTGTTTTAACGAACAGCTTAAGAAGAGAATCCTAATGTGATTTCTTTAAAATAGGTGTGTTCCTTATCTTATCCTAGTGTCTAAACTCTTCTCCATGGCTGGACCCACAAATAATATTCCTTTTCGTGCTAAGGGGTATCTAGAGAGTGGGATAGGTTTAATAACTACCCTAACCCTAACGCGTACCCTAACCCTAACCCCTACCCTAACCCTAACACGTACCCTAATCCTAACCCGTACCCTAAACGGAGCCCTAAGCCTAACACTAACCCTAACCCTAACCCTAACCCATACCCTACGCCGTACCCGAAGCCCTCCCCGAACACGTACCCTAAGCCGTACCCTAAGCCTAACCCTAAGCTTAACCCTAACCCTAGGCTACCCTTGACTGCTTCTGCCTCCAATAGATTTCCTAAGCACTAGTGTTTTAAGGAACAGCATAAAAAGGGAATCCTAATGTGATTTCTTTATAATGGGTGTGTTCCTTATCTTATCCTAGTGTCTAAACTCTTCTCCATGGCTGGCCCCCCAAATAATATTCCTTTACGTGCTAAGGGGTATCTAGAGAGTTAGATAGGTTTAATAACTACCCTAACCCTAACGCGTAACCTAACCCTCACCCCTACCCTAACCCTAACACGTACACTAATCCTAAACCGTACCCTAAACCGAGCCCTAACCCTAACACTAACCGTAACCCTAACCCTAACCCATACCCTACGCCGTACCCGCAGCCCTCCCCGAACCCGTACCCTAAGCCGTACCCTAAGCCTAACCCTAAGCCTAACCCTAACCCTAGGCTACCCTTGACTGCTTCTGCCACCAATAGATTTCCTAAGCACTAGTGTTTTAAGGAACAGCTTAAAAAGAGAATCCTAATGTGATTTCTTTATAATGGGTGTGTTCCTTATCTTATCCTAGTGTCTAAACTCTTCTCCATGGCTGGACCGCCAAATAATATTCCTTTACGTGCTAAGGGGTAACTAGAGAGTGGGATAGGTTTAATAACTACCCTAACCCTAACGCGTACCCTAACGCTAACCCCTACCCTAACCCTAACACGTACCTTAATCCTAACCCGTACCCTAAACCGAGCCCTAACCCTAACACTAACCCTAACCCTAACCCTAACACATACCCCACGCCGTACCCGAAGCCCTCCCCGAACCCGTACCCTAAACCGTACCCTAAGCCTAACCCTAAGCCTAACCCTAACCCTAGGCTACCCTTGACTGCTTCTGCCTCCAATAGATTTCCTAAGCACTAGTGTTTTAAGGAACAGCTTAAAAAGAGAATACTAACGTGATTTCTTTATAATGTGTGTGTTCCTTATATTATCTTAGTGTCTAAACTCTTCTCCATTGGTGGACCCGCAAATAATATTCCTTTACGTGCTAAGGGGTATCTAGAGAGTGGGATAGGTTTAATCACTACCCTAACCGTAACGCGTACCCTAACCCTAACCCCTACCCTAACCCTAACACGTACCCTAATCCTAATCCGTACCCTAAACCGAGACCTAACCCTAACACTAACCCTAACCCTAACCCTAACCCATACCCTACGCCGTACCCGAAGACCTCCCCGAAAACGTACCCTAAGCCGTACCCTAAGCCTAACCCTAAGCCTAACCCTAACCCTAGGCTACCCTTGACTGCTTCTGCCTCCAATAGATTTCCTAAGCACTAGTGTTTTAAGGAACAGCTTAAAAAGAGAATCCTAAAGTGATTTCTTTATAATGGGTGTGTTCCTTATCTAATCCTAGTGTCGAAACTCTTCTCCATGCCTGGACCCCCTAAATAATATTCCTTTACGTGCTAAGGGTTATCGAGAGAGTGGGACAGGTTTAATAACTACCCTAACCCTAACGCGTACCCTAACCCTAACCCCTACCCTAACCCTAACACGTACCCTAATCCTAACCCGTACCCTAAACCGAGCCCTAACCCTAACACTAACCCTAACCCTAATCCTAACCCATACCCTAAGCCGTACCCTAAGCCTGACCCTAAGCCTAACCCTAACCCTAGGCTACCCTTGACTGCTTCTGCCTCCAATAGATTTCCTAAGCACTAGTGTTTTAAGGAACAGCTTAAAAAGAGAATCCTAATGTGATTTCTTTATAATGTGTGTGTTCCTTATATTATCTTAGTGTCTAAACTCTTCTCCATGGCTTGACCCCCAAATAATATTCCTTTACGTGCTAAGGGGTATCTATAGAGTGGGATAGGTTTAATAACTACCGTAACCCTAACGCGTACCCTAACCCTAACCCCTACCCTAACCCTAACATGTACCCTAATCCTAAAGCGTACCCTAAACCGAGCCCTAACCCTAACACTAACCGTAACCCTAACCCTAACCCATACCCTACGCCGTACCCTAAGCCCTCCCCGAACACGTACCCTAAGCCGTACCGTAAGCCTAAACCTAAGCCTAACCCTAACCCTAGGCTACCCTTGACTGCTTCTGCCTCCAATACATTTCCTAAGCACTAGTGTTTTAAGGAACAGCTTAAAAAGAGAATACTAATGTGATTTCTTTATAATGTGTGTGTTCCTTATATTATCTTAGTGTCTAAACTCTTCTCCATGGCTGGACCCCCAAATAATATTCCTTTACGTGCTAAGGGGTATCTAGAGAGTGGGATAGTTTTAATAACTACCCTAACCCTAACGCGTACCCTAACCCTAACCCCTACCCTAACCCTAACACGTACCCTAATCCTAAACCGTACCCTAAACCGAGCCCTAACCCTAACACTAACCCTAACCCTAACCCTAACCCATACCCTACGTCGTACCCGAAGCCCTCCCCGAACCCGTACCCTAAGCCGTACCCTAAGCCTAACCCTAAGCCTAACCCTAACCCTAGGCTACCCTTGACTGCTTCTGCCTCCAATAGATTTCCTAAGCACTAGTGTTTTAAGGAACAGCTTAAAAAGAGAATCCTAAAGTGATTTCTTTATAATGGGTGTGTTCCTTATCTTATCCTAGTGTCTAAAGTCTTCTCCATGGCTGGACCCCCAAATAATATTCCTTTATGTGCTAAGGAGTATCGAGAGAGTGGGATAGGTTTAATAACTACCCTAACCCTAACGTGTACCCTAAACCTAACCCCTACCCTAACCCTAACACGTACCCTAATCCTAACCCGTACCCTAAACCGAGCCCTAACCCTAACACTAACCCTAGCCCTAACCCTAACCCATACCCTACGCCGTACCCGAAGCCCTCCCCGAACACGTACCCTAAGCCGTACCCTAAGCCTAACCCTAAGCCTAACCCCAACCCTAGGCTACCCTTGACTGCTTCTGCCTCCAATAGATTTCCTAAGCACTAGTGTTTTAAGGAACAGCTTAAAACGAGAATCCTAATGTGATTTCTTTATAATGGGTGTGTTCCTTATCTTATCCTAGTGTCTAAACTCTTCTCCATGCCTGGACCCCCAAATAATATTCCTTTACGTGCTAAGGGGTATCTAGAGAGTGGGATAGGTTTAATAACTACCCTAAACCTAATGTGTACCCTAACCCTAACCCCTACCCTAACCCTAACACGTAACCTAAACCTAACCCGTACCCTAAACGGAGCCCTAACCCTAACACTAACCCTAACACTAACACTAACCCATACCCTACGCCGTAAACGAACCCCTCCACGAACCCGTACCCTAAGCCGTACCCTAAGCCTAACCCTAAGCCTAAACCTAACCCTAGGCTACCCTTGACTTCTTCTGCCTCCAATAGATTTCCTAAGCACTAGTGTTTTAAGGAACAGCTTAAACAGAGAATCCTAATGTGATTTCTTTATAATGTGTGTGTTCCTTATATTATCTTAGTGTCTAAACTCTTCTCCATGGCTGGACCCCCAAATAATATTCCTTTACGTGCTAATGGGTATCTAGAGATTGGGAAAGGTTTAATAACTACCCTAACCCTAACGCGTACCCTAACCCTAACCCCTACCCTAACCCTAACACGTACCCTAATCCTAACCCGTACCCTAAACCGAGCCCTAACCCTAACACTAACCCTAAACCTAACCCTAACCCATACCCTACGCCGTACCCGAAGCCCTCCCCGAACCCGTACCCTAAGCCGTACCCTAAGCCTAACCCTAAGCCTAACCCTAACCCTAGGCAACCCTTGACTGCTTCTGCCTCCAATAGATTTCCTAAGCACTAGTGTTTTAAGGACCAGCATAAAAAGTGAATCCCAATGTGATTTCTTTATAATGGGTGTGTTCCTTATCTTATCCTAGTGTCTAAACTCTTCTCCATGGCTGGACCCCCAAATAATATTCCTTTACGTGCTAAGGGGTATCTAGAGAGTGGGATAGGTTTAATAACTACCCTAACTCTAATGCGTACCCTAACCCTAAACCCGACCCTAACGCTAACACGTACCCTAAACCGAGCCCTAACCCTAACACTAACAATAAGCCTATCCCTACCCCATACCCTACGCCGTACCCGAAGCCTTCCCCGAACCCGTACCCTAAGCCGTACCCTAAGCCTAACCCTCAGCCTAACACTAACGCTAGGCTACCCTTGACTGCTTCTGCCTCCAATAGATTTCCTAAGCACTAGTGTTTTAAGGAACAGCTTAAGAAGAGAATCCTAATGTGATTTCTTTATAATAGGTGTGTTCCTTATCTTATCCTAGTGTCTAAACTCTTCTCCATGGCTGGACCCACAAATAATATTCCTTTTCGTGCTAAGGGGTATCTAGAGAGTGGGATAGGTTTAATAACTACCCTAACCCTAACGCGTACCCTAACCCTCACCCCTACCCTAACCCTAACACGTACCCTAATCCTAAACCGTACCCTAAACCGAGCCCTAACCCAAACACTAACCGTAACCCTAACCCTAACCCATACCCTACGCCGTACCCGCAGCCCTCCCCGAACCTGTACCCTAAGCCGTACCCTAAGCCTAACCCTAAGCCTAACCCTAACCCTAGGCTACCCTTGACTGCTTCTGCCTCCAATAGATTTCCTAAGCACTAGTGTTTTAAGGAACAGCTTAAAAAGAGAATCCTAATGTGATTTCTTTATAATGGGTGTGTTCCTTATCTTATCCTAGTGTCTAAACTCTTCTCCATGGCTGGACCCGCAAATAATATTCCTTTATGTGCTAAGGGGTATCGAGAGAGTGGGATACGTTTAATCACTACCCTAACCCTAACGCGTATCCTAACGCTAACCCCTACCCTAACCGTAACACGTACCCTAATCCTAACCCGTACCCTAAACCGAGCCCTAACCCTAACACTAACCCTAACCCTAACCCTAACCCATACCCTACGCCGTACCCGAAGCCCTCCCCGAACCCGTACCCTAAGCCGTACCCTAAGCCTAACCCTAAGCCTAACCCTAACACTAGGCTACCCTTGACTGCTTCTGCCTCCAATAGATTTCCTAAGCACTAGTGTTTTAAGGAACAGCTTAAAAAGAGAATCCTAATGTGATTTCTTTATAATGGGTGTGTTCCTTATCTTATCCTAGTGTCTAAAGTCTTCTCCATGGCTGGACCCCCAAATAATATTCCTTTATGTGCTAAGGGGTATCGAGAGAGTGGGATAGGTTTAATAACTACCCTAACCCTAACGTGTACCCTAAACCTAACCCCTACCCTAACCCTAACACGTACCCTAATCCTAACCCGTACCCTAAACCGAGCCCTAACCCTAACACTAACCCTAGCCCTAACCCTAACCCATACCCTACGCCGTACCCGAAGCCCTCCCCGAACACGTACCCTAAGCCGTACCCTAAGCCTAACCCTAAGCCTAACCCCAACCCTAGGCTACCCTTGACTGCTTCTGCCTCCAATAGATTTCCTAAGCACTAGTGTTTTAAGGAACAGCTTAAAAAGAGAATCCTAAAGTGATTTCTTTATAATGGGTGTGTTCCTTATCTTATCCTAGTGTCTAAACTCTTCTCCATGGCTGGACCCCCAAATAATATTCCTTTACGTGCTAAGGGGTAACTAGAGAGTGGAATAGGTTTAATAACTACCCTAACCCTAACGCGTACCCTAACGCTAACCCCTACCCTAACCCTAACACGTACCCTAATCCTAACCCGTACCCTAAACCGAGCCCTAACCCTAACACTAACCCTAACCCTAACCCTAACCCATACCCTACGCCGTACCCGAAGCCCTCCCCGAACCCCTACCCTAAACCGTACCCTAAGCCTAACCCTAAGCCTAACCCTAACCCTAGGCTACCCTTGACTGCTTCTGCCTCCAATAGATTTCCTAAGCACTAGTGTTTTAAGGAACAGCTTAAAAAGAGAATACTAATGTGATTTCTTTATAATGTGTGTGTTCCTTATATTATCTTAGTGTCTAAACTCTTCTCCATTGGTGGACCCCCAAATAATATTCCTTTACGTGCTAAGGGGTATCTAGAGAGTGGGATAGGTTTAATCACTACCCTAACCGTAACGCGTACCCTAACCCTAACCCCTACCCTAACCCTAACACGTACCCTAATCCTAACCCGTAACTTAAACCGAGCCCTAACCCTAACACTAACCCTAACCCTAACCCTAACCCATACCCTACGCCGTACCCGAAGCCCTCCCCGAAAACGTACCCTAAGCCGTACCCTAAGCCTAACCCTAAGCCTAACCCTAACCCTAGGCTACCCTTGACTGCTTCTGCCTCCAATAGATTTCCTAAGTACTAGTGTTTTAAGGAACAGCTTAAAAAGAGAATCCTAATGTGATTTCTTTATAATGTGTGTGTTCCTTATATTATCTTAGTGTCTAAACTCTTCTCCATGGCTGGACCCCCAAATAATATTCCTTTACGTGCTAAGGGGTATCTAGAGAGTGGGATAGGTTTAATAATTACCCTAACTCTAATGCGTACCCTAACCCTAAACCCGACCCTAACGCTAACACGTACCCTAAACCGAGCCCTAACCCTAACACTAACAATAAGCCTAACCCTAACCCATAACCTACGCCGTACCCGAAGCCTTCCCCGAACCCGTACCCTAAGCCGTACCCTAAGCCTAACCCTCAGCCTAACACTAACGCTAGGCTACCCTTGACTGCTTCTGCCTCCAATAGATTTCCTAAGCACTAGTGTTTTAACGAACAGCTTAAGAAGAGAATCCTAATGTGATTTCTTTAAAATAGGTGTGTTCCTTATCTTATCCTAGTGTCTAAACTCTTCTCCATGGATGGACCCACAAATAATATTCCTTTTCGTGCTAAGGGGTATCTAGAGAGTGGGATAGGTTTAATAACTACCCTAACCCTAACGCGTACCCTAACCCTAACCCCTACCCTAACCCTAACACGTACCCTAATCCTAACCCGTACCCTAAACGGAGCCCTAAGCCTAACACTAACCCTAACCCTAACCCTAACCCATACCCTACGCCGTACCCGAAGCCCTCCCCGAACACGTACCCTAAGCCGTACCCTAAGCCTAACCCTAAGCTTAACCCTAACCCTAGGCTACCCTTGACTGCTTCTGCCTCCAATAGATTTCCTAAGCACTAGTGTTTTAAGGAACAGCATAAAAAGGGAATCCTAATGTGATTTCTTTATAATGGGTGTGTTCCTTATCTTATCCTAGTGTCTAAACTCTTCTCCATGGCTGGCCCCCCAAATAATATTCCTTTACGTGCTAAGGGGTATCTAGAGAGTTAGATAGGTTTAATAACTACCCTAACCCTAACGCGTAACCTAACCCTCACCCCTACCCTAACCCTAACACGTACACTAATCCTAAACCGTACCCTAAACCGAGCCCTAACCCTAACACTAACCGTAACCCTAACCCTAACCCATACCCTACGCCGTACCCGCAGCCCTCCCCGAACCCGTACCCTAAGCCGTACCCTAAGCCTAACCCTAAGCCTAACCCTAACCCTAGGCTACCCTTGACTGCTTCTGCCTCCAATAGATTTCCTAAGCACTAGTGTTTTAAGGAACAGCTTAAAAAGAGAATCCTAATGTGATTTCTTTATAATGGGTGTGTTCCTTATCTTATCCTAGTGTCTAAACTCTTCTCCATGGCTGGACCGCCAAATAATATTCCTTTACGTGCTAAGGGGTAACTAGAGAGTGGGATAGGTTTAATAACTACCCTAACCCTAACGCGTACCCTAACGCTAACCCCTACCCTAACCCTAACACGTACCTTAATCCTAACCCGTACCCTAAACCGAGCCCTAACCCTAACACTAACCCTAACCCTAACCCTAACACATACCCCACGCCGTACCCGAAGCCCTCCCCGAACCCGTACCCTAAACCGTACCCTAAGCCTAACCCTAAGCCTAACCCTAACCCTAGGCTACCCTTGACTGCTTCTGCCTCCAATAGATTTCCTAAGCACTAGTGTTTTAAGGAACAGCTTAAAAAGAGAATACTAACGTGATTTCTTTATAATGTGTGTGTTCCTTATATTATCTTAGTGTCTAAACTCTTCTCCATTGGTGGACCCGCAAATAATATTCCTTTACGTGCTAAGGGGTATCTAGAGAGTGGGATAGGTTTAATCACTACCCTAACCGTAACGCGTACCCTAACCCTAACCCCTACCCTAACCCTAACACGTACCCTAATCCTAATCCGTACCCTAAACCGAGACCTAACCCTAACACTAACCCTAACCCTAACCCTAACCCATACCCTACGCCGTACCCGAAGACCTCCCCGAAAACGTACCCTAAGCCGTACCCTAAGCCTAACCCTAAGCCTAACCCTAACCCTAGGCTACCCTTGACTGCTTCTGCCTCCAATAGATTTCCTAAGCACTAGTGTTTTAAGGAACAGCTTAAAAAGAGAATCCTAAAGTGATTTCTTTATAATGGGTGTGTTCCTTATCTAATCCTAGTGTCGAAACTCTTCTCCATGCCTGGACCCCCTAAATAATATTCCTTTACGTGCTAAGGGTTATCGAGAGAGTGGGACAGGTTTAATAACTACCCTAACCCTAACGCGTACCCTAACCCTAACCCCTACCCTAACCCTAACACGTACCCTAATCCTAACCCGTACCCTAAACCGAGCCCTAACCCTAACACTAACCCTAACCCTAATCCTAACCCATACCCTAAGCCGTACCCTAAGCCTAACCCTAAGCCTAACCCTAACCCTAGGCTACCCTTGACTGCTTCTGCCTCCAATAGATTTCCTAAGCACTAGTGTTTTAAGGAACAGCTTAAAAAGAGAATCCTAATGTGATTTCTTTATAATGTGTGTGTTCCTTATATTATCTTAGTGTCTAAACTCTTCTCCATGGCTTGACCCCCAAATAATATTCCTTTACGTGCTAAGGGGTATCTATAGAGTGGGATAGGTTTAATAACTACCGTAACCCTAACGCGTACCCTAACCCTAACCCCTACCCTAACCCTAACATGTACCCTAATCCTAAAGCGTACCCTAAACCGAGCCCTAACCCTAACACTAACCGTAACCCTAACCCTAACCCATACCCTACGCCGTACCCTAAGCCCTCCCCGAACACGTACCCTAAGCCGTACCGTAAGCCTAAACCTAAGCCTAACCCTAACCCTAGGCTACCCTTGACTGCTTCTGCCTCCAATACATTTCCTAAGCACTAGTGTTTTAAGGAACAGCTTAAAAAGAGAATACTAATGTGATTTCTTTATAATGTGTGTGTTCCTTATATTATCTTAGTGTCTAAACTCTTCTCCATGGCTGGACCCCCAAATAATATTCCTTTACGTGCTAAGGGGTATCTAGAGAGTGGGATAGTTTTAATAACTACCCTAACCCTAACGCGTACCCTAACCCTAACCCCTACCCTAACCCTAACACGTACCCTAATCCTAAACCGTACCCTAAACCGAGCCCTAACCCTAACACTAACCCTAACCCTAACCCTAACCCATACCCTACGTCGTACCCGAAGCCCTCCCCGAACCCGTACCCTAAGCCGTACCCTAAGCCTAACCCTAAGCCTAACCCTAACCCTAGGCTACCCTTGACTGCTTCTGCCTCCAATAGATTTCCTAAGCACTAGTGTTTTAAGGAACAGCTTAAAAAGAGAATCCTAAAGTGATTTCTTTATAATGGGTGTGTTCCTTATCTTATCCTAGTGTCTAAAGTCTTCTCCATGGCTGGACCCCCAAATAATATTCCTTTATGTGCTAAGGAGTATCGAGAGAGTGGGATAGGTTTAATAACTACCCTAACCCTAACGTGTACCCTAAACCTAACCCCTACCCTAACCCTAACACGTACCCTAATCCTAACCCGTACCCTAAACCGAGCCCTAACCCTAACACTAACCCTAGCCCTAACCCTAACCCATACCCTACGCCGTACCCGAAGCCCTCCCCGAACACGTACCCTAAGCCGTACCCTAAGCCTAACCCTAAGCCTAACCCCAACCCTAGGCTACCCTTGACTGCTTCTGCCTCCAATAGATTTCCTAAGCACTAGTGTTTTAAGGAACAGCTTAAAACGAGAATCCTAATGTGATTTCTTTATAATGGGTGTGTTCCTTATCTTATCCTAGTGTCTAAACTCTTCTCCATGCCTGGACCCCCAAATAATATTCCTTTACGTGCTAAGGGGTATCTAGAGAGTGGGATAGGTTTAATAACTACCCTAAACCTAATGTGTACCCTAACCCTAACCCCTACCCTAACCCTAACACGTAACCTAAACCTAACCCGTACCCTAAACGGAGCCCTAACCCTAACACTAACCCTAACACTAACACTAACCCATACCCTACGCCGTAAACGAACCCCTCCACGAACCCGTACCCTAAGCCGTACCCTAAGCCTAACCCTAAGCCTAAACCTAACCCTAGGCTACCCTTGACTTCTTCTGCCTCCAATAGATTTCCTAAGCACTAGTGTTTTAAGGAACAGCTTAAACAGAGAATCCTAATGTGATTTCTTTATAATGTGTGTGTTCCTTATATTATCTTAGTGTCTAAACTCTTCTCCATGGCTGGACCCCCAAATAATATTCCTTTACGTGCTAATGGGTATCTAGAGATTGGGAAAGGTTTAATAACTACCCTAACCCTAACGCGTACCCTAACCCTAACCCCTACCCTAACCCTAACACGTACCCTAATCCTAACCCGTACCCTAAACCGAGCCCTAACCCTAACACTAACCCTAAACCTAACCCTAACCCATACCCTACGCCGTACCCGAAGCCCTCCCCGAACCCGTACCCTAAGCCGTACCCTAAGCCTAACCCTAAGCCTAACCCTAACCCTAGGCAACCCTTGACTGCTTCTGCCTCCAATAGATTTCCTAAGCACTAGTGTTTTAAGGACCAGCATAAAAAGTGAATCCCAATGTGATTTCTTTATAATGGGTGTGTTCCTTATCTTATCCTAGTGTCTAAACTCTTCTCCATGGCTGGACCCCCAAATAATATTCCTTTACGTGCTAAGGGGTATCTAGAGAGTGGGATAGGTTTAATAACTACCCTAACTCTAATGCGTACCCTAACCCTAAACCCGACCCTAACGCTAACACGTACCCTAAACCGAGCCCTAACCCTAACACTAACAATAAGCCTATCCCTACCCCATACCCTACGCCGTACCCGAAGCCTTCCCCGAACCCGTACCCTAAGCCGTACCCTAAGCCTAACCCTCAGCCTAACACTAACGCTAGGCTACCCTTGACTGCTTCTGCCTCCAATAGATTTCCTAAGCACTAGTGTTTTAAGGAACAGCTTAAGAAGAGAATCCTAATGTGATTTCTTTATAATAGGTGTGTTCCTTATCTTATCCTAGTGTCTAAACTCTTCTCCATGGCTGGACCCACAAATAATATTCCTTTTCGTGCTAAGGGGTATCTAGAGAGTGGGATAGGTTTAATAAGTACCCTAACCCTAACGCGTACCCTAACCCTCACCCCTACCCTAACCCTAACACGTACCCTAATCCTAAACCGTACCCTAAACCGAGCCCTAACCCAAACACTAACCGTAACCCTAACCCTAACCCATACCCTACGCCGTACCCGCAGCCCTCCCCGAACCTGTACCCTAAGCCGTACCCTAAGCCTAACCCTAAGCCTAACCCTAACCCTAGGCTACCCTTGACTGCTTCTGCCTCCAATAGATTTCCTAAGCACTAGTGTTTTAAGGAACAGCTTAAAAAGAGAATCCTAATGTGATTTCTTTATAATGGGTGTGTTCCTTATCTTATCCTAGTGTCTAAACTCTTCTCCATGGCTGGACCCCCAAATAATATTCCTTTATGTGCTAAGGGGTATCGAGAGAGTGGGATACGTTTAATCACTACCCTAACCCTAACGCGTATCCTAACGCTAACCCCTACCCTAACCGTAACACGTACCCTAATCCTAACCCGTACCCTAAACCGAGCCCTAACCCTAACACTAACCCTAACCCTAACCCTAACCCATACCCTACGCCGTACCCGAAGCCCTCCCCGAACCCGTACCCTAAGCCGTACCCTAAGCCTAACCCTAAGCCTAACCCTAACACTAGGCTACCCTTGACTGCTTCTGCCTCCAATAGATTTCCTAAGCACTAGTGTTTTAAGGAACAGCTTAAAAAGAGAATCCTAATGTGATTTCTTTATAATGGGTGTGTTCCTTATCTTATCCTAGTGTCTAAAGTCTTCTCCATGGCTGGACCCCCAAATAATATTCCTTTATGTGCTAAGGGGTATCGAGAGAGTGGGATAGGTTTAATAACTACCCTAACCCTAACGTGTACCCTAAACCTAACCCCTACCCTAACCCTAACACGTACCCTAATCCTAACCCGTACCCTAAACCGAGCCCTAACCCTAACACTAACCCTAGCCCTAACCCTAACCCATACCCTACGCCGTACCCGAAGCCCTCCCCGAACACGTACCCTAAGCCGTACCCTAAGCCTAACCCTAAGCCTAACCCCAACCCTAGGCTACCCTTGACTGCTTCTGCCTCCAATAGATTTCCTAAGCACTAGTGTTTTAAGGAACAGCTTAAAACGAGAATCCTAATGTGATTTCTTTATAATGGGTGTGTTCCTTATCTTATCCTAGTGTCTAAACTCTTCTCCATGCCTGGACCCCCAAATAATATTCCTTTACGTGCTAAGGGGTATCTAGAGAGTGGGATAGGTTTAATAACTACCCTAAACCTAATGTGTACCCTAAACCTAACCCCTACCCTAACCCTAACACGTAACCTAAACCTAACCCGTACCCTAAACGGAGCCCTAACCCTAACACTAACCCTAACACTAACACTAACCCATACCCTACGCCGTAAACGAACCCCTCCACGAACCCGTACCCTAAGCCGTACCCTAAGCCTAACCCTAAGCCTAAACCTAACCCTAGGCTACCCTTGACTTCTTCTGCCTCCAATAGATTTCCTAAGCACTAGTGTTTTAAGGAACAGCTTAAACAGAGAATCCTAATGTGATTTCTTTATAATGTGTGTGTTCCTTATATTATCTTAGTGTCTAAACTCTTCTCCATGGCTGGACCCCCAAATAATATTCCTTTACGTGCTAATGGGTATCTAGAGATTGGGAAAGGTTTAATAACTACCCTAACCCTAACGCGTACCCTAACCCTAACCCCTACCCTAACCCTAACACGTACCCTAATCCTAACCCGTACCCTAAACCGAGCCCTAACCCTAACACTAACCCTAAACCTAACCCTAACCCATACCCTACGCCGTACCCGAAGCCCTCCCCGAACCCGTACCCTAAGCCGTACCCTAAGCCTAACCCTAAGCCTAACCCTAACCCTAGGCAACCCTTGACTGCTTCTGCCTCCAATAGATTTCCTAAGCACTAGTGTTTTAAGGACCAGCATAAAAAGTGAATCCCAATGTGATTTCTTTATAATGGGTGTGTTCCTTATCTTATCCTAGTGTCTAAACTCTTCTCCATGGCTGGACCCCCAAATAATATTCCTTTACGTGCTAAGGGGTATCTAGAGAGTGGGATAGGTTTAATAACTACCCTAACTCTAATGCGTACCCTAACCCTAAACCCGACCCTAACGCTAACACGTACCCTAAACCGAGCCCTAACCCTAACACTAACAATAAGCCTATCCCTACCCCATACCCTACGCCGTACCCGAAGCCTTCCCCGAACCCGTACCCTAAGCCGTACCCTAAGCCTAACCCTCAGCCTAACACTAACGCTAGGCTACCCTTGACTGCTTCTGCCTCCAATAGATTTCCTAAGCACTAGTGTTTTAAGGAACAGCTTAAGAAGAGAATCCTAATGTGATTTCTTTATAATAGGTGTGTTCCTTATCTTATCCTAGTGTCTAAACTCTTCTCCATGGCTGGACCCACAAATAATATTCCTTTTCGTGCTAAGGGGTATCTAGAGAGTGGGATAGGTTTAATAACTACCCTAACCCTAACGCGTACCCTAACCCTCACCCCTACCCTAACCCTAACACGTACCCTAATCCTAAACCGTACCCTAAACCGAGCCCTAACCCAAACACTAACCGTAACCCTAACCCTAACCCATACCCTACGCCGTACCCGCAGCCCTCCCCGAACCTGTACCCTAAGCCGTACCCTAAGCCTAACCCTAAGCCTAACCCTAACCCTAGGCTACCCTTGACTGCTTCTGCCTCCAATAGATTTCCTAAGCACTAGTGTTTTAAGGAACAGCTTAAAAAGAGAATCCTAATGTGATTTCTTTATAATGGGTGTGTTCCTTATCTTATCCTAGTGTCTAAACTCTTCTCCATGGCTGGACCCCCAAATAATATTCCTTTATGTGCTAAGGGGTATCGAGAGAGTGGGATACGTTTAATCACTACCCTAACCCTAACGCGTATCCTAACGCTAACCCCTACCCTAACCGTAACACGTACCCTAATCCTAACCCGTACCCTAAACCGAGCCCTAACCCTAACACTAACCCTAACCCTAACCCTAACCCATACCCTACGCCGTACCCGAAGCCCTCCCCGAACCCGTACCCTAAGCCGTACCCTAAGCCTAACCCTAAGCCTAACCCTAACACTAGGCTACCCTTGACTGCTTCTGCCTCCAATAGATTTCCTAAGCACTAGTGTTTTAAGGAACAGCTTAAAAAGAGAATCCTAATGTGATTTCTTTATAATGGGTGTGTTCCTTATCTTATCCTAGTGTCTAAACTCTTCTCCATGGCTGGACCCCCAAATAATATTCCTTTACGTGCTAAGGGGTAACTAGAGAGTGGGATAGGTTTAATAACTACCCTAACCCTAACGCGTACCCTAACGCTAACCCCTACCCTAACCCTAAAACGTACCCTAATCCTAACCCGTACCCTAAACCGAGCCCTAACCCTAACACTAACCCTAACCCTAACCCTAACACATACCCCACGCCGTACCCGAAGCCCTCCCCGAACCCGTACCCTAAACCGTACCCTAAGCCTAACCCTAAGCCTAACCCTAACCCTAGGCGACCCTTGACTGCTTCTGCCTCCAATAGATTTCCTAAGCACTAGTGTTTTAAGGAACAGCTTAAAAAGAGAATACTAACGTGATTTCTTTATAATGTGTGTGTTCCTTATATTATCTTAGTGTCTAAACTCTTCTCCATTGGTGGACCCGCAAATAATATTCCTTTACGTGCTAAGGGGTATCTAGAGAGTGGGATAGGTTTAATCACTACCCTAACCGTAACGCGTACCCTAACCCTAACCCCTACCCTAACCCTAACACGTACCCTAATCCTAACCCGTACCCTAAACCGAGCCCTAACCCTAACACTAACCCTAACCCTAACCCTAACCCATACCCTACGCCGTACCCGAAGACCTCCCCGAAAACGTACCCTAAGCCGTACCCTAAGCCTAACCCTAAGCCTAACCCTAACCCTAGGCTACCCTTGACTGCTTCTGCCTCCAATAGATTTCCTAAGCACTAGTGTTTTAAGGAACAGCTTAAAAAGAGAATCCTAAAGTGATTTCTTTATAATGGGTGTGTTCCTTTTCTAATCCTAGTGTCGAAACTCTTCTCCATGCCTGGACCCCCTAAATAATATTCCTTTACGTGCTAAGGGTTATCGAGAGACTGGGACAGGTTTAATAACTACCCTAACCCTAACGCGTACCCTAACCCTAACCCCTACCCTAACCCTAACACGTACCCTAATCCTAACCCGTACCCTAAAACGAGCCCTAACCCTAACACTAACCCTAACCCTAACCCTAACCCATACCCTACGCCGTACCCGAAGCCCTCCCCGAACCCGTACCCTAAGCCTAACCCTAAGCCTAACCCTAACCCTAGGCTACCCTTGACTGCTTCTGCCTCCAACAGATTTCCTAAGCACTAGTGTTTTAAGGAACACTTTAAAAAGAGAATCAAATGTGATTTCTTTATAATGTGTGTGTTCCTTATATTATCTTAGTGTCTAAAGTCTTCTCCATGGCTGGACCCCCAAATAATATTCCTTTACGTGCTAAGGGGTATCTAGAGAGTGGGATAGGTTTAATAACTACCCTAAGCCTAACGCGTACCCTAACCCTAACCCCTACCCTAACCCTAACACGTACCCTAATCCTAACCCGTACCCTAAGCCGAGCCCTAACCCTAACACTAACGCTAACCCTAACCCTAACCCATACCCTACGCCGTACCCGAAGCCCTCCCCGAACCCGTACCCTAAGCCGTACCCTAAGCCTAACCCTAAGCCTAACCCTAACCCTAGGCTACCCTTGACTGCTTCTGCCTCCAATAGATTTCCTAAGCACTAGTGTTTTAAGGAACAGCTTAAAAAGAGAATCCTAATGTGATTTCTTTATAATGGGTGTGTTCCTTATCTTATCCTAGTGTCTAAACTCTTCTCCATGGCTGGACCCCCAAATAATATTCCTTTACGTGCTAAGGGGTAACTAGTGAGTGGGATAGGTTTAATAACTACCCTAACCCTAACGCATACCCTAACGCTAACCCCTACCCTAACCCTAACACGTACCCTAATCCTAACCCGTACCCTAAACCGAGCCCTAACCCTAACACTAACCCTAACCCTAACCCTAACCCATACCCTACGCCGTACCCGAAGCCCTCCCCGAACCCGTACCCTAAGCCGTACCCTAAGCCTAACCCTAACCCTAGGCTACCCTTGACTGCTTCTGCCTCCAATAGATTTCCTAAGCACTAGTGTTTTAAGGAACAGCTTAAAAAGAGAATCCTAAAGTGATTTCTTTATAATGGGTGTGTTCCTTATCTTATCCTAGTGTCTAAAGTCTTCTCCATGGCTGGACCCCCAAATAATATTCCTTTATGTGCTAAGGGGTATCGAGAGAGTGGGATAAGTTTAATAACTACCCTAACCCTAACGTGTACCCTAAACCTAACCCCTACCCTAACCCTAACACGTACCCTAATCCTAACCCGTACCCTAAACCGAGCCCTAACCCTAACACTAACCCCAACCCTAACCCTAACCCATACCCTACCCCGTACCCGAAGCCCTCCCCGAACACGTACCCTAAGCCGTACCCTAAGCCTAACCCTAAGCCTAACCCCAACCCTAGGCTACCCTTGACTGCTTCTGCCTCCAATAGATTTCCTAAGCACTAGTGTTTTAAGGAACAGCTTAAAACGAGAATCCTAATGTGATTTCTTTATAATGGGTGTGTTCCTTATCTTATCCTAGTGTCTAAACTCTTCTCCTTGCCTGGACCCCCAAATAATATTCCTTTACGTGCTAAGGGGTATCTAGAGAGTGGGATAGGTTTAATAAGTACCCTAAACCTAATGTGTACCCTAACCCTAACCCCTACCCTAACCCTAACACGTAACCTAAACCTAACCCGTACCCTAAACGGAGCCCTAACCCTAACACTAACCCTAACACATACCCTACGCCGTAAACGAACCCCTCCCCGAACCCGTACCCTAAGCCGTACCCTAAGCCTAACCCTAAGCCTAACCCTAACCCTAGGCAACCCTTGACTGCTTCTGCCTCCAATAGATTTCCTAAGCACTAGTGTTTTAAGGACCAGCATAAAAAGAGAATCCCAATGTGATTTCTTTATAATGGGTGTGTTCCTTATCTTATCCTAGTGTCTAAACTCTTCTCCATGGCTGGACCCCCAAATAATATTCCTTTACGTGCTAAGGGGTATCTAGAGAGTGGGATAGGTTTAATAACTACCCTAACTCTAATGCGTACCCTAACCCTAAACCCGACCCTAACGCTAACACGTACCCTAAACCGAGCCCTAACCCTAACACTAACAATAAGCCTAACCCTAACCCATACCCTACGCCGTACCCGAAGCCTTCTCCGAACCCGTACCCTAAGCCGTACCCTAAGCCTAACCCTCAGCCTAACACTAACGCTAGGCTACCCTTGACTGCTTCTGCCTCCAATAGATTTCCTAAGCACTAGTGTTTTAAGGAACAGCTTAAGAAGAGAATCCTAATGTGATTTCTTTATAATAGGTGTGTTCCTTATCTTATCCTAGTGTCTAAACTCTTCTCCATGGCTGGACCCACAAATAATATTCCTTTTCGTGCTAAGGGGTATCTAGAGAGTGGGATAGGTTTAATAACTACCCTGACCCTAACGCGTACCCTAACCCTAACCCCTACCCTAACCCTAACACGTACCCTAATCCTAACCCGTACCCTAAACGGAGCCCTAACCCTAACACTAACCCTAACCCTAACCCTAACCCATACCCTACGCCGTACCCGAATCCCTCCCCGAACACGTACCCTAAGCCGTACCCTAAGCCTAACCCTAAGCCTAACCCCAACCCTAGGCTACCCTTGACTGCTTCTGCCTCCAATAGATTTCCTAAGCACTAGTGTTTTAAGGAACAGCTTAAAACGAGAATCCTAATGTGATTTCTTTATAATGGGTGTGTTCCTTATCTTATCCTAGTGTCTAAACTCTTCTCCATGGCTGGACCCCCAAATAATATTCCTTTACGTGCTAAGGGGTAACTAGTGAGTGGGATAGGTTTAATAACTACCCTAACCCTAACGCATACCCTAACGCTAACCCCTACCCTAACCCTAACACGTACCCTAATCCTAACCCGTACCCTAAACCGAGCCCTAACCCTAACACTAACCCTAACCCTAACCCTAACCCATACCCTACGCCGTACCCGAAGCCCTCCCCGAACCCGTACCCTAAGCCGTACCCTAAGCCTAACCCTAACCCTAGGCTACCCTTGACTGCTTCTGCCTCCAATAGATTTCCTAAGCACTAGTGTTTTAAGGAACAGCTTAAAAAGAGAATCCTAAAGTGATTTCTTTATAATGGGTGTGTTCCTTATCTTATCCTAGTGTCTAAAGTCTTCTCCATGGCTGGACCCCCAAATAATATTCCTTTATGTGCTAAGGGGTATCGAGAGAGTGGGATAAGTTTAATAACTACCCTAACCCTAACGTGTACCCTAAACCTAACCCCTACCCTAACCCTAACACGTACCCTAATCCTAACCCGTACCCTAAACCGAGCCCTAACCCTAACACTAACCCCAACCCTAACCCTAACCCATACCCTACCCCGTACCCGAAGCCCTCCCCGAACACGTACCCTAAGCCGTACCCTAAGCCTAACCCTAAGCCTAACCCCAACCCTAGGCTACCCTTGACTGCTTCTGCCTCCAATAGATTTCCTAAGCACTAGTGTTTTAAGGAACAGCTTAAAACGAGAATCCTAATGTGATTTCTTTATAATGGGTGTGTTCCTTATCTTATCCTAGTGTCTAAACTCTTCTCCTTGCCTGGACCCCCAAATAATATTCCTTTACGTGCTAAGGGGTATCTAGAGAGTGGGATAGGTTTAATAAGTACCCTAAACCTAATGTGTACCCTAACCCTAACCCCTACCCTAACCCTAACACGTAACCTAAACCTAACCCGTACCCTAAACGGAGCCCTAACCCTAACACTAACCCTAACACATACCCTACGCCGTAAACGAACCCCTCCCCGAACCCGTACCCTAAGCCGTACCCTAAGCCTAACCCTAAGCCTAACCCTAACCCTAGGCAACCCTTGACTGCTTCTGCCTCCAATAGATTTCCTAAGCACTAGTGTTTTAAGGACCAGCATAAAAAGAGAATCCCAATGTGATTTCTTTATAATGGGTGTGTTCCTTATCTTATCCTAGTGTCTAAACTCTTCTCCATGGCTGGACCCCCAAATAATATTCCTTTACGTGCTAAGGGGTATCTAGAGAGTGGGATAGGTTTAATAACTACCCTAACTCTAATGCGTACCCTAACCCTAAACCCGACCCTAACGCTAACACGTACCCTAAACCGAGCCCTAACCCTAACACTAACAATAAGCCTAACCCTAACCCATACCCTACGTCGTACCCGAAGCCTTCTCCGAACCCGTACCCTAAGCCGTACCCTAAGCCTAACCCTCAGCCTAACACTAACGCTAGGCTACCCTTGACTGCTTCTGCCTCCAATAGATTTCCTAAGCACTAGTGTTTTAAGGAACAGCTTAAGAAGAGAATCCTAATGTGATTTCTTTATAATAGGTGTGTTCCTTATCTTATCCTAGTGTCTAAACTCTTCTCCATGGCTGGACCCACAAATAATATTCCTTTTCGTGCTAAGGGGTATCTAGAGAGTGGGATAGGTTTAATAACTACCCTGACCCTAACGCGTACCCTAACCCTAACCCCTACCCTAACCCTAACACGTACCCTAATCCTAACCCGTACCCTAAACGGAGCCCTAACCCTAACACTAACCCTAACCCTAACCCTAACCCATACCCTACGCCGTACCCGAATCCCTCCCCGAACACGTACCCTAAGCCGTACCCTAAGCCTAACCCTAAGCCTAACCCCAACCCTAGGCTACCCTTGACTGCTTCTGCCTCCAATAGATTTCCTAAGCACTAGTGTTTTAAGGAACAGCTTAAAACGAGAATCCTAATGTGATTTCTTTATAATGGGTGTGTTCCTTATCTTATCCTAGTGTCTAAACTCTTCTCCATGCCTGGACCCCCAAATAATATTCCTTTACGTGCTAAGGGGTATCTAGAGAGTGGGATAGGTTTAATAGCTACCCTAAACCTAATGTGTACCCTAACCCTAACCCCTACCCTAACCCTAACACGTAACCTAAACCTAACCCGTACCCTAAACGGAGCCCTAACCCTAACCCTAACCCTAACACTAACACTAACCCATACCCTACGCCGTAAACGAACCCCTCCCCGAACCCGTACCCTAAGCCGTACCCTAAGCCTAACCCCAAGCCTAAACCTAACCCTAGGCTACCCTTGACTTCTTCTGCCTCCAATAGATTTCCTAAGCACTAGTGTTTTAAGGAACAGCTTAAACAGAGAATCCTAATGTGATTTCTTTATAATGTGTGTGTTCCTTATATTATCTTAGTGTCTAAACTCTTCTCCATGGCTGGACCCCCAAATAATATTCCTTTACGTGCTAATGGGTATCTAGAGATTGGGAAAGGTTTAATAACTACCCTAACCCTAACGCGTACCCTAACCCTAACCCCTACCCTAACCCTAACACGTACCCTAATCCTAACCCGTACCCTAAACCGAGCCCTAACCCTAACACTAACCCTAACCCTAACCCTAACCCATACCCTACGCCGTACCCGAAGCCCTCCCCGAACCCGTACCCTAAGCCGTACCCTAAGCCTAACCCTAAGCCTAACCCTAACCCTAGGCTACCCTTGACTGCTTCTGCCTCCAATAGATTTCCTAAGCACTAGTGTTTTAAGGAACAGCTTAAAAAGAGAATCCTAAAGTGATTTCTTTATAATGGGTGTGTTCCTTATCTTATCCTAGTGTCTAAACTCTTCTCCATGGCTGGACCCCCAAATAATATTCCTTTACGTGCTAAGGGGTAACTAGAGAGTGGGATAGGTTTAATAACTACCCTAACCCTAACGCGTACCCTAACGCTAACCCCTACCCTAACCCTAACACGTACCCTAATCCTAACCCGTACCCTAAACCGAGCCCTAACCCTAACACTAACCCTAACCCTAACCCTAACCCATACCCTACGCCGTACCCGAAGCCCTCCCCGAACCCCTACCCTAAACCGTACCCTAAGCCTAACCCTAAGCCTAACCCTAACCCTAGGCTACTCTTGACTGCTTCTGCCTCCAATAGATTTCCTAAGCACTAGTGTTTTAAGGAACAGCTTAAAAAGAGAATACTAATGTGATTTCTTTATAATGTGTGTGTTCCTTATATTATCTTAGTGTCTAAACTCTTCTCCATGGCTGGACCCCCAAATAATATTCCTTTACGTGCTAATGGGTATCTAGAGATTGGGAAAGGTTTAATAACTACCCTAACCCTAACGCGTACCCTAACCCTAACCCCTACCCTAACCCTAACACGTACCCTAATCCTAACCCGTAACCTAAACCGAGCCCTAACCCTAACACTAACCCTAACCCTAACCCTAACCCATACCCTACGCCGTACCCGAAGCCCTCCCCGAACCCGTACCCTAAGCCGTACCCTAAGCCTAACCCTAAGCCTAACCCTAACCCTAGGCAACCCTTGACTGCTTCTGCCTCCAATAGATTTCCTAAGCACTAGTGTTTTAAGGACCAGCATAAAAAGAGAATCCCAATGTGATTTCTTTATAATGGGTGTGTTCCTTATCTTATCCTAGTGTCTAAACTCTTCTCCATGGCTGGACCCCCAAATAATATTCCTTTACGTGCTAAGGGGTATCTAGAGAGTGGGATAGGTTTAATAACTACCCTAACTCTAATGCGTACCCTAACCCTAAACCCGACCCTAACGCTAACACGTACCCTAAACCGAGCCCTAACCCTAACACTAACAATAACCCTAACCCTAACCCATACCCTACGCCGTACCCGAAGCCCTCACCGAACCCGTACCCTAAGCCGTACCCTAAGCCTAACCCTAAGCCTAACCCTAACCCTAGGCTACCCTTGACTGCTTCTGCCTCCAATAGATTTCCTAAGCACTAGTGTTTTAAGGAACAGCTTAAAAAGAGAATCCTAATGTGATTTCTTTATAATGTGTGTGTTCCTTATATTATCTTAGTGTCTAAACTCTTCTCCATTGGTGGACCCCCAAATAATATTCCTTTACGTGCTAAGGGGTATCTAGAGAGTGGGATAGGTTTAATAACTAGCCTAACCCTAACGCGTACCCTAACCCTAAACCCTACCCTAACCCTAACACGTACCCTAATCCTAAAGCGTACCCTAAACCGAGCCCTAACCCTAACACTAACCGTAACCCTAACCCTAACCCATACCCTACGCCGTACCCGAAGCCCTCCCCGAACACGTACCCTAAGCCGTACCCTAAGCCTAACCCTAAGCCTAACCCTAACCCTAGGCTACCCTTGACTGCTTCTGCCTCCAATAGATTTCCTAAGCACTAGTGTTTTAAGGAACAGCTTAAAAAGAGAATCCTAATGTGATTTCTTTATAATGTGTGTGTTCCTTATATTATCTTAGTGTCTAAAGTCTTCTCCATGGCTGGACCCCCAAATAATATTCCTTTACGTGCTAAGGGGTATCTAGAGAGTGGGATAGGTTTAATAACTACCCTAAGCCTAACGCGTACCCTAACCCTAACCCCTACCCTAACCCTAACACGTACCCTAATCCTAACCCGTACCCTAAACCGAGCCCTAACCCTAACACTAACGCTAACCCTAACCCTAACCCATACCCTACGCCGTACCCGAAGCCCTCCCCGAACCCGTAACCTAAGCCGTACCCTAAGCCTAACCCTAAGCCTAACCCTAACCCTAGGCTACCCTTGACTGCTTCTGCCTCCAATAGATTTCCTAAGCACTAGTGTTTTAAGGAACAGCTTAAAAAGAGAATCCTAATGTGATTTCTTTATAATGGGTGTGTTCCTTATCTTATCCTAGTGTCTAAACTCTTCTCCATGGCTGGACCCCCAAATAATATTCCTTTACGTGCTAAGGGGTAACTAGTGAGTGGGATAGGTTTAATAACTACCCTAACCCTAACGCATACCCTAACGCTAACCCCTACCCTAACCCTAACACGTACCCTAATCCTAACCCGTACCCTAAACCGAGCCCTAACCCTAACACTAACCCTAACCCTAACCCTAACCCATACCCTACGCCGTACCCGAAGCCCTCCCCGAACCCGTACCCTAAGCCGTACCCTAAGCCTAACCCTATGCCTAACCCTAACCCTAGGCTACCCTTGACTGCTTCTGCCTCCAATAGATTTCCTAAGCACTAGTGTTTTAAGGAACAGCTTAAAAAGAGAATCCTAAAGTGATTTCTTTATAATGGGTGTGTTCCTTATCTTATCCTAGTGTCTAAACACTTCTCCATGGCTGGACCCCCAAATAATATTCCTTTACGTGCTAAGGGTTAACTAGAGAGTGGGATAGGTTTAATAACTACCCTAACCCTAACGCGTACCCTAACGCTAACCCCTACCCTAACCCTAACACGTACCCTAATCCTAACCCGTACCCTAAACCGAGCCCTAACCCTAACACTAACCCTAACCCTAACCCTAACCCATACCCTACGCCGTACCCGAAGCCCTCCCCGAACCCCTACCCTAAACCGTACCCTAAGCCTAACCCTAAGCCTAACCCTAACCCTAGGCTACCCTTGACTGCTTCTGCCTCTAGTAGATTTCCTAAGCACTAGTGTTTTAAGGAACAGCTTAAAAAGAGAATACTAATGTGATTTCTTTATAATGTGTGTGTTCCTTATATTATCTTAGTGTCTAAACTCTTCTCCATTGGTGGACCCCCAAATAATATTCCTTTACGTGCTAAGGGGTATCTAGAGAGTGGGATAGGTTTAATAACTACCCTAACCCTAATGTGTACCCTAACCCTAACCCCTACCCTAACCCTAACACGTAAACTAAACCTAACCCGTACCCTAAACGGAGCCCTAACCCTAACACTAACCCTAACACTAACACTAACCCATACCCTACGCCGTAAACGAACCCCTCCACGAACCCGTACCCTAAGCCGTACCCTAAGCCTAACCCCAAGCCTAAACCTAACCCTAGGCTACCCTTGACTTCTTCTGCCTCCAATAGATTTCCTAAGCACTAGTGTTTTAAGGAACAGCTTAAACAGAGAATCCTAATGTGATTTCTTTATAATGTGTGTGTTCCTTATATTATCCTAGTGTCAAAACTCTTCTCCATGGCTGGACCCCCAAATAATATTCCTTTACGTGCTAATGGGTATCTAGAGATTGGGAAAGGTTTAATAACTACCCTAACCCTAACGCGTACCCTAACCCTAACCCCTACCCTAACCCTAACACGTACCCTAATCCTAACCCGTACCCTAAACCGAGCCGTAACCCTAACACTAACCCTAAACCTAACCCTAACCCATACCCTACGCCGTACCCGAAGCCCTCCCCGAACCCGTACCCTAAGCCGTACCCTAAGCCTAACCCTAAGCCTAACCCTAACCCTAGGCAACCCTTGACTGCTTCTGCCTCCAATAGATTTCCTAAGCACTAGTGTTTTAAGGACCAGCAGAAAAAGAGAATCCCAATGTGATTTCTTTATAATGGGTGTGTTCCTTATCTTATCCTAGTGTCTAAACTCTTGTCCATGGCTGGACCCCCAAATAATATTCCTTTACGTGCTAAGGGGTATCTAGAGAGTGGGATAGGTTTAATAACTACCCTAACTCTAATGCGTACCCTAACCCTAAACCCGACCCTAACGCTAACACGTACCCTAAACCGAGCCCTAACCCTAACACTAACAATAAGCCTAACCCTAACCCATACCCTACGCCGTACCCGAAGCCTTCCCCGAACCCGTACCCTAAGCCGTACCCTAAGCCTAACCCTCAGCCTAACACTAACGCTGGGCTACCCTTGACTGCTTCTGCCTCCAATAGATTTCCTAAGCACTAGTGTTTTAAGGAACAGCTTAAGAAGAGAATCCTAATGTGATTTCTTTATAATAGGTGTGTTCCTTATCTTATCCTAGTGTCTAAACTCTTCTCCATGGCTGGACCCACAAATAATATTCCTTTTCGTGCTAAGGGGTATCTAGAGAGTGGGATAGGTTTAATAACTACCCTAACCCTAACGCGTACCCTAACCCTAACCCCTACCCTAACCCTAACACGTACCCTAATCCTAACCCGTACCCTAAACCGAGCCCTAACCCTAACACTAACCCTAACCCTAACCCTAACCCATACCCTACGCCGTACCCGAAGCCCTCCCCGAACCCGTACCCTAAGCCGTACCCTAAGCCTAACCCTAAGCTTAACCCTAACCCTAGGCTACCCTTGACTGCTTCTGCCTCCAATAGATTTCCTAAGCACTAGTGTTTTAAGGAACAGCATAAAAAGGGAATCCTAATGTGATTTCTTTATAATGGGTGTGTTCCTTATCTTATCCTAGTGTCTAAACTCTTCTCCATGGCTGGCCCCCCAAATAATATTCCTTTACGTGCTAAGGGGTATCTAGAGAGTTGGATAGGTTTAATAACTACCCTAACCCTAACGCGTAACCTAACCCTCACCCCTACCCTAACCCTAACACGTACCCTAATCCTAAACCCTACCCTAAACCGAACCCTAACCCTAACACTAACCATAACCCTAACCCTAACCCATACCCTACGCCATACCCACAGCCCTCCCCGAACCCGTACCCTAAGCCGTACCCTAAGCCTAACCCTAAGCCTAACCCTAACCCTAGGCTACCCTTGACTGCTTCTGCCTCCAATAGATTTCCTAAGCACTAGTGTTTTAAGGAACAGCTTAAAAAGAGAATACTAACGTGATTTCTTTATAATGTGTGTGTTCCTTATATTATCTTAGTGTCTAAACTCTTCTCCATTGGTGGACCCGCAAATAATATTCCTTTACGTGCTAAGGGGTATCTAGAGAGTGGGATAGGTTTAATAACTACCCTAAGCCTAACGCGTACCCTAACCCTAACCCCTACCCTAACCCTAACACGTACCCTAATCCTAACCCGTACCCTAAGCCGAGCCCTAACCCTAACACTAACGCTAACCCTAACCCTAACCCATACCCTACGCCGTACCCGAAGCCCTCCCCGAACCCGTACCCTAAGCCGTACCCTAAGCCTAACCCTAAGCCTAACCCTAACCCTAGGCTACCCTTGACTGCTTCTGCCTCCAATAGATTTCCTAAGCACTAGTGTTTTAAGGAACAGCTTAAAAAGAGAATCCTAATGTGATTTCTTTATAATGGGTGTGTTCCTTATCTTATCCTAGTGTCTAAACTCTTCTCCATGGCTGGACCGCCAAATAATATTCCTTTACGTGCTAAGGGGTAACTAGTGAGTGGGATAGGTTTAATAACTACCCTAACCCTAACGCATACCCTAACGCTAACCCCTACCCTAACCCTAACACGTACCCTAATCCTAACCCGTACCCTAAACCGAGCCCTAACCCTAACACTAACCCTAACCCTAACCCTAACCCATACCCTACGCCGTACCCGAAGCCCTCCCCGAACCCGTACCCTAAGCCGTACCCTAAGCCTAACCCTAACCCTAGGCTACCCTTGACTGCTTCTGCCTCCAATAGATTTCCTAAGCACTAGTGTTTTAAGGAACAGCTTAAAAAGAGAATCCTAAAGTGATTTCTTTATAATGGGTGTGTTCCTTATCTTATCCTAGTGTCTAAAGTCTTCTCCATGGCTGGACCCCCAAATAATATTCCTTTATGTGCTAAGGGGTATCGAGAGAGTGGGATAAGTTTAATAACTACCCTAACCCTAACGTGTACCCTAAACCTAACCCCTACCCTAACCCTAACACGTACCCTAATCCTAACCCGTACCCTAAACCGAGCCTTAACCCTAACACTAACCCCAACCCTAACCCTAACCCATACCCTACGCCGTACCCGAAGCCCTCCCCGAACACGTACCCTAAGCCGTACCCTAAGCCTAACCCTAAGCCTAACCCCAACCCTAGGCTACCCTTGACTGCTTCTGCCTCCAATAGATTTCCTAAGCACTAGTGTTTTAAGGAACAGCTTAAAACGAGAATCCTAATGTGATTTCTTTATAATGGGTGTGTTCCTTATCTTATCCTAGTGTCTAAACTCTTCTCCTTGCCTGGACCCCCAAATAATATTCCTTTACGTGCTAAGGGGTATCTAGAGAGTGGGATAGGTTTAATAACTACCCTAAACCTAATGTGTACCCTAACCCTAACCCCTACCCTAACCCTAACACGTAACCTAAACCTAACCCGTACCCTAAACGGAGCCCTAACCCTAACACTAACCCTAACACATACCCTACGCCGTAAACGAACCCCTCCCCGAACCCGTACCCTAAGCCGTACCCTAAGCCTAACCCTAAGCCTAACCCTAACCCTAGGCAACCCTTGACTGCTTCTGCCTCCAATAGATTTCCTAAGCACTAGTGTTTTAAGGACCAGCATAAAAAGAGAATCCCAATGTGATTTCTTTATAATGGGTGTGTTCCTTATCTTATCCTAGTGTCTAAACTCTTCTCTATGGCTGGACCCCCAAATAATATTCCTTTACGTGCTAAGGGGTATCTAGAGAGTGGGATAGGTTTAATAACTACCCTAACTCTAATGCGTACCCTAACCCTAAACCCGACCCTAACGCTAACACGTACCCTAAACCGAGCCCTAACCCTAACACTAACAATAAGCCTAACCCTAACCCATACCCTACGCCGTACCCGAAGCCTTCCCCGAACCCATACCCTAAGCCGTACCCTAAGCCTAACCCTCAGCCTAACACTAACGCTAGGCTACCCTTGACTGCTTCTGCCTCCAATAGATTTCCTAAGCACTAGTGTTTTAAGGAACAGCTTAAGAAGAGAATCCTAATGTGATTTCTTTATAATAGGTGTGTTCCTTATCTTATCCTAGTGTCTAAACTCTTCTCCATGGCTGGACCCACAAATAATATTCCTTTTCGTGCTAAGGGGTATCTAGAGAGTGGGATAGGTTTAATAACTACCCTAACCCTAACGCGTACCCTAACCCTAACCCCTACCCTAACCCTAACACGTACCCTAATCCTAACCCGTACCCTAAACGGAGCCCTAACCCTAACACTAACCCTAACCCTAACCCTAACCCATACCCTACGCCGTACCCGAATCCCTCCCCGAACACGTACCCTAAGCCGTACCCTAAGCCTAACCCTAAGCCTAACCCCAACCCTAGGCTACCCTTGACTGCTTCTGCCTCCAATAGATTTCCTAAGCACTAGTGTTTTAAGGAACAGCTTAAAACGAGAATCCTAATGTGATTTCTTTATAATGGGTGTGTTCCTTATCTTATCCTAGTGTCTAAACTCTTCTCCATGCCTGGACCCCCAAATAATATTCCTTTACGTGCTAAGGGGTATCTAGAGAGTGGGATAGGTTTAATAACTACCCTAAACCTAATGTGTACCCTAACCCTAACCCCTACCCTAACCCTAACACGTAACCTAAACCTAACCCGTACCCTAAACGGAGCCCTAACCCTAACACTAACCCTAACCCTAACCCTAACCCATACCCTACGCCGTACCCGAATCCCTCCCCGAACACGTACCCTAAGCCGTACCCTAAGCCTAACCCTAAGCCTAACCCCAACCCTAGGCTACCCTTGACTGCTTCTGCCTCCAATAGATTTCCTAAGCACTAGTGTTTTAAGGAACAGCTTAAAACGAGAATCCTAATGTGATTTCTTTATAATGGGTGTGTTCCTTATCTTATCCTAGTGTCTAAACTCTTCTCCATGGCTGGACCCCCAAATAATATTCCTTTACGTGCTAAGGGGTAACTAGTGAGTGGGATAGGTTTAATAACTACCCTAACCCTAACGCATACCCTAACGCTAACCCCTACCCTAACCCTAACACGTACCCTAATCCTAACCCGTACCCTAAACCGAGCCCTAACCCTAACACTAACCCTAACCCTAACCCTAACCCATACCCTACGCCGTACCCGAAGCCCTCCCCGAACCCGTACCCTAAGCCGTACCCTAAGCCTAACCCTAACCCTAGGCTACCCTTGACTGCTTCTGCCTCCAATATATTTCCTAAGCACTAGTGTTTTAAGGAACAGCTTAAAAAGAGAATCCTAAAGTGATTTCTTTATAATGGGTGTGTTCCTTATCTTATCCTAGTGTCTAAAGTCTTCTCCATGGCTGGACCCCCAAATAATATTCCTTTATGTGCTAAGGGGTATCGAGAGAGTGGGATAAGTTTAATAACTACCCTAACCCTAACGTGTACCCTAAACCTAACCCCTACCCTAACCCTAACACGTACCCTAATCCTAACCCGTACCCTAAACCGAGCCCTAACCCTAACACTAACCCCAACCCTAACCCTAACCCATACCCTACCCCGTACCCGAAGCCCTCCCCGAACACGTACCCTAAGCCGTACCCTAAGCCTAACCCTAAGCCTAACCCCAACCCTAGGCTACCCTTGACTGCTTCTGCCTCCAATAGATTTCCTAAGCACTAGTGTTTTAAGGAACAGCTTAAAACGAGAATCCTAATGTGATTTCTTTATAATGGGTGTGTTCCTTATCTTATCCTAGTGTCTAAACTCTTCTCCTTGCCTGGACCCCCAAATAATATTCCTTTACGTGCTAAGGGGTATCTAGAGAGTGGGATAGGTTTAATAAGTACCCTAAACCTAATGTGTACCCTAACCCTAACCCCTACCCTAACCCTAACACGTAACCTAAACCTAACCCGTACCCTAAACGGAGCCCTAACCCTAACACTAACCCTAACACATACCCTACGCCGTAAACGAACCCCTCCCCGAACCCGTACCCTAAGCCGTACCCTAAGCCTAACCCTAAGCCTAACCCTAACCCTAGGCAACCCTTGACTGCTTCTGCCTCCAATAGATTTCCTAAGCACTAGTGTTTTAAGGACCAGCATAAAAAGAGAATCCCAATGTGATTTCTTTATAATGGGTGTGTTCCTTATCTTATCCTAGTGTCTAAACTCTTCTCCATGGCTGGACCCCCAAATAATATTCCTTTACGTGCTAAGGGGTATCTAGAGAGTGGGATAGGTTTAATAACTACCCTAACTCTAATGCGTACCCTAACCCTAAACCCGACCCTAACGCTAACACGTACCCTAAACCGAGCCCTAACCCTAACACTAACAATAAGCCTAACCCTAACCCATACCCTACGCCGTACCCGAAGCCTTCTCCGAACCCGTACCCTAAGCCGTACCCTAAGCCTAACCCTCAGCCTAACACTAACGCTAGGCTACCCTTGACTGCTTCTGCCTCCAATAGATTTCCTAAGCACTAGTGTTTTAAGGAACAGCTTAAGAAGAGAATCCTAATGTGATTTCTTTATAATAGGTGTGTTCCTTATCTTATCCTAGTGTCTAAACTCTTCTCCATGGCTGGACCCACAAATAATATTCCTTTTCGTGCTAAGGGGTATCTAGAGAGTGGGATAGGTTTAATAACTACCCTGACCCTAACGCGTACCCTAACCCTAACCCCTACCCTAACCCTAACACGTACCCTAATCCTAACCCGTACCCTAAACGGAGCCCTAACCCTAACACTAACCCTAACCCTAACCCTAACCCATACCCTACGCCGTACCCGAATCCCTCCCCGAACACGTACCCTAAGCCGTACCCTAAGCCTAACCCTAAGCCTAACCCCAACCCTAGGCTACCCTTGACTGCTTCTGCCTCCAATAGATTTCCTAAGCACTAGTGTTTTAAGGAACAGCTTAAAACGAGAATCCTAATGTGATTTCTTTATAATGGGTGTGTTCCTTATCTTATCCTAGTGTCTAAACTCTTCTCCATGCCTGGACCCCCAAATAATATTCCTTTACGTGCTAAGGGGTATCTAGAGAGTGGGATAGGTTTAATAGCTACCCTAAACCTAATGTGTACCCTAACCCTAACCCCTACCCTAACCCTAACACGTAACCTAAACCTAACCCGTACCCTAAACGGAGCCCTAACCCTAACCCTAACCCTAACACTAACACTAACCCATACCCTACGCCGTAAACGAACCCCTCCCCGAACCCGTACCCTAAGCCGTACCCTAAGCCTAACCCCAAGCCTAAACCTAACCCTAGGCTACCCTTGACTTCTTCTGCCTCCAATAGATTTCCTAAGCACTAGTGTTTTAAGGAACAGCTTAAACAGAGAATCCTAATGTGATTTCTTTATAATGTGTGTGTTCCTTATATTATCTTAGTGTCTAAACTCTTCTCCATGGCTGGACCCCCAAATAATATTCCTTTACGTGCTAATGGGTATCTAGAGATTGGGAAAGGTTTAATAACTACCCTAACCCTAACGCGTACCCTAACCCTAACCCCTACCCTAACCCTAACACGTACCCTAATCCTAACCCGTACCCTAAACCGAGCCCTAACCCTAACACTAACCCTAACCCTAACCCTAACCCATACCCTACGCCGTACCCGAAGCCCTCCCCGAACCCGTACCCTAAGCCGTACCCTAAGCCTAACCCTAAGCCTAACCCTAACCCTAGGCTACCCTTGACTGCTTCTGCCTCCAATAGATTTCCTAAGCACTAGTGTTTTAAGGAACAGCTTAAAAAGAGAATCCTAAAGTGATTTCTTTATAATGGGTGTGTTCCTTATCTTATCCTAGTGTCTAAACTCTTCTCCATGGCTGGACCCCCAAATAATATTCCTTTACGTGCTAAGGGGTAACTAGAGAGTGGGATAGGTTTAATAACTACCCTAACCCTAACGCGTACCCTAACGCTAACCCCTACCCTAACCCTAACACGTACCCTAATCCTAACCCGTACCCTAAACCGAGCCCTAACCCTAACACTAACCCTAACCCTAACCCTAACCCATACCCTACGCCGTACCCGAAGCCCTCCCCGAACCCCTACCCTAAACCGTACCCTAAGCCTAACCCTAAGCCTAACCCTAACCCTAGGCTACTCTTGACTGCTTCTGCCTCCAATAGATTTCCTAAGCACTAGTGTTTTAAGGAACAGCTTAAAAAGAGAATACTAATGTGATTTCTTTATAATGTGTGTGTTCCTTATATTATCTTAGTGTCTAAACTCTTCTCCATGGCTGGACCCCCAAATAATATTCCTTTACGTGCTAATGGGTATCTAGAGATTGGGAAAGGTTTAATAACTACCCTAACCCTAACGCGTACCCTAACCCTAACCCCTACCCTAACCCTAACACGTACCCTAATCCTAACCCGTAACCTAAACCGAGCCCTAACCCTAACACTAACCCTAACCCTAACCCTAACCCATACCCTACGCCGTACCCGAAGCCCTCCCCGAACCCGTACCCTAAGCCGTACCCTAAGCCTAACCCTAAGCCTAACCCTAACCCTAGGCAACCCTTGACTGCTTCTGCCTCCAATAGATTTCCTAAGCACTAGTGTTTTAAGGACCAGCATAAAAAGAGAATCCCAATGTGATTTCTTTATAATGGGTGTGTTCCTTATCTTATCCTAGTGTCTAAACTCTTCTCCATGGCTGGACCCCCAAATAATATTCCTTTACGTGCTAAGGGGTATCTAGAGAGTGGGATAGGTTTAATAACTACCCTAACTCTAATGCGTACCCTAACCCTAAACCCGACCCTAACGCTAACACGTACCCTAAACCGAGCCCTAACCCTAACACTAACAATAACCCTAACCCTAACCCATACCCTACGCCGTACCCGAAGCCCTCACCGAACCCGTACCCTAAGCCGTACCCTAAGCCTAACCCTAAGCCTAACCCTAACCCTAGGCTACCCTTGACTGCTTCTGCCTCCAATAGATTTCCTAAGCACTAGTGTTTTAAGGAACAGCTTAAAAAGAGAATCCTAATGTGATTTCTTTATAATGTGTGTGTTCCTTATATTATCTTAGTGTCTAAACTCTTCTCCATTGGTGGACCCCCAAATAATATTCCTTTACGTGCTAAGGGGTATCTAGAGAGTGGGATAGGTTTAATAACTAGCCTAACCCTAACGCGTACCCTAACCCTAAACCCTACCCTAACCCTAACACGTACCCTAATCCTAAAGCGTACCCTAAACCGAGCCCTAACCCTAACACTAACCGTAACCCTAACCCTAACCCATACCCTACGCCGTACCCGAAGCCCTCCCCGAACACGTACCCTAAGCCGTACCCTAAGCCTAACCCTAAGCCTAACCCTAACCCTAGGCTACCCTTGACTGCTTCTGCCTCCAATAGATTTCCTAAGCACTAGTGTTTTAAGGAACAGCTTAAAAAGAGAATCCTAATGTGATTTCTTTATAATGTGTGTGTTCCTTATATTATCTTAGTGTCTAAAGTCTTCTCCATGGCTGGACCCCCAAATAATATTCCTTTACGTGCTAAGGGGTATCTAGAGAGTGGGATAGGTTTAATAACTACCCTAAGCCTAACGCGTACCCTAACCCTAACCCCTACCCTAACCCTAACACGTACCCTAATCCTAACCCGTACCCTAAACCGAGCCCTAACCCTAACACTAACGCTAACCCTAACCCTAACCCATACCCTACGCCGTACCCGAAGCCCTCCCCGAACCCGTAACCTAAGCCGTACCCTAAGCCTAACCCTAAGCCTAACCCTAACCCTAGGCTACCCTTGACTGCTTCTGCCTCCAATAGATTTCCTAAGCACTAGTGTTTTAAGGAACAGCTTAAAAAGAGAATCCTAATGTGATTTCTTTATAATGGGTGTGTTCCTTATCTTATCCTAGTGTCTAAACTCTTCTCCATGGCTGGACCCCCAAATAATATTCCTTTACGTGCTAAGGGGTAACTAGTGAGTGGGATAGGTTTAATAACTACCCTAACCCTAACGCATACCCTAACGCTAACCCCTACCCTAACCCTAACACGTACCCTAATCCTAACCCGTACCCTAAACCGAGCCCTAACCCTAACACTAACCCTAACCCTAACCCTAACCCATACCCTACGCCGTACCCGAAGCCCTCCCCGAACCCGTACCCTAAGCCGTACCCTAAGCCTAACCCTATGCCTAACCCTAACCCTAGGCTACCCTTGACTGCTTCTGCCTCCAATAGATTTCCTAAGCACTAGTGTTTTAAGGAACAGCTTAAAAAGAGAATCCTAAAGTGATTTCTTTATAATGGGTGTGTTCCTTATCTTATCCTAGTGTCTAAACACTTCTCCATGGCTGGACCCCCAAATAATATTCCTTTACGTGCTAAGGGTTAACTAGAGAGTGGGATAGGTTTAATAACTACCCTAACCCTAACGCGTACCCTAACGCTAACCCCTACCCTAACCCTAACACGTACCCTAATCCTAACCCGTACCCTAAACCGAGCCCTAACCCTAACACTAACCCTAACCCTAACCCTAACCCATACCCTACGCCGTACCCGAAGCCCTCCCCGAACCCCTACCCTAAACCGTACCCTAAGCCTAACCCTAAGCCTAACCCTAACCCTAGGCTACCCTTGACTGCTTCTGCCTCCAGTAGATTTCCTAAGCACTAGTGTTTTAAGGAACAGCTTAAAAAGAGAATACTAATGTGATTTCTTTATAATGTGTGTGTTCCTTATATTATCTTAGTGTCTAAACTCTTCTCCATTGGTGGACCCCCAAATAATATTCCTTTACGTGCTAAGGGGTATCTAGAGAGTGGGATAGGTTTAATAACTACCCTAACCCTAATGTGTACCCTAACCCTAACCCCTACCCTAACCCTAACACGTAAACTAAACCTAACCCGTACCCTAAACGGAGCCCTAACCCTAACACTAACCCTAACACTAACACTAACCCATACCCTACGCCGTAAACGAACCCCTCCACGAACCCGTACCCTAAGCCGTACCCTAAGCCTAACCCCAAGCCTAAACCTAACCCTAGGCTACCCTTGACTTCTTCTGCCTCCAATAGATTTCCTAAGCACTAGTGTTTTAAGGAACAGCTTAAACAGAGAATCCTAATGTGATTTCTTTATAATGTGTGTGTTCCTTATATTATCCTAGTGTCAAAACTCTTCTCCATGGCTGGACCCCCAAATAATATTCCTTTACGTGCTAATGGGTATCTAGAGATTGGGAAAGGTTTAATAACTACCCTAACCCTAACGCGTACCCTAACCCTAACCCCTACCCTAACCCTAACACGTACCCTAATCCTAACCCGTACCCTAAACCGAGCCGTAACCCTAACACTAACCCTAAACCTAACCCTAACCCATACCCTACGCCGTACCCGAAGCCCTCCCCGAACCCGTACCCTAAGCCGTACCCTAAGCCTAACCCTAAGCCTAACCCTAACCCTAGGCAACCCTTGACTGCTTCTGCCTCCAATAGATTTCCTAAGCACTAGTGTTTTAAGGACCAGCAGAAAAAGAGAATCCCAATGTGATTTCTTTATAATGGGTGTGTTCCTTATCTTATCCTAGTGTCTAAACTCTTGTCCATGGCTGGACCCCCAAATAATATTCCTTTACGTGCTAAGGGGTATCTAGAGAGTGGGATAGGTTTAATAACTACCCTAACTCTAATGCGTACCCTAACCCTAAACCCGACCCTAACGCTAACACGTACCCTAAACCGAGCCCTAACCCTAACACTAACAATAAGCCTAACCCTAACCCATACCCTACGCCGTACCCGAAGCCTTCCCCGAACCCGTACCCTAAGCCGTACCCTAAGCCTAACCCTCAGCCTAACACTAACGCTGGGCTACCCTTGACTGCTTCTGCCTCCAATAGATTTCCTAAGCACTAGTGTTTTAAGGAACAGCTTAAGAAGAGAATCCTAATGTGATTTCTTTATAATAGGTGTGTTCCTTATCTTATCCTAGTGTCTAAACTCTTCTCCATGGCTGGACCCACAAATAATATTCCTTTTCGTGCTAAGGGGTATCTAGAGAGTGGGATAGGTTTAATAACTACCCTAACCCTAACGCGTACCCTAACCCTAACCCCTACCCTAACCCTAACACGTACCCTAATCCTAACCCGTACCCTAAACCGAGCCCTAACCCTAACACTAACCCTAACCCTAACCCTAACCCATACCCTACGCCGTACCCGAAGCCCTCCCCGAACCCGTACCCTAAGCCGTACCCTAAGCCTAACCCTAAGCTTAACCCTAACCCTAGGCTACCCTTGACTGCTTCTGCCTCCAATAGATTTCCTAAGCACTAGTGTTTTAAGGAACAGCATAAAAAGGGAATCCTAATGTGATTTCTTTATAATGGGTGTGTTCCTTATCTTATCCTAGTGTCTAAACTCTTCTCCATGGCTGGCCCCCCAAATAATATTCCTTTACGTGCTAAGGGGTATCTAGAGAGTTGGATAGGTTTAATAACTACCCTAACCCTAACGCGTAACCTAACCCTCACCCCTACCCTAACCCTAACACGTACCCTAATCCTAAACCCTACCCTAAACCGAACCCTAACCCTAACACTAACCATAACCCTAACCCTAACCCATACCCTACGCCATACCCACAGCCCTCCCCGAACCCGTACCCTAAGCCGTACCCTAAGCCTAACCCTAAGCCTAACCCTAACCCTAGGCTACCCTTGACTGCTTCTGCCTCCAATAGATTTCCTAAGCACTAGTGTTTTAAGGAACAGCTTAAAAAGAGAATACTAACGTGATTTCTTTATAATGTGTGTGTTCCTTATATTATCTTAGTGTCTAAACTCTTCTCCATTGGTGGACCCGCAAATAATATTCCTTTACGTGCTAAGGGGTATCTAGAGAGTGGGATAGGTTTAATAACTACCCTAAGCCTAACGCGTACCCTAACCCTAACCCCTACCCTAACCCTAACACGTACCCTAATCCTAACCCGTACCCTAAGCCGAGCCCTAACCCTAACACTAACGCTAACCCTAACCCTAACCCATACCCTACGCCGTACCCGAAGCCCTCCCCGAACCCGTACCCTAAGCCGTACCCTAAGCCTAACCCTAAGCCTAACCCTAACCCTAGGCTACCCTTGACTGCTTCTGCCTCCAATAGATTTCCTAAGCACTAGTGTTTTAAGGAACAGCTTAAAAAGAGAATCCTAATGTGATTTCTTTATAATGGGTGTGTTCCTTATCTTATCCTAGTGTCTAAACTCTTCTCCATGGCTGGACCCCAAATAATATTCCTTTACGTGCTAAGGGGTAACTAGTGAGTGGGATAGGTTTAATAACTACCCTAACCCTAACGCATACCCTAACGCTAACCCCTACCCTAACCCTAACACGTACCCTAATCCTAACCCGTACCCTAAACCGAGCCCTAACCCTAACACTAACCCTAACCCTAACCCTAACCCATACCCTACGCCGTACCCGAAGCCCTCCCCGAACCCGTACCCTAAGCCGTACCCTAAGCCTAACCCTAACCCTAGGCTACCCTTGACTGCTTCTGCCTCCAATAGATTTCCTAAGCACTAGTGTTTTAAGGAACAGCTTAAAAAGAGAATCCTAAAGTGATTTCTTTATAATGGGTGTGTTCCTTATCTTATCCTAGTGTCTAAAGTCTTCTCCATGGCTGGACCCCCAAATAATATTCCTTTATGTGCTAAGGGGTATCGAGAGAGTGGGATAAGTTTAATAACTACCCTAACCCTAACGTGTACCCTAAACCTAACCCCTACCCTAACCCTAACACGTACCCTAATCCTAACCCGTACCCTAAACCGAGCCTTAACCCTAACACTAACCCCAACCCTAACCCTAACCCATACCCTACGCCGTACCCGAAGCCCTCCCCGAACACGTACCCTAAGCCGTACCCTAAGCCTAACCCTAAGCCTAACCCCAACCCTAGGCTACCCTTGACTGCTTCTGCCTCCAATAGATTTCCTAAGCACTAGTGTTTTAAGGAACAGCTTAAAACGAGAATCCTAATGTGATTTCTTTATAATGGGTGTGTTCCTTATCTTATCCTAGTGTCTAAACTCTTCTCCTTGCCTGGACCCCCAAATAATATTCCTTTACGTGCTAAGGGGTATCTAGAGAGTGGGATAGGTTTAATAACTACCCTAAACCTAATGTGTACCCTAACCCTAACCCCTACCCTAACCCTAACACGTAACCTAAACCTAACCCGTACCCTAAACGGAGCCCTAACCCTAACACTAACCCTAACACATACCCTACGCCGTAAACGAACCCCTCCCCGAACCCGTACCCTAAGCCGTACCCTAAGCCTAACCCTAAGCCTAACCCTAACCCTAGGCAACCCTTGACTGCTTCTGCCTCCAATAGATTTCCTAAGCACTAGTGTTTTAAGGACCAGCATAAAAAGAGAATCCCAATGTGATTTCTTTATAATGGGTGTGTTCCTTATCTTATCCTAGTGTCTAAACTCTTCTCTATGGCTGGACCCCCAAATAATATTCCTTTACGTGCTAAGGGGTATCTAGAGAGTGGGATAGGTTTAATAACTACCCTAACTCTAATGCGTACCCTAACCCTAAACCCGACCCTAACGCTAACACGTACCCTAAACCGAGCCCTAACCCTAACACTAACAATAACCCTAACCCTAACCCATACCCTACGCCGTACCCGAAGCCCTCACCGAACCCGTACCCTAAGCCGTACCCTAAGCCTAACCCTAAGCCTAACCCTAACCCTAGGCTACCCTTGACTGCTTCTGCCTCCAATAGATTTCCTAAGCACTAGTGTTTTAAGGAACAGCTTAAAAAGAGAATCCTAATGTGATTTCTTTATAATGTGTGTGTTCCTTATATTATCTTAGTGTCTAAACTCTTCTCCATTGGTGGACCCCCAAATAATATTCCTTTACGTGCTAAGGGGTATCTAGAGAGTGGGATAGGTTTAATAACTAGCCTAACCCTAACGCGTACCCTAACCCTAAACCCTACCCTAACCCTAACACGTACCCTAATCCTAAAGCGTACCCTAAACCGAGCCCTAACCCTAACACTAACCGTAACCCTAACCCTAACCCATACCCTACGCCGTACCCGAAGCCCTCCCCGAACACGTACCCTAAGCCGTACCCTAAGCCTAACCCTAAGCCTAACCCTAACCCTAGGCTACCCTTGACTGCTTCTGCCTCCAATAGATTTCCTAAGCACTAGTGTTTTAAGGAACAGCTTAAAAAGAGAATCCTAATGTGATTTCTTTATAATGTGTGTGTTCCTTATATTATCTTAGTGTCTAAAGTCTTCTCCATGGCTGGACCCCCAAATAATATTCCTTTACGTGCTAAGGGGTATCTAGAGAGTGGGATAGGTTTAATAACTACCCTAAGCCTAACGCGTACCCTAACCCTAACCCCTACCCTAACCCTAACACGTACCCTAATCCTAACCCGTACCCTAAACCGAGCCCTAACCCTAACACTAACGCTAACCCTAACCCTAACCCATACCCTACGCCGTACCCGAAGCCCTCCCCGAACCCGTAACCTAAGCCGTACCCTAAGCCTAACCCTAAGCCTAACCCTAACCCTAGGCTACCCTTGACTGCTTCTGCCTCCAATAGATTTCCTAAGCACTAGTGTTTTAAGGAACAGCTTAAAAAGAGAATCCTAATGTGATTTCTTTATAATGGGTGTGTTCCTTATCTTATCCTAGTGTCTAAACTCTTCTCCATGGCTGGACCCCCAAATAATATTCCTTTACGTGCTAAGGGGTAACTAGTGAGTGGGATAGGTTTAATAACTACCCTAACCCTAACGCATACCCTAACGCTAACCCCTACCCTAACCCTAACACGTACCCTAATCCTAACCCGTACCCTAAACCGAGCCCTAACCCTAACACTAACCCTAACCCTAACCCTAACCCATACCCTACGCCGTACCCGAAGCCCTCCCCGAACCCGTACCCTAAGCCGTACCCTAAGCCTAACCCTATGCCTAACCCTAACCCTAGGCTACCCTTGACTGCTTCTGCCTCCAATAGATTTCCTAAGCACTAGTGTTTTAAGGAACAGCTTAAAAAGAGAATCCTAAAGTGATTTCTTTATAATGGGTGTGTTCCTTATCTTATCCTAGTGTCTAAACACTTCTCCATGGCTGGACCCCCAAATAATATTCCTTTACGTGCTAAGGGTTAACTAGAGAGTGGGATAGGTTTAATAACTACCCTAACCCTAACGCGTACCCTAACGCTAACCCCTACCCTAACCCTAACACGTACCCTAATCCTAACCCGTACCCTAAACCGAGCCCTAACCCTAACACTAACCCTAACCCTAACCCTAACCCATACCCTACGCCGTACCCGAAGCCCTCCCCGAACCCCTACCCTAAACCGTACCCTAAGCCTAACCCTAAGCCTAACCCTAACCCTAGGCTACCCTTGACTGCTTCTGCCTCCAGTAGATTTCCTAAGCACTAGTGTTTTAAGGAACAGCTTAAAAAGAGAATACTAATGTGATTTCTTTATAATGTGTGTGTTCCTTATATTATCTTAGTGTCTAAACTCTTCTCCATTGGTGGACCCCCAAATAATATTCCTTTACGTGCTAAGGGGTATCTAGAGAGTGGGATAGGTTTAATAACTACCCTAACCCTAATGTGTACCCTAACCCTAACCCCTACCCTAACCCTAACACGTAAACTAAACCTAACCCGTACCCTAAACGGAGCCCTAACCCTAACACTAACCCTAACACTAACACTAACCCATACCCTACGCCGTAAACGAACCCCTCCACGAACCCGTACCCTAAGCCGTACCCTAAGCCTAACCCCAAGCCTAAACCTAACCCTAGGCTACCCTTGACTTCTTCTGCCTCCAATAGATTTCCTAAGCACTAGTGTTTTAAGGAACAGCTTAAACAGAGAATCCTAATGTGATTTCTTTATAATGTGTGTGTTCCTTATATTATCCTAGTGTCAAAACTCTTCTCCATGGCTGGACCCCCAAATAATATTCCTTTACGTGCTAATGGGTATCTAGAGATTGGGAAAGGTTTAATAACTACCCTAACCCTAACGCGTACCCTAACCCTAACCCCTACCCTAACCCTAACACGTACCCTAATCCTAACCCGTACCCTAAACCGAGCCGTAACCCTAACACTAACCCTAAACCTAACCCTAACCCATACCCTACGCCGTACCCGAAGCCCTCCCCGAACCCGTACCCTAAGCCGTACCCTAAGCCTAACCCTAAGCCTAACCCTAACCCTAGGCAACCCTTGACTGCTTCTGCCTCCAATAGATTTCCTAAGCACTAGTGTTTTAAGGACCAGCAGAAAAAGAGAATCCCAATGTGATTTCTTTATAATGGGTGTGTTCCTTATCTTATCCTAGTGTCTAAACTCTTGTCCATGGCTGGACCCCCAAATAATATTCCTTTACGTGCTAAGGGGTATCTAGAGAGTGGGATAGGTTTAATAACTACCCTAACTCTAATGCGTACCCTAACCCTAAACCCGACCCTAACGCTAACACGTACCCTAAACCGAGCCCTAACCCTAACACTAACAATAAGCCTAACCCTAACCCATACCCTACGCCGTACCCGAAGCCTTCCCCGAACCCGTACCCTAAGCCGTACCCTAAGCCTAACCCTCAGCCTAACACTAACGCTGGGCTACCCTTGACTGCTTCTGCCTCCAATAGATTTCCTAAGCACTAGTGTTTTAAGGAACAGCTTAAGAAGAGAATCCTAATGTGATTTCTTTATAATAGGTGTGTTCCTTATCTTATCCTAGTGTCTAAACTCTTCTCCATGGCTGGACCCACAAATAATATTCCTTTTCGTGCTAAGGGGTATCTAGAGAGTGGGATAGGTTTAATAACTACCCTAACCCTAACGCGTACCCTAACCCTAACCCCTACCCTAACCCTAACACGTACCCTAATCCTAACCCGTACCCTAAACCGAGCCCTAACCCTAACACTAACCCTAACCCTAACCCTAACCCATACCCTACGCCGTACCCGAAGCCCTCCCCGAACCCGTACCCTAAGCCGTACCCTAAGCCTAACCCTAAGCTTAACCCTAACCCTAGGCTACCCTTGACTGCTTCTGCCTCCAATAGATTTCCTAAGCACTAGTGTTTTAAGGAACAGCATAAAAAGGGAATCCTAATGTGATTTCTTTATAATGGGTGTGTTCCTTATCTTATCCTAGTGTCTAAACTCTTCTCCATGGCTGGCCCCCCAAATAATATTCCTTTACGTGCTAAGGGGTATCTAGAGAGTTGGATAGGTTTAATAACTACCCTAACCCTAACGCGTAACCTAACCCTCACCCCTACCCTAACCCTAACACGTACCCTAATCCTAAACCCTACCCTAAACCGAACCCTAACCCTAACACTAACCGTAACCCTAACCCTAACCCATACCCTACGCCATACCCACAGCCCTCCCCGAACCCGTACCCTAAGCCGTACCCTAAGCCTAACCCTAAGCCTAACCCTAACCCTAGGCTACCCTTGACTGCTTCTGCCTCCAATAGATTTCCTAAGCACTAGTGTTTTAAGGAACAGCTTAAAAAGAGAATACTAACGTGATTTCTTTATAATGTGTGTGTTCCTTATATTATCTTAGTGTCTAAACTCTTCTCCATTGGTGGACCCGCAAATAATATTCCTTTACGTGCTAAGGGGTATCTAGAGAGTGGGATAGGTTTAATAACTACCCTAAGCCTAACGCGTACCCTAACCCTAACCCCTACCCTAACCCTAACACGTACCCTAATCCTAACCCGTACCCTAAGCCGAGCCCTAACCCTAACACTAACGCTAACCCTAACCCTAACCCATACCCTACGCCGTACCCGAAGCCCTCCCCGAACCCGTACCCTAAGCCGTACCCTAAGCCTAACCCTAAGCCTAACCCTAACCCTAGGCTACCCTTGACTGCTTCTGCCTCCAATAGATTTCCTAAGCACTAGTGTTTTAAGGAACAGCTTAAAAAGAGAATCCTAATGTGATTTCTTTATAATGGGTGTGTTCCTTATCTTATCCTAGTGTCTAAACTCTTCTCCATGGCTGGACCCCAAATAATATTCCTTTACGTGCTAAGGGGTAACTAGTGAGTGGGATAGGTTTAATAACTACCCTAACCCTAACGCATACCCTAACGCTAACCCCTACCCTAACCCTAACACGTACCCTAATCCTAACCCGTACCCTAAACCGAGCCCTAACCCTAACACTAACCCTAACCCTAACCCTAACCCATACCCTACGCCGTACCCGAAGCCCTCCCCGAACCCGTACCCTAAGCCGTACCCTAAGCCTAACCCTAACCCTAGGCTACCCTTGACTGCTTCTGCCTCCAATAGATTTCCTAAGCACTAGTGTTTTAAGGAACAGCTTAAAAAGAGAATCCTAAAGTGATTTCTTTATAATGGGTGTGTTCCTTATCTTATCCTAGTGTCTAAAGTCTTCTCCATGGCTGGACCCCCAAATAATATTCCTTTATGTGCTAAGGGGTATCGAGAGAGTGGGATAAGTTTAATAACTACCCTAACCCTAACGTGTACCCTAAACCTAACCCCTACCCTAACCCTAACACGTACCCTAATCCTAACCCGTACCCTAAACCGAGCCTTAACCCTAACACTAACCCCAACCCTAACCCTAACCCATACCCTACGCCGTACCCGAAGCCCTCCCCGAACACGTACCCTAAGCCGTACCCTAAGCCTAACCCTAAGCCTAACCCCAACCCTAGGCTACCCTTGACTGCTTCTGCCTCCAATAGATTTCCTAAGCACTAGTGTTTTAAGGAACAGCTTAAAACGAGAATCCTAATGTGATTTCTTTATAATGGGTGTGTTCCTTATCTTATCCTAGTGTCTAAACTCTTCTCCTTGCCTGGACCCCCAAATAATATTCCTTTACGTGCTAAGGGGTATCTAGAGAGTGGGATAGGTTTAATAACTACCCTAAACCTAATGTGTACCCTAACCCTAACCCCTACCCTAACCCTAACACGTAACCTAAACCTAACCCGTACCCTAAACGGAGCCCTAACCCTAACACTAACCCTAACACATACCCTACGCCGTAAACGAACCCCTCCCCGAACCCGTACCCTAAGCCGTACCCTAAGCCTAACCCTAAGCCTAACCCTAACCCTAGGCAACCCTTGACTGCTTCTGCCTCCAATAGATTTCCTAAGCACTAGTGTTTTAAGGACCAGCATAAAAAGAGAATCCCAATGTGATTTCTTTATAATGGGTGTGTTCCTTATCTTATCCTAGTGTCTAAACTCTTCTCTATGGCTGGACCCCCAAATAATATTCCTTTACGTGCTAAGGGGTATCTAGAGAGTGGGATAGGTTTAATAACTACCCTAACTCTAATGCGTACCCTAACCCTAAACCCGACCCTAACGCTAACACGTACCCTAAACCGAGCCCTAACCCTAACACTAACAATAAGCCTAACCCTAACCCATACCCTACGCCGTACCCGAAGCCTTCCCCGAACCCATACCCTAAGCCGTACCCTAAGCCTAACCCTCAGCCTAACACTAACGCTAGGCTACCCTTGACTGCTTCTGCCTCCAATAGATTTCCTAAGCACTAGTGTTTTAAGGAACAGCTTAAGAAGAGAATCCTAATGTGATTTCTTTATAATAGGTGTGTTCCTTATCTTATCCTAGTGTCTAAACTCTTCTCCATGGCTGGACCCACAAATAATATTCCTTTTCGTGCTAAGGGGTATCTAGAGAGTGGGATAGGTTTAATAACTACCCTAACCCTAACGCGTACCCTAACCCTAACCCCTACCCTAACCCTAACACGTACCCTAATCCTAACCCGTACCCTAAACGGAGCCCTAACCCTAACACTAACCCTAACCCTAACCCTAACCCATACCCTACGCCGTACCCGAATCCCTCCCCGAACACGTACCCTAAGCCGTACCCTAAGCCTAACCCTAAGCCTAACCCCAACCCTAGGCTACCCTTGACTGCTTCTGCCTCCAATAGATTTCCTAAGCACTAGTGTTTTAAGGAACAGCTTAAAACGAGAATCCTAATGTGATTTCTTTATAATGGGTGTGTTCCTTATCTTATCCTAGTGTCTAAACTCTTCTCCATGCCTGGACCCCCAAATAATATTCCTTTACGTGCTAAGGGGTATCTAGAGAGTGGGATAGGTTTAATAACTACCCTAAACCTAATGTGTACCCTAACCCTAACCCCTACCCTAACCCTAACACGTAACCTAAACCTAACCCGTACCCTAAACGGAGCCCTAACCCTAACCCTAACCCTAACACTAACACTAACCCATACCCTACGCCGTAAACGAACCCCTCCCCGAACCCGTACCCTAAGCCGTACCCTAAGCCTAACCCCAAGCCTAAACCTAACCCTAGGCTACCCTTGACTTCTTCTGCCTCCAATAGATTTCCTAAGCACTAGTGTTTTAAGGAACAGCTTAAACAGAGAATCCTAATGTGATTTCTTTATAATGGGTGTGTTCCTTATCTTATCCTAGTGTCTAAACTCTTCTCCATGGCTGGACCCCCAAATAATATTCCTTTACGTGCTAAGGGGTAACTAGTGAGTGGGATAGGTTTAATAACTACCCTAACCCTAACGCATACCCTAACGCTAACCCCTACCCTAACCCTAACACGTACCCTAATCCTAACCCGTACCCTAAACCGAGCCCTAACCCTAACACTAACCCTAACCCTAACCCTAACCCATACCCTACGCCGTACCCGAAGCCCTCCCCGAACCCGTACCCTAAGCCGTACCCTAAGCCTAACCCTATGCCTAACCCTAACCCTAGGCTACCCTTGACTGCTTCTGCCTCCAATAGATTTCCTAAGCACTAGTGTTTTAAGGAACAGCTTAAAAAGAGAATCCTAAAGTGATTTCTTTATAATGGGTGTGTTCCTTATCTTATCCTAGTGTCTAAACACTTCTCCATGGCTGGACCCCCAAATAATATTCCTTTACGTGCTAAGGGTTAACTAGAGAGTGGGATAGGTTTAATAACTACCCTAACCCTAACGCGTACCCTAACGCTAACCCCTACCCTAACCCTAACACGTACCCTAATCCTAACCCGTACCCTAAACCGAGCCCTAACCCTAACACTAACCCTAACCCTAACCCTAACCCATACCCTACGCCGTACCCGAAGCCCTCCCCGAACCCCTACCCTAAACCGTACCCTAAGCCTAACCCTAAGCCTAACCCTAACCCTAGGCTACCCTTGACTGCTTCTGCCTCCAGTAGATTTCCTAAGCACTAGTGTTTTAAGGAACAGCTTAAAAAGAGAATACTAATGTGATTTCTTTATAATGTGTGTGTTCCTTATATTATCTTAGTGTCTAAACTCTTCTCCATTGGTGGACCCCCAAATAATATTCCTTTACGTGCTAAGGGGTATCTAGAGAGTGGGATAGGTTTAATAACTACCCTAAACCTAATGTGTACCCTAACCCTAACCCCTACCCTAACCCTAACACGTAAACTAAACCTAACCCGTACCCTAAACGGAGCCCTAACCCTAACACTAACCCTAACACTAACACTAACCCATACCCTACGCCGTAAACGAACCCCTCCACGAACCCGTACCCTAAGCCGTACCCTAAGCCTAACCCCAAGCCTAAACCTAACCCTAGGCTACCCTTGACTTCTTCTGCCTCCAATAGATTTCCTAAGCACTAGTGTTTTAAGGAACAGCTTAAACAGAGAATCCTAATGTGATTTCTTTATAATGTGTGTGTTCCTTATATTATCCTAGTGTCAAAACTCTTCTCCATGGCTGGACCCCCAAATAATATTCCTTTACGTGCTAATGGGTATCTAGAGATTGGGAAAGGTTTAATAACTACCCTAACCCTAACGCGTACCCTAACCCTAACCCCTACCCTAACCCTAACACGTACCCTAATCCTAACCCGTACCCTAAACCGAGCCGTAACCCTAACACTAACCCTAAACCTAACCCTAACCCATACCCTACGCCGTACCCGAAGCCCTCCCCGAACCCGTACCCTAAGCCGTACCCTAAGCCTAACCCTAAGCCTAACCCTAACCCTAGGCAACCCTTGACTGCTTCTGCCTCCAATAGATTTCCTAAGCACTAGTGTTTTAAGGACCAGCAGAAAAAGAGAATCCCAATGTGACTTCTTTATAATGGGTGTGTTCCTTATCTTATCCTAGTGTCTAAACTCTTGTCCATGGCTGGACCCCCAAATAATATTCCTTTACGTGCTAAGGGGTATCTAGAGAGTGGGATAGGTTTAATAACTACCCTAACTCTAATGCGTACCCTAACCCTAAACCCGACCCTAACGCTAACACGTACCCTAAACCGAGCCCTAACCCTAACACTAACAATAAGCCTAACCCTAACCCATACCCTACGCCGTACCCGAAGCCTTCCCCGAACCCGTACCCTAAGCCGTACCCTAAGCCTAACCCTCAGCCTAACACTAACGCTGGGCTACCCTTGACTGCTTCTGCCTCCAATAGATTTCCTAAGCACTAGTGTTTTAAGGAACAGCTTAAGAAGAGAATCCTAATGTGATTTCTTTATAATAGGTGTGTTCCTTATCTTATCCTAGTGTCTAAACTCTTCTCCATGGCTGGACCCACAAATAATATTCCTTTTCGTGCTAAGGGGTATCTAGAGAGTGGGATAGGTTTAATAACTACCCTAACCCTAACGCGTACCCTAACCCTAACCCCTACCCTAACCCTAACACGTACCCTAATCCTAACCCGTACCCTAAACCGAGCCCTAACCCTAACACTAACCGTAACCCTAACCCTAACCCATACCCTACGCCGTACCCGAAGCCCTCCCCGAACCCGTACCCTAAGCCGTACCCTAAGCCTAACCCTAAGCTTAACCCTAACCCTAGGCTACCCTTGACTGCTTCTGCCTCCAATAGATTTCCTAAGCACTAGTGTTTTAAGGAACAGCATAAAAAGGGAATCCTAATGTGATTTCTTTATAATGGGTGTGTTCCTTATCTTATCCTAGTGTCTAAACTCTTCTCCATGGCTGGCCCCCCAAATAATATTCCTTTACGTGCTAAGGGGTATCTAGAGAGTTGGATAGGTTTAATAACTACCCTAACCCTAACGCGTAACCTAACCCTCACCCCTACCCTAACCCTAACACGTACCCTAATCCTAAACCCTACCCTAAACCGAACCCTAACCCTAACACTAACCGTAACCCTAACCCTAACCCATACCCTACGCCATACCCACAGCCCTCCCCGAACCCGTACCCTAAGCCGTACCCTAAGCCTAACCCTAAGCCTAACCCTAACCCTAGGCTACCCTTGACTGCTTCTGCCTCCAATAGATTTCCTAAGCACTAGTGTTTTAAGGAACAGCTTAAAAAGAGAATACTAACGTGATTTCTTTATAATGTGTGTGTTCCTTATATTATCTTAGTGTCTAAACTCTTCTCCATTGGTGGACCCGCAAATAATATTCCTTTACGTGCTAAGGGGTATCTAGAGAGTGGGATAGGTTTAATAACTACCCTAAGCCTAACGCGTACCCTAACCCTAACCCCTACCCTAACCCTAACACGTACCCTAATCCTAACCCGTACCCTAAGCCGAGCCCTAACCCTAACACTAACGCTAACCCTAACCCTAACCCATACCCTACGCCGTACCCGAAGCCCTCCCCGAACCCGTACCCTAAGCCGTACCCTAAGCCTAACCCTAAGCCTAACCCTAACCCTAGGCTACCCTTGACTGCTTCTGCCTCCAATAGATTTCCTAAGCACTAGTGTTTTAAGGAACAGCTTAAAAAGAGAATCCTAATGTGATTTCTTTATAATGGGTGTGTTCCTTATCTTATCCTAGTGTCTAAACTCTTCTCCATGGCTGGACCCCAAATAATATTCCTTTACGTGCTAAGGGGTAACTAGTGAGTGGGATAGGTTTAATAACTACCCTAACCCTAACGCATACCCTAACGCTAACCCCTACCCTAACCCTAACACGTACCCTAATCCTAACCCGTACCCTAAACCGAGCCCTAACCCTAACACTAACCCTAACCCTAACCCTAACCCATACCCTACGCCGTACCCGAAGCCCTCCCCGAACCCGTACCCTAAGCCGTACCCTAAGCCTAACCCTAACCCTAGGCTACCCTTGACTGCTTCTGCCTCCAATAGATTTCCTAAGCACTAGTGTTTTAAGGAACAGCTTAAAAAGAGAATCCTAAAGTGATTTCTTTATAATGGGTGTGTTCCTTATCTTATCCTAGTGTCTAAAGTCTTCTCCATGGCTGGACCCCCAAATAATATTCCTTTATGTGCTAAGGGGTATCGAGAGAGTGGGATAAGTTTAATAACTACCCTAACCCTAACGTGTACCCTAAACCTAACCCCTACCCTAACCCTAACACGTACCCTAATCCTAACCCGTACCCTAAACCGAGCCTTAACCCTAACACTAACCCCAACCCTAACCCTAACCCATACCCTACGCCGTACCCGAAGCCCTCCCCGAACACGTACCTTAAGCCGTACCCTAAGCCTAACCCTAAGCCTAACCCCAACCCTAGGCTACCCTTGACTGCTTCTGCCTCCAATAGATTTCCTAAGCACTAGTGTTTTAAGGAACAGCTTAAAACGAGAATCCTAATGTGATTTCTTTATAATGGGTGTGTTCCTTATCTTATCCTAGTGTCTAAACTCTTCTCCTTGCCTGGACCCCCAAATAATATTCCTTTACGTGCTAAGGGGTATCTAGAGAGTGAGATAGGTTTAATAACTACCCTAAACCTAATGTGTACCCTAACCCTAACCCCTACCCTAACCCTAACACGTAACCTAAACCTAACCCGTACCCTAAACGGAGCCCTAACCCTAACACTAACCCTAACACATACCCTACGCCGTAAACGAACCCCTCCCCGAACCCGTACCCTAAGCCGTACCCTAAGCCTAACCCTAAGCCTAACCCTAACCCTAGGCAACCCTTGACTGCTTCTGCCTCCAATAGATTTCCTAAGCACTAGTGTTTTAAGGACCAGCATAAAAAGAGAATCCCAATGTGATTTCTTTATAATGGGTGTGTTCCTTATCTTATCCTAGTGTCTAAACTCTTCTCTATGGCTGGACCCCCAAATAATATTCCTTTACGTGCTAAGGGGTATCTAGAGAGTGGGATAGGTTTAATAACTACCCTAACTCTAATGCGTACCCTAACCCTAAACCCGACCCTAACGCTAACACGTACCCTAAACCGAGCCCTAACCCTAACACTAACAATAAGCCTAACCCTAACCCATACCCTACGCCGTACCCGAAGCCTTCCCCGAACCCATACCCTAAGCCGTACCCTAAGCCTAACCCTCAGCCTAACACTAACGCTAGGCTACCCTTGACTGCTTCTGCCTCCAATAGATTTCCTAAGCACTAGTGTTTTAAGGAACAGCTTAAGAAGAGAATCCTAATGTGATTTCTTTATAATAGGTGTGTTCCTTATCTTATCCTAGTGTCTAAACTCTTCTCCATGGCTGGACCCACAAATAATATTCCTTTTCGTGCTAAGGGGTATCTAGAGAGTGGGATAGGTTTAATAACTACCCTAACCCTAACGCGTACCCTAACCCTAACCCCTACCCTAACCCTAACACGTACCCTAATCCTAACCCGTACCCTAAACGGAGCCCTAACCCTAACACTAACCCTAACCCTAACCCTAACCCATACCCTACGCCGTACCCGAATCCCTCCCCGAACACGTACCCTAAGCCGTACCCTAAGCCTAACCCTAAGCCTAACCCCAACCCTAGGCTACCCTTGACTGCTTCTGCCTCCAATAGATTTCCTAAGCACTAGTGTTTTAAGGAACAGCTTAAAACGAGAATCCTAATGTGATTTCTTTATAATGGGTGTGTTCCTTATCTTATCCTAGTGTCTAAACTCTTCTCCATGCCTGGACCCCCAAATAATATTCCTTTACGTGCTAAGGGGTATCTAGAGAGTGGGATAGGTTTAATAACTACCCTAAACCTAATGTGTACCCTAACCCTAACCCCTACCCTAACCCTAACACGTAACCTAAACCTAACCCGTACCCTAAACGGAGCCCTAACCCTAACCCTAACCCTAACACTAACACTAACCCATACCCTACGCCGTAAACGAACCCCTCCCCGAACCCGTACCCTAAGCCGTACCCTAAGCCTAACCCCAAGCCTAAACCTAACCCTAGGCTACCCTTGACTTCTTCTGCCTCCAATAGATTTCCTAAGCACTAGTGTTTTAAGGAACAGCTTAAACAGAGAATCCTAATGTGATTTCTTTATAATGTGTGTGTTCCTTATATTATCTTAGTGTCTAAACTCTTCTCCATGGCTGGACCCCCAAATAATATTCCTTTACGTGCTAATGGGTATCTAGAGATTGGGAAAGGTTTAATAACTACCCTAACCCTAACGCGTACCCTAACCCTAACCCCTACCCTAACCCTAACACGTACCCTAATCCTAACCCGTACCCTAAACCGAGCCCTAACCCTAACACTAACCCTAACCCTAACCCTAACCCATACCCTACGCCGTACCCGAAGCCCTCCCCGAACCCGTACCCTAAGCCGTACCCTAAGCCTAACCCTAAGCCTAACCCTAACCCTAGGCTACCCTTGACTGCTTCTGCCTCCAATAGATTTCCTAAGCACTAGTGTTTTAAGGAACAGCTTAAAAAGAGAATCCTAAAGTGATTTCTTTATAATGGGTGTGTTCCTTATCTTATCCTAGTGTCTAAACTCTTCTCCATGGCTGGACCCCCAAATAATATTCCTTTACGTGCTAAGGGGTAACTAGAGAGTGGGATAGGTTTAATAACTACCCTAACCCTAACGCGTACCCTAACGCTAACCCCTACCCTAACCCTAACACGTACCCTAATCCTAACCCGTACCCTAAACCGAGCCCTAACCCTAACACTAACCCTAACCCTAACCCTAACCCATACCCTACGCCGTACCCGAAGCCCTCCCCGAACCCCTACCCTAAACCGTACCCTAAGCCTAACCCTAAGCCTAACCCTAACCCTAGGCTACCCTTGACTGCTTCTGCCTCCAATAGATTTCCTAAGCACTAGTGTTTTAAGGAACAGCTTAAAAAGAGAATACTAATGTGATTTCTTTATAATGTGTGTGTTCCTTATATTATCTTAGTGTCTAAACTCTTCTCCATGGCTGGACCCCCAAATAATATTCCTTTACGTGCTAATGGGTATCTAGAGATTGGGAAAGGTTTAATAACTACCCTAACCCTAACGCGTACCCTAACCCTAACCCCTACCCTAACCCTAACACGTACCCTAATCCTAACCCGTAACTTAAACCGAGCCCTAACCCTAACACTAACCCTAACCCTAACCCTAACCCATACCCTACGCCGTACCCGAAGCCCTCCCCGAAAACGTACCCTAAGCCGTACCCTAAGCCTAACCCTAAGCCTAACCCTAACCCTAGGCTACCCTTGACTGCTTCTGCCTCCAATAGATTTCCTAAGTACTAGTGTTTTAAGGAACAGCTTAAAAAGAGAATCCTAATGTGATTTCTTTATAATGTGTGTGTTCCTTATATTATCTTAGTGTCTAAACTCTTCTCCATGGCTGGACCCCCAAATAATATTCCTTTACGTGCTAAGGGGTATCTAGAGAGTGGGATAGGTTTAATAATTACCCTAACTCTAATGCGTACCCTAACCCTAAACCCGACCCTAACGCTAACACGTACCCTAAACCGAGCCCTAACCCTAACACTAACAATAAGCCTAACCCTAACCCATACCCTACGCCGTACCCGAAGCCTTCCCCGAACCCGTACCCTAAGCCGTACCCTAAGCCTAACCCTCAGCCTAACACTAACGCTAGGCTACCCTTGACTGCTTCTGCCTCCAATAGATTTCCTAAGCACTAGTGTTTTAACGAACAGCTTAAGAAGAGAATCCTAATGTGATTTCTTTAAAATAGGTGTGTTCCTTATCTTATCCTAGTGTCTAAACTCTTCTCCATGGCTGGACCCACAAATAATATTCCTTTTCGTGCTAAGGGGTATCTAGAGAGTGGGATAGGTTTAATAACTACCCTAACCCTAACACGTACCCTAACCCTAACCCCTACCCTAACCCTAACACGTACCCTAATCCTAACCCGTACCCTAAACGGAGCCCTAAGCCTAACACTAACCCTAACCCTAACCCTAACCCATACCCTACGCCGTACCCGAAGCCCTCCCCGAACACGTACCCTAAGCCGTACCCTAAGCCTAACCCTAAGCTTAACCCTAACCCTAGGCTACCCTTGACTGCTTCTGCCTCCAATAGATTTCCTAAGCACTAGTGTTTTAAGGAACAGCATAAAAAGGGAATCCTAATGTGATTTCTTTATAATGGGTGTGTTCCTTATCTTATCCTAGTGTCTAAACTCTTCTCCATGGCTGGCCCCCCAAATAATATTCCTTTACGTGCTAAGGGGTATCTAGAGAGTTAGATAGGTTTAATAACTACCCTAACCCTAACGCGTAACCTAACCCTCACCCCTACCCTAACCCTAACACGTACACTAATCCTAAACCGTACCCTAAACCGAGCCCTAACCCTAACACTAACCGTAACCCTAACCCTAACCCATACCCTACGCCGTACCCGCAGCCCTCCCCGAACCCGTACCCTAAGCCGTACCCTAAGCCTAACCCTAAGCCTAACCCTAACCCTAGGCTACCCTTGACTGCTTCTGCCTCCAATAGATTTCCTAAGCACTAGTGTTTTAAGGAACAGCTTAAAAAGAGAATCCTAATGTGATTTCTTTATAATGGGTGTGTTCCTTATCTTATCCTAGTGTCTAAACTCTTCTCCATGGCTGGACCGCCAAATAATATTCCTTTACGTGCTAAGGGGTAACTAGAGAGTGGGATAGGTTTAATAACTACCCTAACCCTAACGCGTACCCTAACGCTAACCCCTACCCTAACCCTAACACGTACCTTAATCCTAACCCGTACCCTAAACCGAGCCCTAACCCTAACACTAACCCTAACCCTAACCCTAACACATACCCCACGCCGTACCCGAAGCCCTCCCCGAACCCGTACCCTAAACCGTACCCTAAGCCTAACCCTAAGCCTAACCCTAACCCTAGGCTACCCTTGACTGCTTCTGCCTCCAATAGATTTCCTAAGCACTAGTGTTTTAAGGAACAGCTTAAAAAGAGAATACTAACGTGATTTCTTTATAATGTGTGTGTTCCTTATATTATCTTAGTGTCTAAACTCTTCTCCATTGGTGGACCCGCAAATAATATTCCTTTACGTGCTAAGGGGTATCTAGAGAGTGGGATAGGTTTAATCACTACCCTAACCGTAACGCGTACCCTAACCCTAACCCCTACCCTAACCCTAACACGTACCCTAATCCTAATCCGTACCCTAAACCGAGCCCTAACCCTAACACTAACCCTAACCCTAACCCTAACCCATACCCTACGCCGTACCCGAAGACCTCCCCGAAAACGTACCCTAAGCCGTACCCTAAGCCTAACCCTAAGCCTAACCCTAACCCTAGGCTACCCTTGACTGCTTCTGCCTCCAATAGATTTCCTAAGCACTAGTGTTTTAAGGAACAGCTTAAAAAGAGAATCCTAAAGTGATTTCTTTATAATGGGTGTGTTCCTTATCTAATCCTAGTGTCGAAACTCTTCTCCATGCCTGGACCCCCTAAATAATATTCCTTTACGTGCTAAGGGTTATCGAGAGAGTGGGACAGGTTTAATAACTACCCTAACCCTAACGCGTACCCTAACCCTAACCCCTACCCTAACCCTAACACGTACCCTAATCCTAACCCGTACCCTAAACCGAGCCCTAACCCTAACACTAACCCTAACCCTAATCCTAACCCATACCCTAAGCCGTACCCTAAGCCTAACCCTAAGCCTAACCCTAACCCTAGGCTACCCTTGACTGCTTCTGCCTCCAATAGATTTCCTAAGCACTAGTGTTTTAAGGAACAGCTTAAAAAGAGAATCCTAATGTGATTTCTTTATAATGTGTGTGTTCCTTATATTATCTTAGTGTCTAAACTCTTCTCCATGGCTTGACCCCCAAATAATATTCCTTTACGTGCTAAGGGGTATCTATAGAGTGGGATAGGTTTAATAACTACCGTAACCCTAACGCGTACCCTAACCCTAACCCCTACCCTAACCCTAACACGTACCCTAATCCTAAAGCGTACCCTAAACCGAGCCCTAACCCTAACACTAACCGTAACCCTAACCCTAACCCATACCCTACGCCGTACCCTAAGCCCTCCCCGAACACGTACCCTAAGCCGTACCGTAAGCCTAAACCTAAGCCTAACCCTAACCCTAGGCTACCCTTGACTGCTTCTGCCTCCAATACATTTCCTAAGCACTAGTGTTTTAAGGAACAGCTTAAAAAGAGAATACTAATGTGATTTCTTTATAATGTGTGTGTTCCTTATATTATCTTAGTGTCTAAACTCTTCTCCATGGCTGGACCCCCAAATAATATTCCTTTACGTGCTAAGAGGTATCTAGAGAGTGGGATAGTTTTAATAACTACCCTAACCCTAACGCGTACCCTAACCCTAACCCCTACCCTAACCCTAACACGTACCCTAATCCTAAACCGTACCCTAAACCGAGCCCTAACCCTAACACTAACCCTAACCCTAACCCTAACCCATACCCTACGTCGTACCCGAAGCCCTCCCCGAACCCGTACCCTAAGCCGTACCCTAAGCCTAACCCTAAGCCTAACCCTAACCCTAGGCTACCCTTGACTGCTTCTGCCTCCAATAGATTTCCTAAGCACTAGTGTTTTAAGGAACAGCTTAAAAAGAGAATCCTAAAGTGATTTCTTTATAATGGGTGTGTTCCTTATCTTATCCTAGTGTCTAAAGTCTTCTCCATGGCTGGACCCCCAAATAATATTCCTTTATGTGCTAAGGGGTATCGAGAGAGTGGGATAGGTTTAATAACTACCCTAACCCTAACGTGTACCCTAAACCTAACCCCTACCCTAACCCTAACACGTACCCTAATCCTAACCCGTACCCTAAACCGAGCCCTAACCCTAACACTAACCCTAGCCCTAACCCTAACCCATACCCTACGCCGTACCCGAAGCCCTCCCCGAACACGTACCCTAAGCCGTACCCTAAGCCTAACCCTAAGCCTAACCCCAACCCTAGGCTACCCTTGACTGCTTCTGCCTCCAATAGATTTCCTAAGCACTAGTGTTTTAAGGAACAGCTTAAAACGAGAATCCTAATGTGATTTCTTTATAATGGGTGTGTTCCTTATCTTATCCTAGTGTCTAAACTCTTCTCCATGCCTGGACCCCCAAATAATATTCCTTTACGTGCTAAGGGGTATCTAGAGAGTGGGATAGGTTTAATAACTACCCTAAACCTAATGTGTACCCTAACCCTAACCCCTACCCTAACCCTAACACGTAACCTAAACCTAACCCGTACCCTAAACGGAGCCCTAACCCTAACACTAACCCTAACACTAACACTAACCCATACCCTACGCCGTAAACGAACCCCTCCACGAACCCGTACCCTAAGCCGTACCCTAAGCCTAACCCTAAGCCTAAACCTAACCCTAGGCTACCCTTGACTTCTTCTGCCTCCAATAGATTTCCTAAGCACTAGTGTTTTAAGGAACAGCTTAAACAGAGAATCCTAATGTGATTTCTTTATAATGTGTGTGTTCCTTATATTATCTTAGTGTCTAAACTCTTCTCCATGGCTGGACCCCCAAATAATATTCCTTTACGTGCTAATGGGTATCTAGAGATTGGGAAAGGTTTAATAACTACCCTAACCCTAACGCGTACCCTAACCCTAACCCCTACCCTAACCCTAACACGTACCCTAATCCTAACCCGTACCCTAAACCGAGCCCTAACCCTAACACTAACCCTAAACCTAACCCTAACCCATACCCTACGCCGTACCCGAAGCCCTCCCCGAAAACGTACCCTAAGCCGTACCCTAAGCCTAACCCTAAGCCTAACCCTAACCCTAGGCTACCCTTGACTGCTTCTGCCTCCAATAGATTTCCTAAGTACTAGTGTTTTAAGGAACAGCTTAAAAAGAGAATCCTAATGTGATTTCTTTATAATGTGTGTGTTCCTTATATTATCTTAGTGTCTAAACTCTTCTCCATGGCTGGACCCCCAAATAATATTCCTTTACGTGCTAAGGGGTATCTAGAGAGTGGGATAGGTTTAATAATTACCCTAACTCTAATGCGTACCCTAACCCTAAACCCGACCCTAACGCTAACACGTACCCTAAACCGAGCCCTAACCCTAACACTAACAATAAGCCTAACCCTAACCCATACCCTACGCCGTACCCGAAGCCTTCCCCGAACCCGTACCCTAAGCCGTACCCTAAGCCTAACCCTCAGCCTAACACTAACGCTAGGCTACCCTTGACTGCTTCTGCCTCCAATAGATTTCCTAAGCACTAGTGTTTTAACGAACAGCTTAAGAAGAGAATCCTAATGTGATTTCTTTAAAATAGGTGTGTTCCTTATCTTATCCTAGTGTCTAAACTCTTCTCCATGGCTGGACCCACAAATAATATTCCTTTTCGTGCTAAGGGGTATCTAGAGAGTGGGATAGGTTTAATAACTACCCTAACCCTAACGCGTACCCTAACCCTAACCCCTACCCTAACCCTAACACGTACCCTAATCCTAACCCGTACCCTAAACGGAGCCCTAAGCCTAACACTAACCCTAACCCTAACCCTAACCCATACCCTACGCCGTACCCGAAGCCCTCCCCGAACACGTACCCTAAGCCGTACCCTAAGCCTAACCCTAAGCTTAACCCTAACCCTAGGCTACCCTTGACTGCTTCTGCCTCCAATAGATTTCCTAAGCACTAGTGTTTTAAGGAACAGCATAAAAAGGGAATCCTAATGTGATTTCTTTATAATGGGTGTGTTCCTTATCTTATCCTAGTGTCTAAACTCTTCTCCATGGCTGGCCCCCCAAATAATATTCCTTTACGTGCTAAGGGGTATCTAGAGAGTTAGATAGGTTTAATAACTACCCTAACCCTAACGCGTAACCTAACCCTCACCCCTACCCTAACCCTAACACGTACACTAATCCTAAACCGTACCCTAAACCGAGCCCTAACCCTAACACTAACCGTAACCCTAACCCTAACCCATACCCTACGCCGTACCCGCAGCCCTCCCCGAACCCGTACCCTAAGCCGTACCCTAAGCCTAACCCTAAGCCTAACCCTAACCCTAGGCTACCCTTGACTGCTTCTGCCTCCAATAGATTTCCTAAGCACTAGTGTTTTAAGGAACAGCTTAAAAAGAGAATCCTAATGTGATTTCTTTATAATGGGTGTGTTCCTTATCTTATCCTAGTGTCTAAACTCTTCTCCATGGCTGGACCGCCAAATAATATTCCTTTACGTGCTAAGGGGTAACTAGAGAGTGGGATAGGTTTAATAACTACCCTAACCCTAACGCGTACCCTAACGCTAACCCCTACCCTAACCCTAACACGTACCTTAATCCTAACCCGTACCCTAAACCGAGCCCTAACCCTAACACTAACCCTAACCCTAACCCTAACACATACCCCACGCCGTACCCGAAGCCCTCCCCGAACCCGTACCCTAAACCGTACCCTAAGCCTAACCCTAAGCCTAACCCTAACCCTAGGCTACCCTTGACTGCTTCTGCCTCCAATAGATTTCCTAAGCACTAGTGTTTTAAGGAACAGCTTAAAAAGAGAATACTAACGTGATTTCTTTATAATGTGTGTGTTCCTTATATTATCTTAGTGTCTAAACTCTTCTCCATTGGTGGACCCGCAAATAATATTCCTTTACGTGCTAAGGGGTATCTAGAGAGTGGGATAGGTTTAATCACTACCCTAACCGTAACGCGTACCCTAACCCTAACCCCTACCCTAACCCTAACACGTACCCTAATCCTAATCCGTACCCTAAACCGAGCCCTAACCCTAACACTAACCCTAACCCTAACCCTAACCCATACCCTACGCCGTACCCGAAGACCTCCCCGAAAACGTACCCTAAGCCGTACCCTAAGCCTAACCCTAAGCCTAACCCTAACCCTAGGCTACCCTTGACTGCTTCTGCCTCCAATAGATTTCCTAAGCACTAGTGTTTTAAGGAACAGCTTAAAAAGAGAATCCTAAAGTGATTTCTTTATAATGGGTGTGTTCCTTATCTAATCCTAGTGTCGAAACTCTTCTCCATGCCTGGACCCCCTAAATAATATTCCTTTACGTGCTAAGGGTTATCGAGAGAGTGGGACAGGTTTAATAACTACCCTAACCCTAACGCGTACCCTAACCCTAACCCCTACCCTAACCCTAACACGTACCCTAATCCTAACCCGTACCCTAAACCGAGCCCTAACCCTAACACTAACCCTAACCCTAATCCTAACCCATACCCTAAGCCGTACCCTAAGCCTAACCCTAAGCCTAACCCTAACCCTAGGCTACCCTTGACTGCTTCTGCCTCCAATAGATTTCCTAAGCACTAGTGTTTTAAGGAACAGCTTAAAAAGAGAATCCTAATGTGATTTCTTTATAATGTGTGTGTTCCTTATATTATCTTAGTGTCTAAACTCTTCTCCATGGCTTGACCCCCAAATAATATTCCTTTACGTGCTAAGGGGTATCTATAGAGTGGGATAGGTTTAATAACTACCGTAACCCTAACGCGTACCCTAACCCTAACCCCTACCCTAACCCTAACACGTACCCTAATCCTAAAGCGTACCCTAAACCGAGCCCTAACCCTAACACTAACCGTAACCCTAACCCTAACCCATACCCTACGCCGTACCCTAAGCCCTCCCCGAACACGTACCCTAAGCCGTACCGTAAGCCTAAACCTAAGCCTAACCCTAACCCTAGGCTACCCTTGACTGCTTCTGCCTCCAATACATTTCCTAAGCACTAGTGTTTTAAGGAACAGCTTAAAAAGAGAATACTAATGTGATTTCTTTATAATGTGTGTGTTCCTTATATTATCTTAGTGTCTAAACTCTTCTCCATGGCTGGACCCCCAAATAATATTCCTTTACGTGCTAAGAGGTATCTAGAGAGTGGGATAGTTTTAATAACTACCCTAACCCTAACGCGTACCCTAACCCTAACCCCTACCCTAACCCTAACACGTACCCTAATCCTAAACCGTACCCTAAACCGAGCCCTAACCCTAACACTAACCCTAACCCTAACCCTAACCCATACCCTACGTCGTACCCGAAGCCCTCCCCGAACCCGTACCCTAAGCCGTACCCTAAGCCTAACCCTAAGCCTAACCCTAACCCTAGGCTACCCTTGACTGCTTCTGCCTCCAATAGATTTCCTAAGCACTAGTGTTTTAAGGAACAGCTTAAAAAGAGAATCCTAAAGTGATTTCTTTATAATGGGTGTGTTCCTTATCTTATCCTAGTGTCTAAAGTCTTCTCCATGGCTGGACCCCCAAATAATATTCCTTTATGTGCTAAGGGGTATCGAGAGAGTGGGATAGGTTTAATAACTACCCTAACCCTAACGTGTACCCTAAACCTAACCCCTACCCTAACCCTAACACGTACCCTAATCCTAACCCGTACCCTAAACCGAGCCCTAACCCTAACACTAACCCTAGCCCTAACCCTAACCCATACCCTACGCCGTACCCGAAGCCCTCCCCGAACACGTACCCTAAGCCGTACCCTAAGCCTAACCCTAAGCCTAACCCCAACCCTAGGCTACCCTTGACTGCTTCTGCCTCCAATAGATTTCCTAAGCACTAGTGTTTTAAGGAACAGCTTAAAACGAGAATCCTAATGTGATTTCTTTATAATGGGTGTGTTCCTTATCTTATCCTAGTGTCTAAACTCTTCTCCATGCCTGGACCCCCAAATAATATTCCTTTACGTGCTAAGGGGTATCTAGAGAGTGGGATAGGTTTAATAACTACCCTAAACCTAATGTGTACCCTAACCCTAACCCCTACCCTAACCCTAACACGTAACCTAAACCTAACCCGTACCCTAAACGGAGCCCTAACCCTAACACTAACCCTAACACTAACACTAACCCATACCCTACACCGTAAACGAACCCCTCCACGAACCCGTACCCTAAGCCGTACCCTAAGCCTAACCCTAAGCCTAAACCTAACCCTAGGCTACCCTTGACTTCTTCTGCCTCCAATAGATTTCCTAAGCACTAGTGTTTTAAGGAACAGCTTAAACAGAGAATCCTAATGTGATTTCTTTATAATGTGTGTGTTCCTTATATTATCTTAGTGTCTAAACTCTTCTCCATGGCTGGACCCCCAAATAATATTCCTTTACGTGCTAATGGGTATCTAGAGATTGGGAAAGGTTTAATAACTACCCTAACCCTAACGCGTACCCTAACCCTAACCCCTACCCTAACCCTAACACGTACCCTAATCCTAACCCGTACCCTAAACCGAGCCCTAACCCTAACACTAACCCTAAACCTAACCCTAACCCATACCCTACGCCGTACCCGAAGCCCTCCCCGAACCCGTACCCTAAGCCGTACCCTAAGCCTAACCCTAAGCCTAACCCTAACCCTAGGCAACCCTTGACTGCTTCTGCCTCCAATAGATTTCCTAAGCACTAGTGTTTTAAGGACCAGCATAAAAAGTGAATCCCAATGTGATTTCTTTATAATGGGTGTGTTCCTTATCTTATCCTAGTGTCTAAACTCTTCTCCATGGCTGGACCCCCAAATAATATTCCTTTACGTGCTAAGGGGTATCTAGAGAGTGGGATAGGTTTAATAACTACCCTAACTCTAATGCGTACCCTAACCCTAAACCCGACCCTAACGCTAACACGTACCCTAAACCGAGCCCTAACCCTAACACTAACAATAAGCCTATCCCTACCCCATACCCTACGCCGTACCCGAAGCCTTCCCCGAACCCGTACCCTAAGCCGTACCCTAAGCCTAACCCTCAGCCTAACACTAACGCTAGGCTACCCTTGACTGCTTCTGCCTCCAATAGATTTCCTAAGCACTAGTGTTTTAAGGAACAGCTTAAGAAGAGAATCCTAATGTGATTTCTTTATAATAGGTGTGTTCCTTATCTTATCCTAGTGTCTAAACTCTTCTCCATGGCTGGACCCACAAATAATATTCCTTTTCGTGCTAAGGGGTATCTAGAGAGTGGGATAGGTTTAATAACTACCCTAACCCTAACGCGTACCCTAACCCTCACCCCTACCCTAACCCTAACACGTACCCTAATCCTAAACCGTACCCTAAACCGAGCCCTAACCCAAACACTAACCGTAACCCTAACCCTAACCCATACCCTACGCCGTACCCGCAGCCCTCCCCGAACCTGTACCCTAAGCCGTACCCTAAGCCTAACCCTAAGCCTAACCCTAACCCTAGGCTACCCTTGACTGCTTCTGCCTCCAATAGATTTCCTAAGCACTAGTGTTTTAAGGAACAGCTTAAAAAGAGAATCCTAATGTGATTTCTTTATAATGGGTGTGTTCCTTATCTTATCCTAGTGTCTAAACTCTTCTCCATGGCTGGACCCCCAAATAATATTCCTTTATGTGCTAAGGGGTATCGAGAGAGTGGGATACGTTTAATCACTACCCTAACCCTAACGCGTATCCTAACGCTAACCCCTACCCTAACCGTAACACGTACCCTAATCCTAACCCGTACCCTAAACCGAGCCCTAACCCTAACACTAACCCTAACCCTAACCCTAACCCATACCCTACGCCGTACCCGAAGCCCTCCCCGAACCCGTACCCTAAGCCGTACCCTAAGCCTAACCCTAAGCCTAACCCTAACACTAGGCTACCCTTGACTGCTTCTGCCTCCAATAGATTTCCTAAGCACTAGTGTTTTAAGGAACAGCTTAAAAAGAGAATCCTAATGTGATTTCTTTATAATGGGTGTGTTCCTTATCTTATCCTAGTGTCTAAACTCTTCTCCATGGCTGGACCCCCAAATAATATTCCTTTACGTGCTAAGGGGTAACTAGAGAGTGGGATAGGTTTAATAACTACCCTAACCCTAACGCGTACCCTAACGCTAACCCCTACCCTAACCCTAAAACGTACCCTAATCCTAACCCGTACCCTAAACCGAGCCCTAACCCTAACACTAACCCTAACCCTAACCCTAACACATACCCCACGCCGTACCCGAAGCCCTCCCCGAACCCGTACCCTAAACCGTACCCTAAGCCTAACCCTAAGCCTAACCCTAACCCTAGGCTACCCTTGACTGCTTCTGCCTCCAATAGATTTCCTAAGCACTAGTGTTTTAAGGAACAGCTTAAAAAGAGAATACTAACGTGATTTCTTTATAATGTGTGTGTTCCTTATATTATCTTAGTGTCTAAACTCTTCTCCATTGGTGGACCCGCAAATAATATTCCTTTACGTGCTAAGGGGTATCTAGAGAGTGGGATAGGTTTAATCACTACCCTAACCGTAACGCGTACCCTAACCCTAACCCCTACCCTAACCCTAACACGTACCCTAATCCTAACCCGTACCCTAAACCGAGCCCTAACCCTAACACTAACCCTAACCCTAACCCTAACCCATACCCTACGCCGTACCCGAAGACCTCCCCGAAAACGTACCCTAAGCCGTACCCTAAGCCTAACCCTAAGCCTAACCCTAACCCTAGGCTACCCTTGACTGCTTCTGCCTCCAATAGATTTCCTAAGCACTAGTGTTTTAAGGAACAGCTTAAAAAGAGAATCCTAAAGTGATTTCTTTATAATGGGTGTGTTCCTTTTCTAATCCTAGTGTCGAAACTCTTCTCCATGCCTGGACCCCCTAAATAATATTCCTTTACGTGCTAAGGGTTATCGAGAGAGTGGGACAGGTTTAATAACTACCCTAACCCTAACGCGTACCCTAACCCTAACCCCTACCCTAACCCTAACACGTACCCTAATCCTAACCCGTACCCTAAAACGAGCCCTAACCCTAACACTAACCCTAACACTAACCCTAACCCATACCCTACGCCGTACCCGAAGCCCTCCCCGAACCCGTACCCTAAGCCTAACCCTAAGCCTAACCCTAACCCTAGGCTACCCTTGACTGCTTCTGCCTCCAATAGATTTCCTAAGCACTAGTGTTTTAAGGAACAGCTTAAAAAGAGAATCCTAATGTGATTTCTTTATAATGTGTGTGTTCCTTATATTATCTTAGTGTCTAAACTCTTCTCCATGGCTGGACCCCCAAATAATATTCCTTTACGTGCTAAGGGGTATCTAGAGAGTGGGATAGGTTTAATAACTACCCTAACCCTAACGCGTACCCTAACCCTAAACCCTACCCTAACCCTAACACGTACCCTAATCCTAAAGCGTACCCTAAACCGAGCCCTAACCCTAACACTAACCGTAACCCTAACCCTAACCCATACCCTACGCCGTACCCGAAGCCCTCCCCGAACACGTACCCTAAGCCGTACCCTAAGCCTAACCCTAAGCCTAACCCTAACCCTAGGCTACCCTTGACTGCTTCTGCCTCCAATAGATTTCCTAAGCACTAGTGTTTTAAGGAACAGCTTAAAAAGAGAATCCTAATGTGATTTCTTTATAATGTGTGTGTTCCTTATATTATCTTAGTGTCTAAAGTCTTCTCCATGGCTGGACCCCCAAATAATATTCCTTTACGTGCTAAGGGGTATCTAGAGAGTGGGATAGGTTTAATAACTACCCTAAGCCTAACGCGTACCCTAACCCTAACCCCTACCCTAACCCTAACACGTACCCTAATCCTAACCCGTACCCTAAGCCGAGCCCTAACCCTAACACTAACGCTAACCCTAACCCTAACCCATACCCTACGCCGTACCCGAAGCCCTCCCCGAACCCGTACCCTAAGCCGTACCCTAAGCCTAACCCTAAGCCTAACCCTAACCCTAGGCTACCCTTGACTGCTTCTGCCTCCAATAGATTTCCTAAGCACTAGTGTTTTAAGGAACAGCTTAAAAAGAGAATCCTAATGTGATTTCTTTATAATGGGTGTGTTCCTTATCTTATCCTAGTGTCTAAACTCTTCTCCATGGCTGGACCCCCAAATAATATTCCTTTACGTGCTAAGGGGTAACTAGTGAGTGGGATAGGTTTAATAACTACCCTAACCCTAACGCATACCCTAACGCTAACCCCTACCCTAACCCTAACACGTACCCTAATCCTAACCCGTACCCTAAACCGAGCCCTAACCCTAACACTAACCCTAACCCTAACCCTAACCCATACCCTACGCCGTACCCGAAGCCCTCCCCGAACCCGTACCCTAAGCCGTACCCTAAGCCTAACCCTAACCCTAGGCTACCCTTGACTGCTTCTGCCTCCAATAGATTTCCTAAGCACTAGTGTTTTAAGGAACAGCTTAAAAAGAGAATCCTAAAGTGATTTCTTTATAATGGGTGTGTTCCTTATCTTATCCTAGTGTCTAAAGTCTTCTCCATGGCTGGACCCCCAAATAATATTCCTTTATGTGCTAAGGGGTATCGAGAGAGTGGGATAAGTTTAATAACTACCCTAACCCTAACGTGTACCCTAAACCTAACCCCTACCCTAACCCTAACACGTACCCTAATCCTAACCCGTACCCTAAACCGAGCCCTAACCCTAACACTAACCCCAACCCTAACCCTAACCCATACCCTACCCCGTACCCGAAGCCCTCCCCGAACACGTACCCTAAGCCGTACCCTAAGCCTAACCCTAAGCCTAACCCCAACCCTAGGCTACCCTTGACTGCTTCTGCCTCCAATAGATTTCCTAAGCACTAGTGTTTTAAGGAACAGCTTAAAACGAGAATCCTAATGTGATTTCTTTATAATGGGTGTGTTCCTTATCTTATCCTAGTGTCTAAACTCTTCTCCTTGCCTGGACCCCCAAATAATATTCCTTTACGTGCTAAGGGGTATCTAGAGAGTGGGATAGGTTTAATAACTACCCTAAACCTAATGTGTACCCTAACCCTAACCCCTACCCTAACCCTAACACGTAACCTAAACCTAACCCGTACCCTAAACGGAGCCCTAACCCTAACACTAACCCTAACACATACCCTACGCCGTAAACGAACCCCTCCCCGAACCCGTACCCTAAGCCGTACCCTAAGCCTAACCCTAAGCCTAATCCTAACCCTAGGCAACCCTTGACTGCTTCTACCTCCAATAGATTTCCTAAGCACTAGTGTTTTAAGGACCAGCATAAAAAGAGAATCCCAATGTGATTTCTTTATAATGGGTGTGTTCCTTATCTTATCCTAGTGTCTAAACTCTTCTCCATGGCTGGACCCCCAAATAATATTCCTTTACGTGCTAAGGGGTATCTAGAGAGTGGGATAGGTTTAATAACTACCCTAACTCTAATGCGTACCCTATCCCTAAACCCGACCCTAACGCTAACACGTACCCTAAACCGAGCCCTAACCCTAACACTAACAATAAGCCTAACCCTAACCCATACCCTACGCCGTACCCGAAGCCTTCTCCGAACCCGTACCCTAAGCCGTACCCTAAGCCTAACCCTCAGCCTAACACTAACGCTAGGCTACCCTTGACTGCTTCTGCCTCCAATAGATTTCCTAAGCACTAGTGTTTTAAGGAACAGCTTAAGAAGAGAATCTTAATGTGATTTCTTTATAATGTGTGTGTTCCTTATCTTATCCTAGTGTCTAAACTCTTCTCCATGGCTGGACCCACAAATAATATTCCTTTTCGTGCTAAGGGGTATCTAGAGAGTGGGATAGGTTTAATAACTACCCTAACCCTAACGCGTACCCTAACCCTAACCCCTACCCTAACCCTAACACGTACCCTAATCCTAACCCGTACCCTAAACGGAGCCCTAACCCTAACACTAACCCTAACCCTAACCCTAACCCATACCCTACGCCGTACCCGAATCCCTCCCCGAACACGTACCCTAAGCCGTACCCTAAGCCTAACCCTAAGCCTAACCCCAACCCTAGGCTACCCTTGACTGCTTCTGCCTCCAATAGATTTCCTAAGCACTAGTGTTTTAAGGAACAGCTTAAAACGAGAATCCTAATGTGATTTCTTTATAATGGGTGTGTTCCTTATCTTATCCTAGTGTCTAAACTCTTCTCCATGCCTGGACCCCCAAATAATATTCCTTTACGTGCTAAGGGGTATCTAGAGAGTGGGATAGGTTTAATAGCTACCCTAAACCTAATGTGTACCCTAACCCTAACCCCTACCCTAACCCTAACACGTAACCTAAACCTAACCCGTACCCTAAACGGAGCCCTAACCCTAACCCTAACCCTAACACTAACACTAACCCATACCCTACGCCGTAAACGAACCCCTCCCCGAACCCGTACCCTAAGCCGTACCCTAAGCCTAACCCTAAGCCTAACCCTAACCCTAGGCTACCCTTGACTGCTTCTGCCTCCAATAGATTTCCTAAGCACTAGTGTTTTAAGGAACAGCTTAAAAAGAGAATCCTAATGTGATTTCTTTATAATGTGTGTGTTCCTTATATTATCTTAGTGTCTAAAGTCTTCTCCATGGCTGGACCCCCAAATAATATTCCTTTACGTGCTAAGGGGTATCTAGAGAGTGGGATAGGTTTAATAACTACCCTAAGCCTAACGCGTACCCTAACCCTAACCCCTACCCTAACCCTAACACGTACCCTAATCCTAACCCGTACCCTAAACCGAGCCCTAACCCTAACACTAACGCTAACCCTAACCCTAACCCATACCCTACGCCGTACCCGAAGCCCTCCCCGAACCCGTAACCTAAGCCGTACCCTAAGCCTAACCCTAAGCCTAACCCTAACCCTAGGCTACCCTTGACTGCTTCTGCCTCCAATAGATTTCCTAAGCACTAGTGTTTTAAGGAACAGCTTAAAAAGAGAATCCTAATGTGATTTCTTTATAATGGGTGTGTTCCTTATCTTATCCTAGTGTCTAAACTCTTCTCCATGGCTGGACCCCCAAATAATATTCCTTTACGTGCTAAGGGGTAACTAGTGAGTGGGATAGGTTTAATAACTACCCTAACCCTAACGCATACCCTAACGCTAACCCCTACCCTAACCCTAACACGTACCCTAATCCTAACCCGTACCCTAAACCGAGCCCTAACCCTAACACTAACCCTAACCCTAACCCTAACCCATACCCTACGCCGTACCCGAAGCCCTCCCCGAACCCGTACCCTAAGCCGTACCCTAAGCCTAACCCTATGCCTAACCCTAACCCTAGGCTACCCTTGACTGCTTCTGCCTCCAATAGATTTCCTAAGCACTAGTGTTTTAAGGAACAGCTTAAAAAGAGAATCCTAAAGTGATTTCTTTATAATGGGTGTGTTCCTTATCTTATCCTAGTGTCTAAACACTTCTCCATGGCTGGACCCCCAAATAATATTCCTTTACGTGCTAAGGGTTAACTAGAGAGTGGGATAGGTTTAATAACTACCCTAACCCTAACGCGTACCCTAACGCTAACCCCTACCCTAACCCTAACACGTACCCTAATCCTAACCCGTACCCTAAACCGAGCCCTAACCCTAACACTAACCCTAACCCTAACCCTAACCCATACCCTACGCCGTACCCGAAGCCCTCCCCGAACCCCTACCCTAAACCGTACCCTAAGCCTAACCCTAAGCCTAACCCTAACCCTAGGCTACCCTTGACTGCTTCTGCCTCCAGTAGATTTCCTAAGCACTAGTGTTTTAAGGAACAGCTTAAAAAGAGAATACTAATGTGATTTCTTTATAATGTGTGTGTTCCTTATATTATCTTAGTGTCTAAACTCTTCTCCATTGGTGGACCCCCAAATAATATTCCTTTTCGTGCTAAGGGGTATCTAGAGAGTGGGATAGGTTTAATAACTACCCTAAACCTAATGTGTACCCTAACCCTAACCCCTACCCTAACCCTAACACGTAAACTAAACCTAACCCGTACCCTAAACGGAGCCCTAACCCTAACACTAACCCTAACACTAACACTAACCCATACCCTACGCCGTAAACGAACCCCTCCACGAACCCGTACCCTAAGCCGTACCCTAAGCCTAACCCCAAGCCTAAACCTAACCCTAGGCTACCCTTGACTTCTTCTGCCTCCAATAGATTTCCTAAGCACTAGTGTTTTAAGGAACAGCTTAAACAGAGAATCCTAATGTGATTTCTTTATAATGTGTGTGTTCCTTATATTATCCTAGTGTCAAAACTCTTCTCCATGGCTGGACCCCCAAATAATATTCCTTTACGTGCTAATGGGTATCTAGAGATTGGGAAAGGTTTAATAACTACCCTAACCCTAACGCGTACCCTAACCCTAACCCCTACCCTAACCCTAACACGTACCCTAATCCTAACCCGTACCCTAAACCGAGCCGTAACCCTAACACTAACCCTAAACCTAACCCTAACCCATACCCTACGCCGTACCCGAAGCCCTCCCCGAACCCGTACCCTAAGCCGTACCCTAAGCCTAACCCTAAGCCTAACCCTAACCCTAGGCAACCCTTGACTGCTTCTGCCTCCAATAGATTTCCTAAGCACTAGTGTTTTAAGGACCAGCAGAAAAAGAGAATCCCAATGTGATTTCTTTATAATGGGTGTGTTCCTTATCTTATCCTAGTGTCTAAACTCTTGTCCATGGCTGGACCCCCAAATAATATTCCTTTACGTGCTAAGGGGTATCTAGAGAGTGGGATAGGTTTAATAACTACCCTAACTCTAATGCGTACCCTAACCCTAAACCCGACCCTAACGCTAACACGTACCCTAAACCGAGCCCTAACCCTAACACTAACAATAAGCCTAACCCTAACCCATACCCTACGCCGTACCCGAAGCCTTCCCCGAACCCGTACCCTAAGCCGTACCCTAAGCCTAACCCTCAGCCTAACACTAACGCTGGGCTACCCTTGACTGCTTCTGCCTCCAATAGATTTCCTAAGCACTAGTGTTTTAAGGAACAGCTTAAGAAGAGAATCCTAATGTGATTTCTTTATAATAGGTGTGTTCCTTATCTTATCCTAGTGTCTAAACTCTTCTCCATGGCTGGACCCACAAATAATATTCCTTTTCGTGCTCAGGGGTATCTAGAGAGTGGGATAGGTTTAATAACTACCCTAACCCTAACGCGTACCCTAACCCTAACCCCTACCCTAACCCTAACACGTACCCTAATCCTAACCCGTACCCTAAACCGAGCCCTAACCCTAACACTAACCCTAACCCTAACCCTAACCCATACCCTACGCCGTACCCGAAGCCCTCCCCGAACCCGTACCCTAAGCCGTACCCTAAGCCTAACCCTAAGCTTAACCCTAACCCTAGGCTACCCTTGACTGCTTCTGCCTCCAATAGATTTCCTAAGCACTAGTGTTTTAAGGAACAGCATAAAAAGGGAATCCTAATGTGATTTCTTTATAATGGGTGTGTTCCTTATCTTATCCTAGTGTCTAAACTCTTCTCCATGGCTGGCCCCCCAAATAATATTCCTTTACGTGCTAAGGGGTATCTAGAGAGTGGGATAGGTTTAATAACTAGCCTAACCCTAACGCGTACCCTAACCCTAAACCCTACCCTAACCCTAACACGTACCCTAATCCTAAAGCGTACCCTAAACCGAGCCCTAACCCTAACACTAACCGTAACCCTAACCCTAACCCATACCCTACGCCGTACCCGAAGCCCTCCCCGAACACGTACCCTAAGCCGTACCCTAAGCCTAACCCTAAGCCTAACCCTAACCCTAGGCTACCCTTGACTGCTTCTGCCTCCAATAGATTTCCTAAGCACTAGTGTTTTAAGGAACAGCTTAAAAAGAGAATCCTAATGTGATTTCTTTATAATGTGTGTGTTCCTTATATTATCTTAGTGTCTAAAGTCTTCTCCATGGCTGGACCCCCAAATAATATTCCTTTACGTGCTAAGGGGTATCTAGAGAGTGGGATAGGTTTAATAACTACCCTAAGCCTAACGCGTACCCTAACCCTAACCCCTACCCTAACCCTAACACGTACCCTAATCCTAACCCGTACCCTAAACCGAGCCCTAACCCTAACACTAACGCTAACCCTAACCCTAACCCATACCCTACGCCGTACCCGAAGCCCTCCCCGAACCCGTAACCTAAGCCGTACCCTAAGCCTAACCCTAAGCCTAACCCTAACCCTAGGCTACCCTTGACTGCTTCTGCCTCCAATAGATTTCCTAAGCACTAGTGTTTTAAGGAACAGCTTAAAAAGAGAATCCTAATGTGATTTCTTTATAATGGGTGTGTTCCTTATCTTATCCTAGTGTCTAAACTCTTCTCCATGGCTGGACCCCCAAATAATATTCCTTTACGTGCTAAGGGGTAACTAGTGAGTGGGATAGGTTTAATAACTACCCTAATCCTAACGCATACCCTAACGCTAACCCCTACCCTAACCCTAACACGTACCCTAATCCTAACCCGTACCCTAAACCGAGCCCTAACCCTAACACTAACCCTAACCCTAACCCTAACCCATACCCTACACCGTACCCGAAGCCCTCCCCGAACCCGTACCCTAAGCCGTACCCTAAGCCTAACCCTATGCCTAACCCTAACCCTAGGCTACCCTTGACTGCTTCTGCCTCCAATAGATTTCCTAAGCACTAGTGTTTTAAGGAACAGCTTAAAAAGAGAATCCTAAAGTGATTTCTTTATAATGGGTGTGTTCCTTATCTTATCCTAGTGTCTAAACACTTCTCCATGGCTGGACCCCCAAATAATATTCCTTTACGTGCTAAGGGTTAACTAGAGAGTGGGATAGGTTTAATAACTACCCTAACCCTAACGCGTACCCTAACGCTAACCCCTACCCTAACCCTAACACGTACCCTAATCCTAACCCGTACCCTAAACCGAGCCCTAACCCTAACACTAACCCTAACCCTAACCCTAACCCATACCCTACGCCGTACCCGAAGCCCTCCCCGAACCCCTACCCTAAACCGTACCCTAAGCCTAACCCTAAGCCTAACCCTAACCCTAGGCTACCCTTGACTGCTTCTGCCTCCAGTAGATTTCCTAAGCACTAGTGTTTTAAGGAACAGCTTAAAAAGAGAATACTAATGTGATTTCTTTATAATGTGTGTGTTCCTTATATTATCTTAGTGTCTAAACTCTTCTCCATTGGTGGACCCCCAAATAATATTCCTTTACGTGCTAAGGGGTATCTAGAGAGTGGGATAGGTTTAATAACTACCCTAAACCTAATGTGTACCCTAACCCTAACCCCTACCCTAACCCTAACACGTAAACTAAACCTAACCCGTACCCTAAACGGAGCCCTAACCCTAACACTAACCCTAACACTAACACTAACCCATACCCTACGCCGTAAACGAACCCCTCCACGAACCCGTACCCTAAGCCGTACCCTAAGCCTAACCCCAAGCCTAAACCTAACCCTAGGCTACCCTTGACTTCTTCTGCCTCCAATAGATTTCCTAAGCACTAGTGTTTTAAGGAACAGCTTAAACAGAGAATCCTAATGTGATTTCTTTATAATGTGTGTGTTCCTTATATTATCCTAGTGTCAAAACTCTTCTCCATGGCTGGACCCCCAAATAATATTCCTTTACGTGCTAATGGGTATCTAGAGATTGGGAAAGGTTTAATAACTACCCTAACCCTAACGCGTACCCTAACCCTAACCCCTACCCTAACCCTAACACGTACCCTAATCCTAACCCGTACCCTAAACCGAGCCGTAACCCTAACACTAACCCTAAACCTAACCCTAACCCATACCCTACGCCGTACCCGAAGCCCTCCCCGAACCCGTACCCTAAGCCGTACCCTAAGCCTAACCCTAAGCCTAACCCTAACCCTAGGCAACCCTTGACTGCTTCTGCCTCCAATAGATTTCCTAAGCACTAGTGTTTTAAGGACCAGCAGAAAAAGAGAATCCCAATGTGATTTCTTTATAATGGGTGTGTTCCTTATCTTATCCTAGTGTCTAAACTCTTGTCCATGGCTGGACCCCCAAATAATATTCCTTTACGTGCTAAGGGGTATCTAGAGAGTGGGATAGGTTTAATAACTACCCTAACTCTAATGCGTACCCTAACCCTAAACCCGACCCTAACGCTAACACGTACCCTAAACCGAGCCCTAACCCTAACACTAACAATAAGCCTAACCCTAACCCATACCCTACGCCGTACCCGAAGCCTTCCCCGAACCCGTACCCTAAGCCGTACCCTAAGCCTAACCCTCAGCCTAACACTAACGCTGGGCTACCCTTGACTGCTTCTGCCTCCAATAGATTTCCTAAGCACTAGTGTTTTAAGGAACAGCTTAAGAAGAGAATCCTAATGTGATTTCTTTATAATAGGTGTGTTCCTTATCTTATCCTAGTGTCTAAACTCTTCTCCATGGCTGGACCCACAAATAATATTCCTTTTCGTGCTAAGGGGTATCTAGAGAGTGGGATAGGTTTAATAACTACCCTAACCCTAACGCGTACCCTAACCCTAACCCCTACCCTAACCCTAACACGTACCCTAATCCTAACCCGTACCCTAAACCGAGCCCTAACCCTAACACTAACCCTAACCCTAACCCTAACCCATACCCTACGCCGTACCCGAAGCCCTCCCCGAACCCGTACCCTAAGCCGTACCCTAAGCCTAACCCTAAGCTTAACCCTAACCCTAGGCTACCCTTGACTGCTTCTGCCTCCAATAGATTTCCTAAGCACTAGTGTTTTAAGGAACAGCATAAAAAGGGAATCCTAATGTGATTTCTTTATAATGGGTGTGTTCCTTATCTTATCCTAGTGTCTAAACTCTTCTCCATGGCTGGCCCCCCAAATAATATTCCTTTACGTGCTAAGGGGTATCTAGAGAGTTGGATAGGTTTAATAACTACCCTAACCCTAACGCGTAACCTAACCCTCACCCCTACCCTAACCCTAACACGTACCCTAATCCTAAACCCTACCCTAAACCGAACCCTAACCCTAACACTAACCGTAACCCTAACCCTAACCCATACCCTACGCCATACCCACAGCCCTCCCCGAACCCGTACCCTAAGCCGTACCCTAAGCCTAACCCTAAGCCTAACCCTAACCCTAGGCTACCCTTGACTGCTTCTGCCTCCAATAGATTTCCTAAGCACTAGTGTTTTAAGGAACAGCTTAAAAAGAGAATACTAACGTGATTTCTTTATAATGTGTGTGTTCCTTATATTATCTTAGTGTCTAAACTCTTCTCCATTGGTGGACCCGCAAATAATATTCCTTTACGTGCTAAGGGGTATCTAGAGAGTGGGATAGGTTTAATAACTACCCTAAGCCTAACGCGTACCCTAACCCTAACCCCTACCCTAACCCTAACACGTACCCTAATCCTAACCCGTACCCTAAGCCGAGCCCTAACCCTAACACTAACGCTAACCCTAACCCTAACCCATACCCTACGCCGTACCCGAAGCCCTCCCCGAACCCGTACCCTAAGCCGTACCCTAAGCCTAACCCTAAGCCTAACCCTAACCCTAGGCTACCCTTGACTGCTTCTGCCTCCAATAGATTTCCTAAGCACTAGTGTTTTAAGGAACAGCTTAAAAAGAGAATCCTAATGTGATTTCTTTATAATGGGTGTGTTCCTTATCTTATCCTAGTGTCTAAACTCTTCTCCATGGCTGGACCCCCAAATAATATTCCTTTACGTGCTAAGGGGTAACTAGTGAGTGGGATAGGTTTAATAACTACCCTAACCCTAACGCATACCCTAACGCTAACCCCTACCCTAACCCTAACACGTACCCTAATCCTAACCCGTACCCTAAACCGAGCCCTAACCCTAACACTAACCCTAACCCTAACCCTAACCCATACCCTACGCCGTACCCGAAGCCCTCCCCGAACCCGTACCCTAAGCCGTACCCTAAGCCTAACCCTAACCCTAGGCTACCCTTGACTGCTTCTGCCTCCAATAGATTTCCTAAGCACTAGTGTTTTAAGGAACAGCTTAAAAAGAGAATCCTAAAGTGATTTCTTTATAATGGGTGTGTTCCTTATCTTATCCTAGTGTCTAAAGTCTTCTCCATGGCTGGACCCCCAAATAATATTCCTTTATGTGCTAAGGGGTATCGAGAGAGTGGGATAAGTTTAATAACTACCCTAACCCTAACGTGTACCCTAAACCTAACCCCTACCCTAACCCTAACACGTACCCTAATCCTAACCCGTACCCTAAACCGAGCCCTAACCCTAACACTAACCCCAACCCTAACCCTAACCCATACCCTACGCCGTACCCGAAGCCCTCCCCGAACACGTACCCTAAGCCGTACCCTAAGCCTAACCCTAAGCCTAACCCCAACCCTAGGCTACCCTTGACTGCTTCTGCCTCCAATAGATTTCCTAAGCACTAGTGTTTTAAGGAACAGCTTAAAACGAGAATCCTAATGTGATTTCTTTATAATGGGTGTGTTCCTTATCTTATCCTAGTGTCTAAACTCTTCTCCTTGCCTGGACCCCCAAATAATATTCCTTTACGTGCTAAGGGGTATCTAGAGAGTGGGATAGGTTTAATAACTACCCTAAACCTAATGTGTACCCTAACCCTAACCCCTACCCTAACCCTAACACGTAACCTAAACCTAACCCGTACCCTAAACGGAGCCCTAACCCTAACACTAACCCTAACACATACCCTACGCCGTAAACGAACCCCTCCCCGAACCCGTACCCTAAGCCGTACCCTAAGCCTAACCCTAAGCCTAACCCTAACCCTAGGCAACCCTTGACTGCTTCTGCCTCCAATAGATTTCCTAAGCACTAGTGTTTTAAGGACCAGCATAAAAAGAGAATCCCAATGTGATTTCTTTATAATGGGTGTGTTCCTTATCTTATCCTAGTGTCTAAACTCTTCTCCATGGCTGGACCCCCAAATAATATTCCTTTACGTGCTAAGGGGTATCTAGAGAGTGGGATAGGTTTAATAACTACCCTAACTCTAATGCGTACCCTAACCCTAAACCCGACCCTAACGCTAACACGTACCCTAAACCGAGCCCTAACCCTAACACTAACAATAAGCCTAACCCTAACCCATACCCTACGCCGTACCCGAAGCCTTCCCCGAACCCGTACCCTAAGCCGTACCCTAAGCCTAACCCTCAGCCTAACACTAACGCTAGGCTACCCTTGACTGCTTCTGCCTCCAATAGATTTCCTAAGCACTAGTGTTTTAAGGAACAGCTTAAGAAGAGAATCCTAATGTGATTTCTTTATAATAGGTGTGTTCCTTATCTTATCCTAGTGTCTAAACTCTTCTCCATGGCTGGACCCACAAATAATATTCCTTTTCGTGCTAAGGGGTATCTAGAGAGTGGGATAGGTTTAATAACTACCCTAACCCTAACGCGTACCCTAACCCTAACCCCTACCCTAACCCTAACACGTACCCTAATCCTAACCCGTACCCTAAACGGAGCCCTAACCCTAACACTAACCCTAACCCTAACCCTAACCCATACCCTACGCCGTACCCGAATCCCTCCCCGAACACGTACCCTAAGCCGTACCCTAAGCCTAACCCTAAGCCTAACCCCAACCCTAGGCTACCCTTGACTGCTTCTGCCTCCAATAGATTTCCTAAGCACTAGTGTTTTAAGGAACAGCTTAAAACGAGAATCCTAATGTGATTTCTTTATAATGGGTGTGTTCCTTATCTTATCCTAGTGTCTAAACTCTTCTCCATGCCTGGACCCCCAAATAATATTCCTTTACGTGCTAAGGGGTATCTAGAGAGTGGGATAGGTTTAATAACTACCCTAAACCTAATGTGTACCCTAACCCTAACCCCTACCCTAACCCTAACACGTAACCTAAACCTAACCCGTACCCTAAACGGAGCCCTAACCCTAACCCTAACCCTAACACTAACACTAACCCATACCCTACGCCGTAAACGAACCCCTCCCCGAACCCGTACCCTAAGCCGTACCCTAAGCCTAACCCCAAGCCTAAACCTAACCCTAGGCTACCCTTGACTTCTTCTGCCTCCAATAGATTTCCTAAGCACTAGTGTTTTAAGGAACAGCTTAAACAGAGAATCCTAATGTGATTTCTTTATAATGTGTGTGTTCCTTATATTATCTTAGTGTCTAAACTCTTCTCCATGGCTGGACCCCCAAATAATATTCCTTTACGTGCTAATGGGTATCTAGAGATTGGGAAAGGTTTAATAACTACCCTAACCCTAACGCGTACCCTAACCCTAACCCCTACCCTAACCCTAACACGTACCCTAATCCTAACCCGTACCCTAAACCGAGCCCTAACCCTAACACTAACCCTAACCCTAACCCTAACCCATACCCTACGCCGTACCCGAAGCCCTCCCCGAACCCGTACCCTAAGCCGTACCCTAAGCCTAACCCTAAGCCTAACCCTAACCCTAGGCTACCCTTGACTGCTTCTGCCTCCAATAGATTTCCTAAGCACTAGTGTTTTAAGGAACAGCTTAAAAAGAGAATCCTAAAGTGATTTCTTTATAATGGGTGTGTTCCTTATCTTATCCTAATGTCTAAACTCTTCTCCATGGCTGGACCCCCAAATAATATTCCTTTACGTGCTAAGGGGTAACTAGAGAGTGGGATAGGTTTAATAACTACCCTAACCCTAACGCGTACCCTAACGCTAACCCCTACCCTAACCCTAACACGTACCCTAATCCTAACCCGTACCCTAAACCGAGCCCTAACCCTAACACTAACCCTAACCCTAACCCTAACCCATACCCTACGCCGTACCCGAAGCCCTCCCCGAACCCCTACCCTAAACCGTACCCTAAGCCTAACCCTAAGCCTAACCCTAACCCTAGGCTACCCTTGACTGCTTCTGCCTCCAATAGATTTCCTAAGCACTAGTGTTTTAAGGAACAGCTTAAAAAGAGAATACTAATGTGATTTCTTTATAATGTGTGTGTTCCTTATATTATCTTAGTGTCTAAACTCTTCTCCATGGCAGGACCCCCAAATAATATTCCTTTACGTGCTAATGGGTATCTAGAGATTGGGAAAGGTTTAATAACTACCCTAACCCTAACGCGTACCCTAACCCTAACCCCTACCCTAACCCTAACACGTACCCTAATCCTAACCCGTAACCTAAACCGAGCCCTAACCCTAACACTAACCCTAACCCTAACCCTAACCCATACCCTACGCCGTACCCGAAGCCCTCCCCGAACCCGTACCCTAAGCCGTACCCTAAGCCTAACCCTAAGCCTAACCCTAACCCTAGGCAACCCTTGACTGCTTCTGCCTCCAATAGATTTCCTAAGCACTAGTGTTTTAAGGACCAGCATAAAAAGAGAATCCCAATGTGATTTCTTTATAATGGGTGTGTTCCTTATCTTATCCTAGTGTCTAAACTCTTCTCCATGGCTGGACCCCCAAATAATATTCCTTTACGTGCTAAGGGGTATCTAGAGAGTGGGATAGGTTTAATAACTACCCTAACTCTAATGCGTACCCTAACCCTAAACCCGACCCTAACGCTAACACGTACCCTAAACCGAGCCCTAACCCTAACACTAACAATAACCCTAACCCTAACCCATACCCTACGCCGTACCCGAAGCCCTCACCGAACCCGTACCCTAAGCCGTACCCTAAGCCTAACCCTAAGCCTAACCCTAACCCTAGGCTACCCTTGACTGCTTCTGCCTCCAATAGATTTCCTAAGCACTAGTGTTTTAAGGAACAGCTTAAAAAGAGAATCCTAATGTGATTTCTTTATAATGTGTGTGTTCCTTATATTATCTTAGTGTCTAAACTCTTCTCCATTGGTGGACCCCCAAATAATATTCCTTTACGTGCTAAGGGGTATCTAGAGAGTGGGATAGGTTTAATAACTAGCCTAACCCTAACGCGTACCCTAACCCTAAACCCTACCCTAACCCTAACACGTACCCTAATCCTAAAGCGTACCCTAAACCGAGCCCTAACCCTAACACTAACCGTAACCCTAACCCTAACCCATACCCTACGCCGTACCCGAAGCCCTCCCCGAACACGTACCCTAAGCCGTACCCTAAGCCTAACCCTAAGCCTAACCCTAACCCTAGGCTACCCTTGACTGCTTCTGCCTCCAATAGATTTCCTAAGCACTAGTGTTTTAAGGAACAGCTTAAAAAGAGAATCCTAATGTGATTTCTTTATAATGTGTGTGTTCCTTATATTATCTTAGTGTCTAAAGTCTTCTCCATGGCTGGACCCCCAAATAATATTCCTTTACGTGCTAAGGGGTATCTAGAGAGTGGGATAGGTTTAATAACTACCCTAAGCCTAACGCGTACCCTAACCCTAACCCCTACCCTAACCCTAACACGTACCCTAATCCTAACCCGTACCCTAAACCGAGCCCTAACCCTAACACTAACGCTAACCCTAACCCTAACCCATACCCTACGCCGTACCCGAAGCCCTCCCCGAACCCGTAACCTAAGCCGTACCCTAAGCCTAACCCTAAGCCTAACCCTAACCCTAGGCTACCCTTGACTGCTTCTGCCTCCAATAGATTTCCTAAGCACTAGTGTTTTAAGGAACAGCTTAAAAAGAGAATCCTAATGTGATTTCTTTATAATGGGTGTGTTCCTTATCTTATCCTAGTGTCTAAACTCTTCTCCATGGCTGGACCCCCAAATAATATTCCTTTACGTGCTAAGGGGTAACTAGTGAGTGGGATAGGTTTAATAACTACCCTAACCCTAACGCATACCCTAACGCTAACCCCTACCCTAACCCTAACACGTACCCTAATCCTAACCCGTACCCTAAACCGAGCCCTAACCCTAACACTAACCCTAACCCTAACCCTAACCCATACCCTACGCCGTACCCGAAGCCCTCCCCGAACCCGTACCCTAAGCCGTACCCTAAGCCTAACCCTATGCCTAACCCTAACCCTAGGCTACCCTTGACTGCTTCTGCCTCCAATAGATTTCCTAAGCACTAGTGTTTTAAGGAACAGCTTAAAAAGAGAATCCTAAAGTGATTTCTTTATAATGGGTGTGTTCCTTATCTTATCCTAGTGTCTAAACACTTCTCCATGGCTGGACCCCCAAATAATATTCCTTTACGTGCTAAGGGTTAACTAGAGAGTGGGATAGGTTTAATAACTACCCTAACCCTAACGCGTACCCTAACGCTAACCCCTACCCTAACCCTAACACGTACCCTAATCCTAACCCGTACCCTAAACCGAGCCCTAACCCTAACACTAACCCTAACCCTAACCCTAACCCATACCCTACGCCGTACCCGAAGCCCTCCCCGAACCCCTACCCTAAACCGTACCCTAAGCCTAACCCTAAGCCTAACCCTAACCCTAGGCTACCCTTGACTGCTTCTGCCTCCAGTAGATTTCCTAAGCACTAGTGTTTTAAGGAACAGCTTAAAAAGAGAATACTAATGTGATTTCTTTATAATGTGTGTGTTCCTTATATTATCTTAGTGTCTAAACTCTTCTCCATTGGTGGACCCCCAAATAATATTCCTTTACGTGCTAAGGGGTATCTAGAGAGTGGGATAGGTTTAATAACTACCCTAAACCTAATGTGTACCCTAACCCTAACCCCTACCCTAACCCTAACACGTAAACTAAACCTAACCCGTACCCTAAACGGAGCCCTAACCCTAACACTAACCCTAACACTAACACTAACCCATACCCTACGCCGTAAACGAACCCCTCCCCGAACCCGTACCCTAAGCCGTACCCTAAGCCTAACCCCAAGCCTAAACCTAACCCTAGGCTACCCTTGACTTCTTCTGCCTCCAATAGATTTCCTAAGCACTAGTGTTTTAAGGAACAGCTTAAACAGAGAATCCTAATGTGATTTCTTTATAATGTGTGTGTTCCTTATATTATCCTAGTGTCAAAACTCTTCTCCATGGCTGGACCCCCAAATAATATTCCTTTACGTGCTAATGGGTATCTAGAGATTGGGAAAGGTTTAATAACTACCCTAACCCTAACGCGTACCCTAACCCTAACCCCTACCCTAACCCTAACACGTACCCTAATCCTAACCCGTACCCTAAACCGAGCCGTAACCCTAACACTAACCCTAAACCTAACCCTAACCCATACCCTACGCCGTACCCGAAGCCCTCCCCGAACCCGTACCCTAAGCCGTACCCTAAGCCTAACCCTAAGCCTAACCCTAACCCTAGGCAACCCTTGACTGCTTCTGCCTCCAATAGATTTCCTAAGCACTAGTGTTTTAAGGACCAGCAGAAAAAGAGAATCCCAATGTGATTTCTTTATAATGGGTGTGTTCCTTATCTTATCCTAGTGTCTAAACTCTTGTCCATGGCTGGACCCCCAAATAATATTCCTTTACGTGCTAAGGGGTATCTAGAGAGTGGGATAGGTTTAATAACTACCCTAACTCTAATGCGTACCCTAACCCTAAACCCGACCCTAACGCTAACACGTACCCTAAACCGAGCCCTAACCCTAACACTAAGAATAAGCCTAACCCTAACCCATACCCTACGCCGTACCCGAAGCCTTCCCCGAACCCGTACCCTAAGCCGTACCCTAAGCATAACCCTCAGCCTAACACTAACGCTGGGCTACCCTTGACTGCTTCTGCCTCCAATAGATTTCCTAAGCACTAGTGTTTTAAGGAACAGCTTAAGAAGAGAATCCTAATGTGATTTCTTTATAATAGGTGTGTTCCTTATCTTATCCTAGTGTCTAAACTCTTCTCCATGGCTGGACCCACAAATAATATTCCTTTTCGTGCTAAGGGGTATCTAGAGAGTGGGATAGGTTTAATAACTACCCTAACCCTAACGCGTACCCTAACCCTAACCCCTACCCTAACCCTAACACGTACCCTAATCCTAACCCGTACCCTAAACCGAGCCCTAACCCTAACACTAACCCTAACCCTAACCCTAACCCATACCCTACGCCGTACCCGAAGCCCTCCCCGAACCCGTACCCTAAGCCGTACCCTAAGCCTAACCCTAAGCTTAACCCTAACCCTAGGCTACCCTTGACTGCTTCTGCCTCCAATAGATTTCCTAAGCACTAGTGTTTTAAGGAACAGCATAAAAAGGGAATCCTAATGTGATTTCTTTATAATGGGTGTGTTCCTTATCTTATCCTAGTGTCTAAACTCTTCTCCATGGCTGGCCCCCCAAATAATATTCCTTTACTTGCTAAGGGGTATCTAGAGAGTTGGATAGGTTTAATAACTACCCTAACCCTAACGCGTAACCTAACCCTCACCCCTACCCTAACCCTAACACGTACCCTAATCCTAAACCCTACCCTAAACCGAACCCTAACCCTAACACTAACCGTAACCCTAACCCTAACCCATACCCTACGCCATACCCACAGCCCTCCCCGAACCCGTACCCTAAGCCGTACCCTAAGCCTAACCCTAAGCCTAACCCTAACCCTAGGCTACCCTTGACTGCTTCTGCCTCCAATAGATTTCCTAAGCACTAGTGTTTTAAGGAACAGCTTAAAAAGAGAATACTAACGTGATTTCTTTATAATGTGTGTGTTCCTTATATTATCTTAGTGTCTAAACTCTTCTCCATTGGTGGACCCGCAAATAATATTCCTTTACGTGCTAAGGGGTATCTAGAGAGTGGGATAGGTTTAATCACTACCCTAACCGTAATGCGTACCCTAACCCTAACCCCTACCCTAACCCTAACACGTACCCTAATCCTAACTCGTACCCTAAACCGAGCCCTAACCCTATCACTAATCCTAACCCTAACCCTAACCCATACCCTACGCCGTACCCGAAGACCTCCCCGAAAACGTACCCTAAGCCGTACCCTAAGCCTAACCCTAAGCCTAACCCTAACCCTAGGCTACCCTTGACTGCTTCTGCCTCCAATAGATTTCCTAAGCACTAGTGTTTTAAGGAATAGCTTAAAAAGAGAATCCTAAAGTGATTTCTTTATAATGGGTGTGTTCCTTATCTAATCCTAGTGTCGAAACTCTTCTCCATGCCTGGACCCCCTAAATAATATTCCTTTACGTGCTAAGGGTTATCGAGAGAGTGGGACAGGTTTAATAACTACCCTAACCCTAACGCGTACCCTAACCCTAACCGCTACCCTAACCCTAACACGTACCCTAATCCTAACCCGTACCCTAAACCGAGCCCTAACCCTAACACTAACCCTAACCCTAACCCTAACCCATACCCTACGCCGTACCCGAAGCCCTCCCCGAACCCGTACCCTAAGCCTAACCCTAAGCCTAACCCTAACCCTAGGCTACCCTTGACTGCTTCTGCCTCCAATAGATTTCCTAAGCACTAGTGTTTTAAGGAACAGCTTAAAAAGAGAATCCTAATGTGATTTCTTTATAATGGGTGTGTTCCTTATCTTATCCTAGTGTCTAAACTCTTCTCCATGGCTGGACCCCCAAATAATATTCCTTTACGTGCTAAGGGGTAACTAGTGAGTGGGATAGGTTTAATAACTACCCTAACCCTAACGCATACCCTAACGCTAACCCCTACCCTAACCCTAACACGTACCCTAATCCTAACCCGTACCCTAAACCGAGCCCTAACCCTAACACTAACCCTAACCCTAACCCTAACCCATACCCTACGCCGTACCCGAAGCCCTCCCCGAACCCGTACCCTAAGCCGTACCCTAAGCCTAACCCTAAGCCTAACCCTAACCCTAGGCTACCCTTGACTGCTTCTGCCTCCAATAGATTTCCTAAGCACTAGTGTTTTAAGGAACAGCTTAAAAAGAGAATCCTAAAGTGATTTCTTTATAATGGGTGTGTTCCTTATCTTATCCTAGTGTCTAAACTCTTCTCCATGGCTGGACCCCCAAATAATATTCCTTTACGTGCTAAGGGGTAACTAGAGAGTGGAATAGGTTTAATAACTACCCTAACCCTAACGCGTACCCTAACGCTAACCCCTACCCTAACCCTAACACGTACCCTAATCCTAACCCGTACCCTAAACCGAGCCCTAACCCTAACACTAACCCTAACCCTAACCCTAACCCATACCCTACGCCGTACCCGAAGCCCTCCCCGAACCCCTACCCTAAACCGTACCCTAAGCCTAACCCTAAGCCTAACCCTAACCCTAGGCTACCCTTGACTGCTTCTGCCTCCAATAGATTTCCTAAGCACTAGTGTTTTAAGGAACAGCTTAAAAAGAGAATACTAATGTGATTTCTTTATAATGTGTGTGTTCCTTATATTATCTTAGTGTCTAAACTCTTCTCCATTGGTGGACCCCCAAATAATATTCCTTTACGTGCTAAGGGGTATCTAGAGAGTGGGATAGGTTTAATCACTACCCTAACCGTAACGCGTACCCTAACCCTAACCCCTACCCTAACCCTAACACGTACCCTAATCCTAACCCGTAACTTAAACCGAGCCCTAACCCTAACACTAACCCTAACCCTAACCCTAACCCATACCCTACGCCGTACCCGAAGCCCTCCCCGAAAACGTACCCTAAGCCGTACCCTAAGCCTAACCCTAAGCCTAACCCTAACCCTAGGCTACCCTTGACTGCTTCTGCCTCCAATAGATTTCCTAAGTACTAGTGTTTTAAGGAACAGCTTAAAAAGAGAATCCTAATGTGATTTCTTTATAATGTGTGTGTTCCTTATATTATCTTAGTGTCTAAACTCTTCTCCATGGCTGGACCCCCAAATAATATTCCTTTACGTGCTAAGGGGTATCTAGAGAGTGGGATAGGTTTAATAATTACCCTAACTCTAATGCGTACCCTAACCCTAAACCCGACCCTAACGCTAACACGTACCCTAAACCGAGCCCTAACCCTAACACTAACAATAAGCCTAACCCTAACCCATACCCTACGCCGTACCCGAAGCCTTCCCCGAACCCGTACCCTAAGCCGTACCCTAAGCCTAACCCTCAGCCTAACACTAACGCTAGGCTACCCTTGACTGCTTCTGCCTCCAATAGATTTCCTAAGCACTAGTGTTTTAACGAACAGCTTAAGAAGAGAATCCTAATGTGATTTCTTTAAAATAGGTGTGTTCCTTATCTTATCCTAGTGTCTAAACTCTTCTCCATGGCTGGACCCACAAATAATATTCCTTTTCGTGCTAAGGGGTATCTAGAGAGTGGGATAGGTTTAATAACTACCCTAACCCTAACGCGTACCCTAACCCTAACCCCTACCCTAACCCTAACACGTACCCTAATCCTAACCCGTACCCTAAACGGAGCCCTAAGCCTAACACTAACCCTAACCCTAACCCTAACCCATACCCTACGCCGTACCCGAAGCCCTCCCCGAACACGTACCCTAAGCCGTACCCTAAGCCTAACCCTAAGCTTAACCCTAACCCTAGGCTACCCTTGACTGCTTCTGCCTCCAATAGATTTCCTAAGCTCTAGTGTTTTAAGGAACAGCATAAAAAGGGAATCCTAATGTGATTTCTTTATAATGGGTGTGTTCCTTATCTTATCCTAGTGTCTAAACTCTTCTCCATGGCTGGCCCCCCAAATAATATTCCTTTACGTGCTAAGGGGTATCTAGAGAGTTAGATAGGTTTAATAACTACCCTAACCCTAACGCGTAACCTAACCCTCACCCCTACCCTAACCCTAACACGTACACTAATCCTAAACCGTACCCTAAACCGAGCCCTAACCCTAACACTAACCGTAACCCTAACCCTAACCCATACCCTACGCCGTACCCGCAGCCCTCCCCGAACCCGTACCCTAAGCCGTACCCTAAGCCTAACCCTAAGCCTAACCCTAACCCTAGGCTACCCTTGACTGCTTCTGCCTCCAATAGATTTCCTAAGCACTAGTGTTTTAAGGAACAGCTTAAAAAGAGAATCCTAATGTGATTTCTTTATAATGGGTGTGTTCCTTATCTTATCCTAGTGTCTAAACTCTTCTCCATGGCTGGACCGCCAAATAATATTCCTTTACGTGCTAAGGGGTAACTAGAGAGTGGGATAGGTTTAATAACTACCCTAACCCTAACGCGTACCCTAACGCTAACCCCTACCCTAACCCTAACACGTACCTTAATCCTAACCCGTACCCTAAACCGAGCCCTAACCCTAACACTAACCCTAACCCTAACCCTAACACATACCCCACGCCGTACCCGAAGCCCTCCCCGAACCCGTACCCTAAACCGTACCCTAAGCCTAACCCTAAGCCTAACCCTAACCCTAGGCTACCCTTGACTGCTTCTGCCTCCAATAGATTTCCTAAGCACTAGTGTTTTAAGGAACAGCTTAAAAAGAGAATACTAACGTGATTTCTTTATAATGTGTGTGTTCCTTATATTATCTTAGTGTCTAAACTCTTCTCCATTGGTGGACCCGCAAATAATATTCCTTTACGTGCTAAGGGGTATCTAGAGAGTGGGATAGGTTTAATCACTACCCTAACCGTAACGCGTACCCTAACCCTAACCCCTACCCTAACCCTAACACGTACCCTAATCCTAATCCGTACCCTAAACCGAGCCCTAACCCTAACACTAACCCTAACCCTAACCCTAACCCATACCCTACGCCGTACCCGAAGACCTCCCCGAAAACGTACCCTAAGCCGTACCCTAAGCCTAACCCTAAGCCTAACCCTAACCCTAGGCTACCCTTGACTGCTTCTGCCTCCAATAGATTTCCTAAGCACTAGTGTTTTAAGGAACAGCTTAAAAAGAGAATCCTAAAGTGATTTCTTTATAATGGGTGTGTTCCTTATCTAATCCTAGTGTCGAAACTCTTCTCCATGCCTGGACCCCCTAAATAATATTCCTTTACGTGCTAAGGGTTATCGAGAGAGTGGGACAGGTTTAATAACTACCCTAACCCTAACGCGTACCCTAACCCTAACCCCTACCCTAACCCTAACACGTACCCTAATCCTAACCCGTACCCTAAACCGAGCCCTAACCCTAACACTAACCCTAACCCTAACCCTAACCCATACCCTAAGCCGTACCCTAAGCCTAACCCTAAGCCTAACCCTAACCCTAGGCAACCCTTGACTGCTTCTGCCTCCAATAGATTTCCTAAGCACTAGTGTTTTAAGGACCAGCATAAAAAGTGAATCCCAATGTGATTTCTTTATAATGGGTGTGTTCCTTATCTTATCCTAGTGTCTAAACTCTTCTCCATGGCTGGACCCCCAAATAATATTCCTTTACGTGCTAAGGGGTATCTAGAGAGTGGGATAGGTTTAATAACTACCCTAACTCTAATGCGTACCCTAACCCTAAACCCGACCCTAACGCTAACACGTACCCTAAACCGAGCCCTAACCCTAACACTAACAATAAGCCTATCCCTACCCCATACCCTACGCCGTACCCGAAGCCTTCCCCGAACCCGTACCCTAAGCCGTACCCTAAGCCTAACCCTCAGCCTAACACTAACGCTAGGCTACCCGTGACTGCTTCTGCCTCCAATAGATTTCCTAAGCACTAGTGTTTTAAGGAACAGCTTAAGAAGAGAATCCTAATGTGATTTCTTTATAATAGGTGTGTTCCTTATCTTATCCTAGTGTCTAAACTCTTCTCCATGGCTGGACCCACAAATAATATTCCTTTTCGTGCTAAGGGGTATCTAGAGAGTGGGATAGGTTTAATAACTACCCTAACCCTAACGCGTACCCTAACCCTCACCCCTACCCTAACCCTAACACGTACCCTAATCCTAAACCGTACCCTAAACCGAGCCCTAACCCAAACACTAACCGTAACCCTAACCCTAACCCATACCCTACGCCGTACCCGCAGCCCTCCCCGAACCTGTACCCTAAGCCGTACCCTAAGCCTAACCCTAAGCCTAACCCTAACCCTAGGCTACCCTTGACTGCTTCTGCCTCCAATAGATTTCCTAAGCACTAGTGTTTTAAGGAACAGCTTAAAAAGAGAATCCTAATGTGATTTCTTTATAATGGGTGTGTTCCTTATCTTATCCTAGTGTCTAAACTCTTCTCCATGGCTGGACCCCCAAATAATATTCCTTTATGTGCTAAGGGGTATCGAGAGAGTGGGATACGTTTAATCACTACCCTAACCCTAACGCGTATCCTAACGCTAACCCCTACCCTAACCGTAACACGTACCCTAATCCTAACCCGTACCCTAAACCGAGCCCTAACCCTAACACTAACCCTAACCCTAACCCTAACCCATACCCTACGCCGTACCCGAAGCCCTCCCCGAACCCGTACCCTAAGCCGTACCCTAAGCCTAACCCTAAGCCTAACCCTAACACTAGGCTACCCTTGACTGCTTCTGCCTCCAATAGATTTCCTAAGCACTAGTGTTTTAAGGAACAGCTTAAAAAGAGAATCCTAATGTGATTTCTTTATAATGGGTGTGTTCCTTATCTTATCCTAGTGTCTAAACTCTTCTCCATGGCTGGACCCCCAAATAATATTCCTTTACGTGCTAAGGGGTAACTAGAGAGTGGGATAGGTTTAATAACTACCCTAACCCTAACGCGTACCCTAACGCTAACCCCTACCCTAACCCTAAAACGTACCCTAATCCTAACCCGTACCCTAAACCGAGCCCTAAACCTAACACTAACCCTAACCCTAACCCTAACACATACCCCACGCCGTACCCGAAGCCCTCCCCGAACCCGTACCCTAAACCGTACCCTAAGCCTAACCCTAAGCCTAACCCTAACCCTAGGCTACCCTTGACTGCTTCTGCCTCCAATAGATTTCCTAAGCACTAGTGTTTTAAGGAACAGCTTAAAAAGAGAATACTAACGTGATTTCTTTATAATGTGTGTGTTCCTTATATTATCTTAGTGTCTAAACTCTTCTCCATTGGTGGACCCGCAAATAATATTCCTTTACGTGCTAAGGGGTATCTAGAGAGTGGGATAGGTTTAATCACTACCCTAACCTTAACGCGTACCCTAACCCTAACCCCTACCCTAACCCTAACACGTACCCTAATCCTAACCCGTACCCTAAACCGAGCCCTAACCCTAACACTAACCCTAACCCTAACCCTAACCCATACCCTACGCCGTACCCGAAGACCTCCCCGAAAACGTACCCTAAGCCGTACCCTAAGCCTAACCCTAAGCCTAACCCTAACCCTAGGCTACCCTTGACTGCTTCTGCCTCCAATAGATTTCCTAAGCACTAGTGTTTTAAGGAACAGGTTAAAAAGAGAATCCTAAAGTGATTTCTTTATAATGGGTGTGTTCCTTTTCTAATCCTAGTGTCGAAACTCTTCTCCATGCCTGGACCCCCTAAATAATATTCCTTTACGTGCTAAGGGTTATCGAGAGAGTGGGACAGGTTTAATAACTACCCTAACCCTAACGCGTACCCTAACCCTAACCCCTACCCTAACCCTAACACGTACCCTAATCCTAACCCGTACCCTAAAACGAGCCCTAACCCTAACACTAACCCTAACCCTAACCCTAACCCATACCCTACGCCGTACCCGAAGCCCTCCCCGAACCCGTACCCTAAGCCTAACCCTAAGCCTAACCCTAACCCTAGGCTACCCTTGACTGCTTCTGCCTCCAATAGATTTCCTAAGCACTAGTGTTTTAAGGAACAGCTTAAAAAGAGAATCCTAATGTGATTTCTTTATAATGTGTGTGTTCCTTATATTATCTTAGTGTCTAAACTCTTCTCCATGGCTGGACCCCCAAATAATATTCCTTTACGTGCTAAGGGGTATCTAGAGAGTGGGATAGGTTTAATAACTACCCTAACCCTAACGCGTACCCTAACCCTAAACCCTACCCTAACCCTAACACGTACCCTAATCCTAAAGCGTACCCTAAACCGAGCCCTAACCCTAACACTAACCGTAACCCTAACCCTAACCCATACCCTACGCCGTACCCGAAGCCCTCCCCGAACACGTACCCTAAGCCGTACCCTAAGCCTAACCCTAAGCCTAACCCTAACCCTAGGCTACCCTTGACTGCTTCTGCCTCCAATAGATTTCCTAAGCACTAGTGTTTTAAGGAACAGCTTAAAAAGAGAATCCTAATGTGATTTCTTTATAATGTGTGTGTTCCTTATCTTATCTTAGTGTCTAAAGTCTTCTCCATGGCTGGACCCCCAAATAATATTCCTTTACGTGCTAAGGGGTATCTAGAGAGTGGGATAGGTTTAATAACTACCCTAAGCCTAACGCGTACCCTAACCCTAACCCCTACCCTAACCCTAACACGTACCCTAATCCTAACCCGTACCCTAAGCCGAGCCCTAACCCTAACACTAACGCTAACCCTAACCCTAACCCATACCCTACGCCGTACCCGAAGCCCTCCCCGAACCCGTACCCTAAGCCGTACCCTAAGCCTAACCCTAAGCCTAACCCTAACCCTAGGCTACCCTTGACTGCTTCTGCCTCCAATAGATTTCCTAAGCACTAGTGTTTTAAGGAACAGCTTAAAAAGAGAATCCTAATGTGATTTCTTTATAATGGGTGTGTTCCTTATCTTATCCTAGTGTCTAAACTCTTCTCCATGGCTGGACCCCCAAATAATATTCCTTTACGTGCTAAGGGGTAACTAGTGAGTGGGATAGGTTTAATAACTACCCTAACCCTAACGCATACCCTAACGCTAACCCCTACCCTAACCCTAACACGTACCCTAATCCTAACCCGTACCCTAAACCGAGCCCTAACCCTAACACTAACCCTAACCCTAACCCTAACCCATACCCTACGCCGTACCCGAAGCCCTCCCCGAACCCGTACCCTAAGCCGTACCCTAAGCCTAACCCTAACCCTAGGCTACCCTTGACTGCTTCTGCCTCCAATAGATTTCCTAAGCACTAGTGTTTTAAGGAACAGCTTAAAAAGAGAATCCTAAAGTGATTTCTTTATAATGGGTGTGTTCCTTATCTTATCCTAGTGTCTAAAGTCTTCTCCATGGCTGGACCCCCAAATAATATTCCTTTATGTGCTAAGGGGTATCGAGAGAGTGGGATAAGTTTAATAACTACCCTAACCCTAACGTGTACCCTAAACCTAACCCCTACCCTAACCCTAACACGTACCCTAATCCTAACCCGTACCCTAAACCGAGCCCTAACCCTAACACTAACCCCAACCCTAACCCTAACCCATACCCTACGCCGTACCCGAAGCCCTCCCCGAACACGTACCCTAAGCCGTACCCTAAGCCTAACGCTAAGCCTAACCCCAACCCTAGGCTACCCTTGACTGCTTCTGCCTCCAATAGATTTCCTAAGCACTAGTGTTTTAAGGAACAGCTTAAAACGAGAATCCTAATGTGATTTCTTTATAATGGGTGTGTTCCTTATCTTATCCTAGTGTCTAAACTCTTCTCCTTGCCTGGACCCCCAAATAATATTCCTTTACGTGCTAAGGGGTATCTAGAGAGTGGAATAGGTTTAATAACTACCCTAAACCTAATGTGTACCCTAACCCTAACCCCTACCCTAACCCTAACACGTAACCTAAACCTAACCCGTACCCTAAACGGAGCCCTAACCCTAACACTAACCCTAACACATACCCTACGCCGTAAACGAACCCCTCCCCGAACCCGTACCCTAAGCCGTACCCTAAGCCTAACCCTAAGCCTAACCCTAACCCTAGGCAACCCTTGACTGCTTCTGCCTCCAATAGATTTCCTAAGCACTAGTGTTTTAAGGACCAGCATAAAAAGAGAATCCCAATGTGATTTCTTTATAATGGGTGTGTTCCTTATCTTATCCTAGTGTCTAAACTCTTCTCCATGGCTGGACCCCCAAATAATATTCCTTTACGTGCTAAGGGGTATCTAGAGAGTGGGATAGGTTTAATAACTACCCTAACTCTAATGCGTACCCTAACCCTAAACCCGACCCTAACGCTAACACGTACCCTAAACCGAGCCCTAACCCTAACACTAACAATAACCCTAACCCTAACCCATACCCTACGCCGTACCCGAAGCCCTCACCGAACCCGTACCCTAAGCCGTACCCTAAGCCTAACCCTAACCCTAGGCTACCCTTGACTGCTTCTGCCTCCAATAGATTTCCTAAGCACTAGTGTTTTAAGGAACAGCTTAAAAAGAGAATCCTAATGTGATTTCTTTATAATGGGTGTGTTCCTTATCTTATCCTAGTGTCTAAACTCTTCTCCATGGCTGGACCCCCAAATAATATTCCTTTATGTGCTAAGGGGTATCGAGAGAGTGGGATACGTTTAATCACTACCCTAACCCTAACGCGTATCCTAACGCTAACCCCTACCCTAACCCTAACACGTACCCTAATCCTAACCCGTACCCTAAACCGAGCCCTAACCCTAACACTAACCCTAACCCTAACCCTAACCCATACCCTACGCCGTACCCGAAGCCCTCCCCGAACCCGTACCCTAAGCCGTACCCTAAGCCTAACCCTAAGCCTAACCCTAACACTAGGCTACCCTTGACTGCTTCTGCCTCCAATAGATTTCCTAAGCACTAGTGTTTTAAGGAACAGCTTAAAAAGAGAATCCTAATGTGATTTCTTTATAATGGGTGTGTTCCTTATCTAATCCTAGTGTCTAAACTCTTCTCCATGGCTGGACCCCCAAATAATATTCCTTTATGTGCTAAGGGGTATCTAGAGAGTGGGATAGGTTTAATAACTACCCTAACCCTAACGCGTACCCTAACCCTAACCCCTACCCTAACCCTAACACGTACCCTAATCCTAAACCGTACCTTAAACCGAGCCCTAACCCTAACACTAACCGTAACCATAACCCTAACCCATACCCTACGCCGTACCCGAAGCCCTCCCCGAACCCGTACCCTAAGCCGTACCCTAAGCCTAACCCTAAGCCTAACCCTAACCCTAGGCTACCCTTGACTGCTTCTGCCTCCAATAGATTTCCTAAGCACTAGTGTTTTAAGGAACAGCTTAAAAAGAGAATCCTAATGTGATTTCTTTATAATGGGTGTGTTCCTTATCTAATCCTAGTGTCTAAACTCTTCTCCATGGCTGGATCCCCAAATAATATTCCTTTATGTGCTAAGGGGTATCGAGAGAGTGGGATAGGTTTAATAACTACCCTAACCCTAACGCGTACCCTAACCCTAACCCCTACCCTAACCCTAACACGTACCCTAATCCTAAACCGTACCCTAAACCGAGCCCTAAACCCTAACACTAACCGTAACCCTAACCCTAACCCATACCCTACGCCGTACCCGAAGCCCTCCCCGAACCCGTACCCTAAGCCGTACCCTAAGCCTACCCCTAAGCCTAACCCTAACCCTAGGCTACCCTTGACTGCTTCTGCCTCCAATAGATTTCCTAAGCACTAGTGTTTTAAGGAACAGCTTAAAAAGAGAATCCTAATGTGATTTCTTTATAATGTGTGTGTTCCTTATATTATCTTAGTGTCTAAACTCTTCTCCATGGCTGGAACCCCAAATAATATTCCTTTACGTGCTAAGGGGTATCTAGAGAGTGGGATAGGTTTAATAACTACCCTAACCCTAACGCGTACCCTAACCCTAACCCCTACCCTAACCCTAACACGTACCCTAATCCTAAACCGTACCCTAAACCGAGCCCTAACCCTAACACTAACCGTAACCCTAACCCTAACCCATACCCTACGGCGTACCCGAAGCCCTCCCCGAACACGTACCCTAAGCCGTACCCTAAGCCTAACCCTAAGCCTAACCCTAACCCTAGGCTACCCTTGACTGCTTTTGCCTCCAATACATTTCCTAAGCACTAGTGTTTTAAGGAACAGCTTAAAACGAGAATCCTAATGTGATTTCTTTATAATGGGTGTGTTCCTTATCTTATCCGAGTGTCTAAACTCTTCTCCATGCCTGGACCCCCAAATAATATTCCTTTACGTGCTAAGGGGTATCTAGAGAGTGGGATAGGTTTAATAACTACCCTAAACCTAATGTGTACCCTAACCCTAACCCCTACCCTAACCCTAACACGTAACCTAAACCTAACCCGTACCCTAAACGGAGCCCTAACCCTAACACTAACCCTAACACTAACACTAACACATACCCTACGCCGTAAACGAACCCCTCCCCGAACCCATACCCTAAGCCGTACCCTAAGCCTAACCCCAAGCCTAAACCTAACCCTAGGCTACCCTTGACTTCTTCTGCCTCCAATAGATTTCCTAAGCACTAGTGTTTTAAGGAACAGCTTAAACAGAGAATCCTAATGTGATTTCTTTATAATGTGTGTGTTCCTTATATTATCTTAGTGTCTAAACTCTTCTCCATGGCTGGACCCCCAAATAATATTCCTTTACGTGCTAATGGGTATCTAGAGATTGGGAAAGGTTTAATAACTACCCTAACCCTAACGCGTACCCTAACCCTAACCCCTACCCTAACCCTAACACGTACCCTAATCCTAACCCGTACCCTAAACCGAGCCCTAACCCTAACACTAACCCTAAACCTAACCCTAACCCATACCCTACGCCGTACCCGAAGCCCTCCCCGAACCCGTACCCTAAGCCGTACCCTAAGCCTAACCCTAAGCCTAACCCTAACCCTAGGCAACCCTTGACTGCTTCTGCCTCCAATAGATTTCCTAAGCACTAGTGTTTTAAGGACCAGCATAAAAAGAGAATCCCAATGTGATTTCTTTATAATGGGTGTGTTCCTTATCTTATCCTAGTGTCTAAACTCTTCTCCATGGCTGGACCCCCAAATAATATTCCTTTACGTGCTAAGGGGTATCTAGAGAGTGGGATAGGTTTAATAACTACCCTAACTCTAATGCGTACCCTAACCCTAAACCCGACCCTAACGCTAACACGTACCCTAAACCGAGCCCTAACCCTAACACTAACAATAAGCCTAACCCTAACCCATACCCTACGCCGTACCCGAAGCCTTCCCCGAACCCGTACCCTAAGCCGTACCCTAAGCCTAACCCTCAGCCTAACACTAACGCTAGGCTACCCTTGACTGCTTCTGCCTCCAATAGATTTCCTAAGCACTAGTGTTTTAAGGAACAGCTTAAGAAGAGAATCCTAATGTGATTTCTTTATAATAGGTGTGTTCCTTATCTTATCCTAGTGTCTAAACTCTTCTCCATGGCTGGACCCACAAATAATATTCCTTTTCGTGCTAAGGGGTATCTAGAGAGTGGGATAGGTTTAATAACTACCCTAACCCTAACGCGTACCCTAACCCTAACCCCTACCCTAACCCTAACACGTACCCTAATCCTAACCCGTACCCTAAACGGAGCCCTAACCCTAACACTAACCCTAACCCTAACCCTAACCCATACCCTACGCCGTACCCGAAGCCCTCCCCGAACCCGTACCCTAAGCCGTACCCTAAGCCTAACCCTAAGCCTAACCCTAACCCTAGGCTACCCTTGACTGCTTCTGCCTCCAATAGATTTCCTAAGCACTAGTGTTTTAAGGAACAGCATAAAAAGGGAATCCTAATGTGATTTCTTTATAATGGGTGTGTTCCTTATCTTATCCTAGTGTCTAAACTCTTCTCAATGGCTGGCCCCCCAAATAATATTCCTTTACGTGCTAAGGGGTATCTAGAGAGTTGGATAGGTTTAATAACTACCCTAACCCTAACGCGTAACCTAACCCTCACCCCTACCCTAACCCTAACACGTACCCTAATCCTAAACCGTACCCTAAACCGAGCCCTAACCCTAACACTAACCGTAACCCTAACCCTAACTCATACCCTACGCCGTACCCGCAGCCCTCCCCGAACCCGTACCCTAAGCCGTACCCTAAGCCTAACCCTAAGCCTAACCCTAACCCTAGGCTACCCTTGACTGCTTCTGACTCCAATAGATTTCCTAAGCACTAGTGTTTTAAGGAACAGATTAAAAAGAGAATACTAACGTGATTTCTTTATAATGTGTGTGTTCCTTATATTATCTTAGTGTCTAAACTCTTCTCCATTGGTGGACCCGCAAATAATATTCCTTTACGTGCTAAGGGGTATCTAGAGAGTGGGATAGGTTTAATCACTACCCTAACCGTAACGCGTACCCTAACCCTAACCCCTACCCTAACCCTAACACGTACCCTAATCCTAACCCGTTCCCTAAACCGAGCCCTAACCCTAACACTAACCCTAACCCTAACCCTAACCCATACCCTACGCCGTACCCGAAGACCTCCCCGAAAACGTACCCTAAGCCGTACCCTAAGCCTAACCCTAAGCCTAACCCTAACCCTAGGCTACCCTTGACTGCTTCTGCCTCCAATAGATTTCCTAAGCACTAGTGTTTTAAGGAACAGCTTAAAAAGAGAATCCTAAAGTGATTTCTTTATAATGGGTGTGTTCCTTATCTAATCCTAGTGTCGAAACTCTTCTCCATGCCTGGACCCCCTAAATAATATTCCTTTACGTGCTAAGGGTTTTCGAGAGAGTGGGACAGGTTTAATAACTAACCTAACCCTAACGCGTACCCTAACCCTAACCCCTACCCTAACCCTAACACGTACCCTAATCCTAACCCGTACCCTAAACCGAGTCCTAACCCTAACACTAACCCTAACCCTAACCCTAACCCATACCCTACGCCGTACCCGAAGCCCTCCCCGAACCCGTACCCTAAGCCTAACCCTAAGCCTAACCCTAACCCTAGGCTACCCTTGACTGCTTCTGCCTCCAATAGATTTCCTAAGCACTAGTGTTTTAAGGAACAGCTTAAAAAGAGAATCCTAATGTGATTTCTTTATAATGTGTGTGTTCCTTATATTATCTTAGTGTCTAAACTCTTCTCCATGGCTGGACCCCCAAATAATATTCCTTTACGTGCTAAGGGGTATCTAGAGAGTGGGATAGGTTTAATAACTACCCTAACCCTAACGCGTACCCTAACCCTAAACCCTACCCTAACCCTAACACGTACCCTAATCCTAAAGCGTACCCTAAACCGAGCACTAACCCTAACACTAACCGTAACCCTAACCCTAACCCATACCCTACGCCGTACCCGAAGCCCTCCCCGAACAGGTACCCTAAGCCGTACCCTAAGCCTAACCCTAAGCCTAACCCTAACCCTAGGCTACCCTTGACTGCTTCTGCCTCCAATAGATTTCCTAAGCACTAGTGTTTTAAGGAACAGCTTAAAAAGAGAATCCTAATGTGATTTCTTTATAATGGGTGTGTTCCTTATCTAATCCTAGTGTCTAAACTCTTCTCCATGGCTGGACCCCCAAATAATATTCCTTTATGTGCTAAGGGGTATCTAGAGAGTGGGATAGGTTTAATAACTACCCTAACCCTAACGCGTACCCTAACCCTAACCCCTACCCTAACCCTAACACGTACCCTAATCCTAAACCGTACCCTAAACCGAGCCCTAACCCTAACTCTAACCGTAACCATAACCCTAACCCATACCCTACGCCGTACCCGAAGCCCTCCCCGAACCCGTACCCTAAGCCGTACCCTAAGCCTAACCCTAAGCCTAACCCTAACCCTAGGCTACCCTTGACTGCTTCTGCCTCCAATAGATTTCCTAAGCACTAGTGTTTTAAGGAACAGCATAAAAAGGGAATCCTAATGTGATTTCTTTATAATGGGTGTGTTCCTTATCTTATCCTAGTGTCTAAACTCTTCTCCATGGCTAGCCCCCCAAATAATATTCCTTTACGTGCTAAGGGGTATCTAGAGAGTTGGATAGGTTTAATAACTACCCTAACCCTAACGCGTAACCTAACCCTCACCCCTACCCTAACCCTAACACGTACCCTAATCCTAAACCATACCCTAAACCGAGCCCTAACCCTAACACTAACCGTAACCCTAACCCTAACTCATACCCTACGCCGTACCCGCAGCCCTCCCCGAACCCGTACCCTAAGCCGTACCCTAAGCCTAACCCTAAGCCTAACCCTAACCCTAGGCTACCCTTGACTGCTTCTGCCTCCAATAGATTTCCTAAGCACTAGTGTTTTAAGGAACAGCTTAAAAAGAGAATACTAACGTGATTTCTTTATAATGTGTGTGTTCCTTATATTATCTTAGTGTCTAAACTCTTCTCCATTGGTGGACCCGCAAATAATATTCCTTTACGTGCTAAGGGGTATCTAGAGAGTTCGATAGGTTTAATCACTACCCTAACCGTAACGCGTACCCTAACCCTAACCCCTACCCTAACCCTAACACTTACCCTAATCCTAACCCGTACCCTAAACCGAGCCCTAACCCTAACACTAACCCTAACCCTAACCCTAACCCATACCCTACGCCGTACCCGAAGACCTCCCCGAAAACGTACCCTAAGCCGTACTCTAAGCCTAACCCTAAGCCTAACCCTAACCCTAGGCTACCCTTGACTGCTTCTGCCTCCAATAGATTTCCTAAGCACTAGTGTTTTAAGGAACAGCTTAAAAAGAGAATCCTAAAGTGATTTCTTTATAATGGGTGTGTTCCTTATCTAATCCTAGTGTCGAAACTCTTCTCCATGCCTGGACCCCCTAAATAATATTCCTTTACGTGCTAAGGGTTATCGAGAGAGTGGGACAGGTTTAATAACTACCCTAACCCTAACGCGTACCCTAACCCTAACCCCTACCCTAACCCTAACACGTACCCTAATCCTAACCCGTACCCTAAACCGAGCCCTAACCCTAACACTAACCCTAACCCTAACCCTAACCCATACCCTACGCCGTACCCGAAGCCCTCCCCGAACCCGTACCCTAAGCCTAACCCTAAGCCTAACCCTAACCCTAGGCTACCCTTGACTGCTTCTGCCTCCAATAGATTTCCTAAGCACTAGTGTTTTAAGGAACAGCTTAAAAAGAGAATCCTAATGTGATTTATTTATAATGTGTGTGTTCCTCATATTATCTTAGTGTCTAAACTCTTCTCCATGGCTGGACCCCCAAATAATATTCCTTTACGTGCTAAGGGGTATCTAGAGAGTGGGATAGGTTTAATAACTACCCTAACCCTAACGCGTACCCTAACCCTAAACCCTACCCTAACCCTAACACGTACCCTAATCCTAAAGCGTACCCTAAACCGAGCCCTAACCCTAACACTAACCGTAAACCTAACCCTAACCCATACCCTACGCCGTACCCGAAGCCCTCCCCGAACAGGTACCCTAAGCCGTACCCTAAGCCTAACCCTAAGCCTAACCCTAACCCTAGGCTACCCTTGACTGCTTCTGCCTCCAATAGATTTCCTAAGCACTAGTGTTTTAAGGAACAGCTTAAAAAGAGAATCCTAATGTGATTTCTTTATAATGGGTGTGTTCCTTATCTAATCCTAGTGTCTAAACTCTTCTCCATGGCTGGACCCCCAAATAATATTCCTTTATGTGCTAAGGGGTATCTAGAGAGTGGGATAGGTTTAATAACTACCCTAACCCTAACGCGTACCCTAACCCTAACCCCTACCCTAACCCTAACACGTACCCTAATCCTAAACCGTACCCTAAACCGAGCCCTAACCCTAACTCTAACCGTAACCATAACCCTAACCCATACCCTACGCCGTACCCGAAACCCTCCCCGAACCCGTACCCTAAGCCGTACCCTAAGCCTAACCCTAAGCCTAACCCTAACCCTAGGCTACCCTTGACTGCTTCTGCCTCCAATAGATTTCCTAAGCACTAGTGTTTTAAGGAACAGCTTAAAAAGAGAATCCTAATGTGATTTCTTTATAATGGGTGTGTTCCTTATCTAATCCTAGTGTCTAAACTCTTCTCCATGGCTGGACCCCCAAATAATATTCCTTTATGTGCTAAGGGGTATCTAGAGAGTGGGATAGGTTTAATAACTACCCTAACCCTAACGCGTACCCTAACCCTAACCCCTACCCTAACCCTAACACGTACCCTAATCCTAAACCGTACCCTAAACCGAGCCCTAACCCTAACACTAACCCTAACCCTAACCCTAACCCATACCCTACGCCGTACCCGAAGCCCTCCCCGAACCCGTACCCTAAGCCGTACCCTAAGCCTAACCCTAAGCCTAACCCTAACCCTAGGCTACCCTTGACTGCTTCTGCCTCCAATAGATTTCCTAAGCACTAGTGTTTTAAGGAACAGCTTAAAAAGAGAATCCTAATGTGATTTCTTTATAATGTGTGTGTTCCTTATATTATCTTAGTGTCTAAACTCTTCTCCATGGCTGGAACCCCAAATAATATTCCTTTACGTGCTAAGGGGTATCTAGAGAGTGGGATAGGTTTAATAACTACCCTAACCCTAACGCGTACCCTAACCCTAAACCCTACCCTAACCCTAACACGTACCCTAATCCTAAACCGTACCCTAAACCGAGCCCTAACCCTAACACTAACCGTAACCCTAACCCTAACCCATACCCTACGCCATACCCGAAGCCCTCCCCGAACACGTACCCTAAGCCGTACCCTAAGCCTAACCCTAAGCCTAACCCTAACCCTAGGCTACCCTTGACTGCTTCTGCCTCCAATAGATTTCCTAAGCACTAGTGTTTTAAGGAACAGCTTAAAAAAGAATCCTAAAGTGATTTCTTTATAATGGGTGTGTTCCTTATCTTATCCTAGTGTCTAAAGTCTTCTCCATGGCTGGACCCCCAAATAATATTCCTTTATGTGCTAAGGGGTATCGAGAGAGTGGGATAGGTTTAATAACTACCCTAACCCTAACGTGTACCCTAAACCTAACCCCTACCCTAACCCTAACACGTACCCTAATCCTAACCCGTACCCTAAACCGAGCCCTAACCCTAACACTAACCCTAACCCTAACCCTAATCCATACCCTACGCCGTACCCGAAGCCCTCCCCGAACCCGTACCCTAAGCCGTACCCTAAGCCTAACCCTAAACCTAACCCTAACCCTAGGCTACCCTTGACTTCTTCTGCCTCCAATAGATTTCCTAAGCACTAGTGTTTTAAGGAACAGCTTAAAAAGAGAATCCTAATGTGATTTCTTTATAATGGGTGTGTTCCTTATCTTATCCTAGTGTCTAAACTCTTCTCCATGGCTGGACCCCCAAATAATATTCCTTTACGTGCTAAGGGGTAACTAGAGCGTGGGATAGGTTTAATAACTACCCTAACCCTAACGCGTACCCTAACGCTAACCCCTACCCTAACCCTAACACGTACCCTAATCCTAACCCGTACCCTAAACCGAGCCCTAACCCTAACACTAACCCTTACCCTAACCCTAACCCATACCCTACGCCGTACCCGAAGCCCTCCCCGAACCCGTACCCTAAGCCGCACCCTAAGCCTAACCCTAAGCCTAACCCTAACCCTAGGCTACCCTTGACTGCTTCTGCCTCCAATAGATTTCCTAAGCACTAGTGTTTTAAGGAACAGCTTAAAAAGAGAATCCTAATGTGATTTCTTTATAATGTGTGTGTTCCTTATATTATCTTAGTGTCTAAACTCTTCTCCATGGCTGGAACCCCAAATAATATTCCTTTACGTGCTAAGGGGTATCTAGAGAGTGGGATAGGTTTAATAACTACCCTAACCCTAACGCGTACCCTAACCCTAACCCCAACCCTAACCCTAACACGTACCCTAATCCTAAACCGTACCCTAAACCGAGCCCTAACCCTAACACTAACCGTAACCCTAACCCTAACCCATACCCTACGCCGTACCCGAAGCCCTCCCCGAACACGTACCCTAAGCCGTACCCTAAGCCTAACCCTAAGCCTAACCCTAACCCTAGGCTACCCTTGACTGCTTCTGCCTCCAATAGATTTCCTAAGCACTAGTGTTTTAAGGAACAGCTTAAAAAAGAATCCTAAAGTGATTTCTTTATAATGGGTGTGTTCCTTATCTTATCCTAGTGTCTAAAGTCTTCTCCATGGCTGGACCCCCAAATAATATTCCTTTATGTGCTAAGGGGTATCGAGAGAGTGGGATAGGTTTAATAACTACCCTAACCCTAACGTGTACCCTAAACCTAACCCCTACCCTAACCCTAACACGTACCCTAATCCTAACCCGTACCCTAAACCGAGCCCTAACCCTAACACTAACCCTAACCCTAACCCTAACCCATACCCTACGCCGTACCCAAAGCCCTCCCCGAACCCGTACCCTAAGCCGTACCCTAAGCCTAACCCTAAACCTAGCCCTAACCCTAGGCTACCCTTGACTTCTTTTGCCTCCAATAGATTTCCTAAGCACTAGTGTTTTAAGGAACAGCTTAAAAAGAGAATCCTAATGTGATTTCTTTATAATGGGTGTGTTCCTTATCTTATCCTAGTGTCTAAACTCTTCTCCATGGCTGGACCCCCAAATAATATTCCTTTACGTGCTAAGGGGTAACTAGAGCGTGGGATAGGTTTAATAACTACCCTAACCCTAACGCGTACCCTAACGCTAACCCCTACCCTAACCCTAACACGTACCCTAAACCTAACCCGTACCCTAAACCGAGCCCTAACCCTAACACTAACCCTTACCCTAACCCTAACCCATACCCTACGCCGTACCCGAAGCCCTCCCCGAACCCGTACCCTAAGCCGTACCCTAAGCCTAACCCTAAGCCTAACCCTAACCCTAGGCTACCCTTGACTGCTTCTGCCTCCAATAGATTTCCTAAGCACTAGTGTTTTAAGGAACAGCTTAAAAAGAGAATCCTAATGTGATTTCTTTATAATGTGTGTGTTCCTTATATTATCTTAGTGTCTAAACATTTCTCCATGGCTGGACCCCCAAATAATATTCCTTTACGTGCTAAGGGGTATCTAGAGAGTGGGATAGGTTTAATAACTACCCTAACCCTAACGCGTACCCTAACCCTAACCCCTACCCTAACCCTAACACGTACCCTAATCCTAAAGCGTACACTAAACCGAGCCCTAACCCTAACACTAACCCTAACCCTAACCCTAACCCATACCCTACGCCGTACCCGAAGCCCTCCCCGAACACGTACCCTAAGCCGTACCGTAAGCCTAAACCTAAGCCTAACCCTAACCCTAGGCTACCCTTGACTGCTTCTGCCTCCAATACATTTCCTAAGCACTAGTGTTTTAAGGAACAGCTTAAAAACAGAATCCTAATGTGATTTCTTTATAATGTGTGTGTTCCTTATATTATCTTAGTGTGTAAAGTCTTCTCCATGGCTGGACCCCCAAATAATATTCCTTTACGTGCTAAGGGGTATCTAGAGAGTGGGATAGGTTTAATAACTACCCTAAGCCTAACGCGTACCCTAACCCTAACCCCTACCCTAACACTAACACGTACCCTAATCCTAACCCGTACCCTAAACGGAGCCCTAACCCTAACACTAACCCTAACCCTAACCCTAACCCATATCCTACGCCGTAACCGAAGCCCTCCCCGAACCCGTACCCTAAGCCGTACCCTAAGCCTAACCCTAAGCCTAACCCTAACCCTAGGCTACCCTTGACTGCTTCTGCCTCCAATAGATTTCCTAAGCACTAGTGTTTTAAGGAACAGCTTAAAAAGAGAATCCTAATGTGATTTCTTTATAATGTGTGTGTTCCTTATATTATCTTAGTGTCTAAACACTTCTCCATGGCTGGACCCCCAAATAATATTCCTTTACGTGCTAAGGGGTATCTAGAGAGTGGGATAGGTTTAATAACTACCCTAACCCTAACGCGTACCCTAACCCTAACCCCTACCCTAACCCTAACACGTACCCTAATCCTAACCCGTACCTTAAACCGAGCCCTAACCCTAACACTAACCGTAACCCTAACCCTAACCCATACCCTACGCCGTACCCGAAGCCCTCCCCGAACACGTACCCTAAGCCGTACCGTAAGCCTAACCCTAAGCCTAACTCTAACCCTAGGCTACCCTTGACTGCTTCTGCCTCCAATACATTTCCTAAGCACTAGTGTTTTAAGGAACAGCTTAAAAACAGAATCCTAATGTGATTTCTTTATAATGTGTGTGTTCCTTATATTATCTTAGTGTGTAAAGTCTTCTCCATGGCTGGACCCCCAAATAATATTCCTTTACGTGCTAAGGGGTATCTAGAGAGTGGGATAGGTTTAATAACTACCCTAAGCCTAACGCGTACCCTAACCCTAACCCCTACCCTAACCCTAACACGTACCCTAATCCTAACCCGTACCCTAAACCGAGCCCTAACCCTAACACTAACCCTAACCCTAACCCTAACCCATACCCTACGCCGTACCCGAAGCCCTCCCCGAACCCGTACCCTAAGCCGTACCCTAAGCCTAACCCTAACCCTAGGCTACCCTTGACTGCTTCTGCCTCCAATATATTTCCTAAGCACTAGTGTTTTAAGGAACAGCTTAAAAAGAGAATCCTAATGTGATTTCTTTATAATGGGTGTGTTCCTTATCTTATCCTAGGGTCTAAACTCTTCTCCATGGCTGGACCCCCAAATAATATTCCTTTACGTGCTATGGGGTATCTAGAGAGTGGGATAGGTTTAATAACTAACTTAACCCTAATGCGTACCCTAACCCTAACCCCTACCCTAACCCTAACACGTACCCTAATCCTAACCCGTAACCTAAACCGAGCCCTAACCCTAACACTAACCCTAACCCTAACCCTAACCCATACCCTACGCCGTACCCGAAGCCCTCCCCGAACCCGTACCCTAAGCCGTACCCTAAGCTTAACCCTAAGCCTAACCCTAACCCTAGGCTACCCTTGACTGCTTCTGCCTCCAATAGATTTCCTAAGCACTAGTGTTTTAAGGAACAGCTTAAAAAGAGAATCCTAATGTGATTTCTCTATAATGGGTGTGTTCCTTATCTTATCCTAGTGTCTAAACTCTTCTCCATGGCTGGACCCCCAAATAATATTCCTTTACGTGCTAAGGGGTAACTAGAGAGTGGGATAGGTTTAATAACTACCCTAACCCTAACGCGTACCCTAACGCTAACCCCTACCCTAACCCTAACACGTACCCTAATCCTAACCCGTACCCTAAACCGAGCCCTAACCCTAACACTAACCCTAACCCTAACCCTAAACCATACCCTACGCCGTACCCGAAGCCCTCCCCGAACCCGTACCCTAAGCCGTACCCTAAGCCTAACCCTAAGCCTAACCCTAACCCTAGGCTACCCTTGACTGCTTCTGCCTCCAATAGATTTCCTAAGCACTAGTGTTTTAAGGAACAGCTTAAAAAGAGAATCCTAATGTGATTTGTTTATAATGGGTGTGTTCCTTATCTAATCCTAGTGTCTAAACTCTTCTCCATGGCTGGACCCCCAAATAATATTCCTTTATGTGCTAAGGGGTATCTAGAGAGTGGGATAGGTTTAATCACTACCCTAACCCTAACGCGTACCCTAACCCTAACCCCTACCCTAACCCTAACACGTACCCTAATCCTAACCTGTACCCTAAACCGAGCCCTAACCCTAACACTAACCCTAACCCTAACACTAACCCATACCCTACGCCGTACCCGAAGCCCTCCCCGAACCCGTACCCTAAGCCGTACCTTAAGCCTACCCCTAAGCCTAACACTAACCCTAGGCTACCCTTGACTGCTTCTGCCTCCAATAGATTTCCTAAGCACTAGTGTTTTAAGGAACAGCTTAAAAAGAGAATCCTAATGTGATTTCTTTATAATGTGTGTGTTCCTTATATTATCTTAGTGTCTAAACTCTTCTCCATGGCTGGACCCCCAAATAATATTCCTTTACGTGCTAAGGGGTATCTAGAGAGTGGGATAGGTTTAATCACTACCCTAACCCTAACGCGTACCCTAACCCTAACCCCTACCCTATCCCTAGCACGTTCCCTAATCCTAACCCGTACCCTAAACCGAGCCCTAACCCTAACACTAACCCTAACCCTAACCCTAACCAATACCCTACGCCGTACCCGAAGCCCTCCCCGAAACCGTAGCCTAAACCGTACCCTAAGCCTACCCCTAAGCCTAACCCTAACCCTAGGCTACACTTGACTGCTTCTGCCTCCAATAGATTTCCTAAGTACTAGTGTTTTAAGGAACAGCTTAAAAAGAGAATCCTAATGTGATTTCTTTATAATGTGTGTGTTCCTTTTATTATCTTAGTGTCTAAACTCTTCTCCATGGCTGGACCCCCAAATAATATTCCTTTACGTGCTAAGGGGTATCTAGAGAGTGGGATAGGTTTAATAACTACCCTAAGCCTAACGCGTACCCTAACCCTAACCCCTACCCTAACCCTAACACGTACCCTAATCCTAACCCGTACCCTAAACCGAGCCCTAACCCTAACACTAACCCTAACCCTAACCCTAACCCATACCCTACGCCGTACCCGAAGCCCTCCCCGAACCCGTACCCTAAGCCGTACCCTAAGCCTAACCCTAAGCCTAACCTTAACCCTAGGCTACCCTTGACTGCTTCTGCCTCCAATAGATTTCCTAAGCACTAGTGTTTTAAGGAACAGCTTAAAAAGAGAATCCTAATGTGATTTCTTTATAATGGGTGTGTTCCTTATCTTATCCTAGTGTCTAAACTCTTCTCCATGGCTGGACCCCCAAATAATATTCCTTTACGTGCTAAGGGGTAACTACCGAGTGGGATAGGTTTAATAACTAACCTAACCCTAATGCGTACCCTAACTCTAACCCCTACCCTAACCCTAACACGTACCCTAATCCTAACCCGTACCCTAAACCGAGCCCTAACCCTAACACTAACCCTAACCCTAACCCTAACCCATACCCTACGCCGTACCCGAAGCCCTCCCCGAATTCGTACCCTAAGCCGTACCCAAAGCCTAACCCTAAGCCTAACTCTAACCCTAGGCTACCCTTGACTGCTTCTGCCTCCAATAGATTTCCTAAGCACTAGTGTTTTAAGGAACAGCTTAAAAAGAGAATCCTAATGTGATTTCTTTATAATGTGTGTGTTCCTTATCTAATCCTAGTGTCTAAACTCTTCTCCATGGCTGGACCCCCAAATAATATTCCTTTATGTGCTAAGGGGTATCTAGAGAGTGGGATAGGTTTAATCACTACCCTAACCCTAACGTGTACCCAAACCCTAACCCCTACCCTAACCCTAACACGTACCCTAATCCTAATCCGTACCCTAAACCGAGCCCTAACCCTAACACTAACCCTAACCCTAACCCTAACCCATACCCTACGCCATACCCGAAGCCCTCCCCGAACCCGTACCCTAAGCCGTACCCTAAGCCTAACCCTAAGCCTAACCTTAACCCTAGGGTACTCTTGACTGCTTCTGCCTCCAATAGATGTCCTAAGCACTAGTGTTTTAAGGAACAGCTTAAAAAGAGAATCCTAATGTGATTTCTTTATACTGTGTGTGTTCCTTATAATATCTTAGTGTCTAACCTTTTCTCCATGGCTGGACCCCCAAATAATATTCCTTTACGTGCTAAGGGTTATCTAGAGAGTGGGATAGGTTTAATAACTACCCTAACCCTAACGCGTACCCTAACCCTAACCCCTACCCTAACCCTAACACGTACCCTAATCCTAAACCGTACCCTAAACCGAGCCCTAACCCTAACACTAACCCTAACCCTAACCCTAACCCATACCCTACGCCGTACCCGAATCCCTCCCCGAACCCGTACCATAAGCCGTACCCTAAGCCTAACCCTAAGCCTAACCCTAACCCTAGGCTACCCTTGACTGCCTCTGCCTCCAATATATTTTCTAAGCACTAGTGTTTTAAGGAACAGCTTAAATAGAGAATTCTAATGTGATTTCTATATAATGGGTGTGTTCCTTATCTTATCCTAGTGTCTAAACTCTTCTCCATGGCTGGACCCACAAATAATATTCCTTTACGTGCTAAGGGGTATCTAGAGAGTGGGATAGGTTTAATAACTACCCTAACCCTAACGCGTACCCTAACCCTAACCCCTACCCTAACCCTAACACGTACCCTAATCCTAACCCGTACCCTAAACCGAGCCCTAACCCTAACACTAACCCTAACCCTAACCCTAACCCATACCCTACGCCGTACCCGAAGCCCTCCCCGAACCCGTACCCTAAGCCGTACCCTAAGCCTACCCCTAAGCCTAACCCTAACCATAGGCTACCCTTGACTGCTTCTGCCTCCAATAGATTTCCTAAGCACTAGTGTTTTAAGGAACAGCTTAAAAAGAGAATCCTAATGTGATTTCTTTATAATGTGTGTGTTCCTTATATTATCTTAGTGTCTAAACTCTTCTCCATGGCTGGACCCCCAAATAATATTCCTTTACGTGCTAAGGGGTATCTAGAGAGTGGGATAGGTTTAATCACTACCCTAACCCTAACGCGTACCCTAACCCTAACCCCTACCCTAACCCTAGCACGTACCCTAATCCTAACCCGTACCCTAAACCGAGCCCTAACCCTAACACTAACCCTAACCCTAACCCTAACCCATACCCTACGCCGTACCCGATGCCCTCCCCGAACCCGTACCCTAAGCCGTACCCTAAGCCTACCCCTAAGCCTAACCCTAACCCTAGGCTACACTTGACTGCTTCTGCCTCCAATAGACTTCCTAAGTACTAGTGTTTTAAGGAACAGCTTAAAAAGAGAATCCTAATATGATTTCTTTATAATGTGTGTGTTCCTTTTATTATCTTAGTGTCTAAACTCTTCTCCATGGCTGGACCCCCAAATAATATTCCTTTACGTGCTAAGGTGTATCTAGAGAGTGGGATAGGTTTAATAACTACCCTAACCCTAACGTGTACCCTAACCCTAACCCCTACCCTAACCCTAACACGTACCCTAATCCTAACCCGTACCCTAAACCCAGCCCTAACCCTAAAACTAACCCTAACCCTAACCCTAACCCATACCCTACGCCGTACCCGAAGCCCTCCCCGAACCCGTACCCTAAGCCGTACCCTTAGCCTAACCCTAAGCCTAACCCTAACCCTAGGCTACCCTTGACTGCTTCTGCCTCCAATAGATTTCCTAAGCACTAGTGTTTTAAGGAACAGCTTAAAAAGAGAATCCTAATGTGATTTCTTTATAATGGGTGTGTTCCTTATCTTATCCTAGGGTCTAAACTCTTCTCCATGGCTGCACCCCCAAATAATATTCCTTTACGTGCTAAGGGGTATCTAGAGAGTGGGATAGGTTTAATAACTACCTTAACCCTAACGCGTACCCTAACCCTAACCCCTACCCTAACCCTAACACGTACCCTAATCCTAACCCGTAACCTAAACCGAGCCCTAACCCTAACACTAACCCTAACCCTAACCCTAACCCATACCCTACGCCGTACCCGAAGCCCTCCCCGAACCCGTACCCTAAGCTGTACCCTAATCCTACCCCTAAGCCTAACCCTAACCCTAGGCAACCCTTGACTGCTTCTGCCTCCAATAGATTTCCGAAGCACTAGTGTTTTAAGGAACAGCTTAAAAAGAGAATCCTAATGTGATTTCTTTATAATGTGTGTGTTCCTTATATTATCTTAGTGTCTAAACTCTTCTCCATGGCTGGACCCCCAAATAATATTCCTTTACGTGCTAAGGGGTATCTAGAGAGTGGGATAGGTTTAATAACTACCCTAACCCTAACGTGTACCCTAAACCTAACCCCTACCCTAACCCTAACACGTACCCTAATCCTAACCCGTACCCTAAACCGAGCCCTAACCCTAACACTAACCCTAACCCTAACCCTAACCCATACCCTACGCCGTACCCGAAGCCCTCCCCGAACCCGTACCCTAAGCCGTACCCTAAGCCTAACCCTAAACCTAACCCTAACCCTAGGCTACCCTTGACTGCTTCTGCCTCCAATAGATTTCCTAAGCACTAGTGTTTTAAGGAACAGCTTAAAAAGAGAATCCTAATGTGATTTCTTTATAATGGGTGTGTTCCTTATCTTATCCTAGTGTCTAAACTCTTCTCCATGGCTGGACCCCCAAATAATATTCCTTTACGTGCTAAGGGGTATCTAGAGAGTGGGATAGGTTTAATAACTACCTTAAGCCTAACGCGTACCCTAACCCTAACCCCTACCCTAACCCTAACACGTACCCTAATCCTAACCCGTAACCTAAACCGAGCCCTAACCCTAACACTAACCCTAACCCTAACCCTAACCCATACCCTACGCCGTACCCGAAGCCCTCCCCGAACCCGTACCCTAAGCCGTACCCTAAGCCTAACCCTAAGCCTAACCCTAACCCTAGGCTATCCTTGACTGCTTCTGCCTCCAATAGATTTCCTAAGCACTAGTGTTTTAAGGAACAGCTTAAAAAGAGAATCCTAATGTGATTTCTTTATAATGGGTGTGTTCCTTATCTTATCCTAGTGTCTAAACTCTTCTCCATGGCTGGACCCCCAAATAATATTCCTTTACGTGCTAAGGGGTAACTAGAGAGTGGGATAGGTTTAATAACTACCCTAACCCTAACGCGTACCCTAACGCTAACCTCTACCCTAACCCTAACACGTACCCTAATCCTAACCCGTACGCTAAACCGAGCCCTAACCCTAACACTAACCCTAACCCTAACCCTAAACCATACCCTACGCCGTACCCGAAGCCCTCCCCGAACCCGTACCCTAAGCCGTACCCTAAGCCTAACCCTAACCCTAGGCTACCCTTGACTGCTTCTGCCTCCAATAGATTTCCTAAGCACTAGTGTTTTAAGGAACAGCTTAAAAAGAGAATCCTAATGTGATTTCTTTATAATGTGTGTGTTCCTTATATTATCTTAGTGTCTAAACTCTTCTCCATGGCTGGACCCCCAAATAATATTCCTTTACGTGCTAAGGGGTATCTAGAGAGTGGGATAGGTTTAATAACTACCCTAACCCTAACGCATACCCTAACCCTAACCCCTACCCTAACCCTAACACGTACCCTAATCCTAAACCGTACCCTAAACCGAGCCCTAACCCTAACACTAACCCTAACCCTAACCCTAACCCATACCCTACGCCGTACCCGAAGCCCTCCCCGAACCCGTACCCTAAGCCGTACCCTAAGCCTACCCCTAAGCCTAACCCTAACCCTAGGCTACCCTTGACTGCTTCTGCCTCCAATAGATTTCCAAAGCACTAGTGTTTTAAGAAACAGCTTAAAAAGAGAATCCTAATGTGATTTCTTTATAATGTGTGTGTTCCTTATATTATCTTAGTGTGTAAAGTCTTCTCCATGGCTGGACCCCCAAATAATATTCCTTTACGTGCTAAGGGGTATCTAGAGAGTGGGATAGGTTTAATAACTACCCTAAGCCTAACGCGTACCCTAACCCTAACCCCTACCCTAACCCTAACACGTACCCTAATCCTAACCCGTACCCTAAACCGAGCCCTAACCCTAACACTAACCCTAACCCTAACCCTAACCCATACCCTACGCCGTACCCGAAGCCCTCCCCGAACCCGTACCCTAAGCCGTACCCTAAGCCTAACCCTAACCCTAGGCTACCCTTGACTGCTTCTGCCTCCAATATATTTCCTAAGCACTAGTGTTTTAAGGAACAGCTTAAAAAGAGAATCCTAATGTGATTTCTTTATAATGGGTGTGTTCCCTATCTTATCCTAGGGTCTAAACTCTTCTCCATGGCTGGACCCCCAAATAATATTCCTTTACGTGCTATGGGGTATCTAGAGAGTGGGATAGGTTTAATAACTAACTTAACCCTAATGCGTACCCTAACCCTAACCCCTACCCTAACCCTAACACGTACCCTAATCCTAACCCGTAACCTAAACCGAGCCCTAACCCTAACACTAACCCTAACCCTAACCCTAACCCATACCCTACGCCGTACCCGAAGCCCTCCCCGAACCCGTACCCTAAGCCGTACCCTAAGCTTAACCCTAAGCCTAACCCTAACCCTAGGCTACCCTTGACTGCTTCTGCCTCCAATAGATTTCCTAAGCACTAGTGTTTTAAGGAACAGCTTAAAAAGAGAATCCTAATGTGATTTCTCTATAATGGGTGTGTTCCTTATCTTATCCTAGTGTCTAAACTCTTCTCCATGGCTGGACCCCCAAATAATATTCCTTTACGTGCTAAGGGGTAACTAGAGAGTGGGATAGGTTTAATAACTACCCTAACCCTAACGCGTACCCTAACGCTAACCCCTACCCTAACCCTAACACGTACCCTAATCCTAACCCGTACCCTAAACCGAGCCCTAACCCTAACACTAACCCTAACCCTAACCCTAAACCATACCCTACGCCGTACCCGAAGCCCTCCCCGAACCCGTACCCTAAGCCGTACCCTAAGCCTAACCCTAAGCCTAACCCTAACCCTAGGCTACCCTTGACTGCTTCTGCCTCCAATAGATTTCCTAAGCACTAGTGTTTTAAGGAACAGCTTAAAAAGAGAATCCTAATGTGATTTGTTTATAATGGGTGTGTTCCTTATCTAATCCTAGTGTCTAAACTCTTCTCCATGGCTGGACCCCCAAATAATATTCCTTTATGTGCTAAGGGGTATCTAGAGAGTGGGATAGGTTTAATCACTACCCTAACCCTAACACGTACCCTAACCCTAACCCCTACCCTAACCCTAACACGTACCCTAATCCTAACCTGTACCCTAAACCGAGCCCTAACCCTAACACTAACCCTAACCCTAACACTAACCCATACCCTACGCCGTACCCGAAGCCCTCCCCGAACCCGTACCCTAAGCCGTACCTTAAGCCTACCCCTAAGCCTAACACTAACCCTAGGCTACCCTTGACTGCTTCTGCCTCCAATAGATTTCCTAAGCACTAGTGTTTTAAGGAACAGCTTAAAAAGAGAATCCTAATGTGATTTCTTTATAATGTGTGTGTTCCTTATATTATCTTAGTGTCTAAACTCTTCTCCATGGCTGGACCCCCAAATAATATTCCTTTACGTGCTAAGGGGTATCTAGAGAGTGGGATAGGTTTAATCACTACCCTAACCCTAACGCGTACCCTAACCCTAACCCCTACCCTATCCCTAGCACGTTCCCTAATCCTAACCCGTACCCTAAACCGAGCCCTAACCCTAACACTAACCCTAACCCTAACCCTAACCAATACCCTACGCCGTACCCGAAGCCCTCCCCGAAACCGTAGCCTAAACCGTACCCTAAGCCTACCCCTAAGCCTAACCCTAACCCTAGGCTACACTTGACTGCTTCTGCCTCCAATAGATTTCCTAAGTACTAGTGTTTTAAGGAACAGCTTAAAAAGAGAATCCTAATGTGATTTCTTTATAATGTGTGTGTTCCTTTTATTATCTTAGTGTCTAAACTCTTCTCCATGGCTGGACCCCCAAATAATATTCCTTTACGTGCTAAGGTGTATCTAGAGAGTGGGATAGGTTTAATAACTACCCTAACCCTAACGTGTACCCTAACCCTAACCCCTACCCTAACCCTAACACGTACCCTAATCCTAACCCGTACCCTAAACCGAGCCCTAACCCTAACACTAACCCTAACCCTAACCCTAACCCATACCCTACGCCGTACCCGAAGCCCTCCCCGAACCCGTACCCTAAGCCGTACCCTAAGCCTAACCCTAAGCCTAACCTTAACCCTAGGCTACCCTTGACTGCTTCTGCCTCCAATAGATTTCCTAAGCACTAGTGTTTTAAGGAACAGCTTAAAAAGAGAATCCTAATGTGATTTCTTTATAATGGGTGTGTTCCTTATCTTATCCTAGTGTCTAAACTCTTCTCCATGGCTGGACCCCCAAATAATATTCCTTTACGTGCTAAGGGGTAACTACCGAGTGGGATAGGTTTAATAACTAACCTAACCCTAATGCGTACCCTAACTCTAACCCCTACCCTAACCCTAACACGTACCCTAATCCTAACCCGTACCCTAAACCGAGCCCTAACCCTAACACTAACCCTAACCCTAACCCTAACCCATACCCTACGCCGTACCCGAAGCCCTCCCCGAATTCGTACCCTAAGCCGTACCCAAAGCCTAACCCTAAGCCTAACTCTAACCCTAGGCTACCCTTGACTGCTTCTGCCTCCAATAGATTTCCTAAGCACTAGTGTTTTAAGGAACAGCTTAAAAAGAGAATCCTAATGTGATTTCTTTATAATGTGTGTGTTCCTTATCTAATCCTAGTGTCTAAACTCTTCTCCATGGCTGGACCCCCAAATAATATTCCTTTATGTGCTAAGGGGTATCTAGAGAGTGGGATAGGTTTAATCACTACCCTAACCCTAACGTGTACCCAAACCCTAACCCCTACCCTAACCCTAACACGTACCCTAATCCTAACCCGTACCCTAAACCGAGCCCTAACCCTAACACTAACCCTAACCCTAACCCTAACCCATACCCTACGCCATACCCGAAGCCCTCCCCGAACCCGTACCCTAAGCCGTACCCTAAGCCTAACCCTAAGCCTAACCTTAACCCTAGGGTACCCTTGACTGCTTCTGCCTCCAATAGATGTCCTAAGCACTAGTGTTTTAAGGAACAGCTTAAAAAGAGAATCCTAATGTGATTTCTTTATACTGTGTGTGTTCCTTATAATATCTTAGTGTCTAACCTTTTCTCCATGGCTGGACCCCCAAATAATATTCCTTTACGTGCTAAGGGTTATCTAGAGAGTGGGATAGGTTTAATAACTACCCTAACCCTAACGCGTACCCTAACCCTAACCCCTACCCTAACCCTAACACGTACCCTAATCCTAAACCGTACCCTAAACCGAGCCCTAACCCTAACACTAACCCTAACCCTAACCCTAACCCATACCCTACGCCGTACCCGAATCCCTCCCCGAACCCGTACCATAAGCCGTACCCTAAGCCTAACCCTAAGCCTAACCCTAACCCTAGGCTACCCTTGACTGCCTCTGCCTCCAATATATTTCCTAAGCACTAGTGTTTTAAGGAACAGCTTAAATAGAGAATTCTAATGTGATTTCTATATAATGGGTGTGTTCCTTATCTTATCCTAGTGTCTAAACTCTTCTCCATGGCTGGACCCACAAATAATATTCCTTTACGTGCTAAGGGGTATCTAGAGAGTGGGATAGGTTTAATAACTACCCTAACCCTAACGCGTACCCTAACCCTAACCCCTACCCTAACCCTAACACGTACCCTAATCCTAACCCGTACCCTAAACCGAGCCCTAACCCTAACACTAACCCTAACCCTAACCCTAACCCATACCCTACGCCGTACCCGAAGCCCTCCCCGAACCCGTACCCTAAGCCGTACCCTAAGCCTACCCCTAAGCCTAACCCTAACCATAGGCTACCCTTGACTGCTTCTGCCTCCAATAGATTTCCTAAGCACTAGTGTTTTAAGGAACAGCTTAAAAAGAGAATCCTAATGTGATTTCTTTATAATGTGTGTGTTCCTTATATTATCTTAGTGTCTAAACTCTTCTCCATGGCTGGACCCCCAAATAATATTCCTTTACGTGCTAAGGGGTATCTAGAGAGTGGGATAGGTTTAATCACTACCCTAACCCTAACGCGTACCCTAACCCTAACCCCTACCCTAACCCTAGCACGTACCCTAATCCTAACCCGTACCCTAAACCGAGCCCTAACCCTAACACTAACCCTAACCCTAACCCTAACCCATACCCTACGCCGTACCCGATGCCCTCCCCGAACCCGTACCCTAAGCCGTACCCTAAGCCTACCCCTAAGCCTAACCCTAACCCTAGGCTACCCTTGACTGCTTCTGCCTCCAATAGACTTCCTAAGTACTAGTGTTTTAAGGAACAGCTTAAAAAGAGAATCCTAATATGATTTCTTTATAATGTGTGTGTTCCTTTTATTATCTTAGTGTCTAAACTCTTCTCCATGGCTGGACCCCCAAATAATATTCCTTTACGTGCTAAGGTGTATCTAGAGAGTGGGATAGGTTTAATAACTACCCTAACCCTAACGTGTACCCTAACCCTAACCCCTACCCTAACCCTAACACGTACCCTAATCCTAACCCGTACCCTAAACCCAGCCCTAACCCTAACACTAACCCTAACCCTAACCCTAACCCATACCCTACGCCGTACCCGAAGCCCTCCCCGAACCCGTACCCTAAGCCGTACCCTTAGCCTAACCCTAAGCCTAACCCTAACCCTAGGCTACCCTTGACTGCTTCTGCCTCCAATAGATTTCCTAAGCACTAGTGTTTTAAGGAACAGCTTAAAAAGAGAATCCTAATGTGATTTCTTTATAATGGGTGTGTTCCTTATCTTATCCTAGGGTCTAAACTCTTCTCCATGGCTGCACCCCCAAATAATATTCCTTTACGTGCTAAGGGGTATCTAGAGAGTGGGATAGGTTTAATAACTACCTTAACCCTAACGCGTACCCTAACCCTAACCCCTACCCTAACCCTAACACGTACCCTAATCCTAACCCGTAACCTAAACCGAGCCCTAACCCTAACACTAACCCTAACCCTAACCCTAACCCATACCCTACGCCGTACCCGAAGCCCTCCCCGAACCCGTACCCTAAGCTGTACCCTAATCCTACCCCTAAGCCTAACCCTAACCCTAGGCAACCCTTGACTGCTTCTGCCTCCAATAGATTTCCGAAGCACTAGTGTTTTAAGGAACAGCTTAAAAAGAGAATCCTAATGTGATTTCTTTATAATGTGTGTGTTCCTTATATTATCTTAGTGTCTAAACTCTTCTCCATGGCTGGACCCCCAAATAATATTCCTTTACGTGCTAAGGGGTATCTAGAGAGTGGGATAGGTTTAATAACTACCCTAACCCTAACGTGTACCCTAAACCTAACCCCTACCCTAACCCTAACACGTACCCTAATCCTAACCCGTACCCTAAACCGAGCCCTAACCCTAACACTAACCCTAACCCTAACCCTAACCCATACCCTACGCCGTACCCGAAGCCCTCCCCGAACCCGTACCCTAAGCCGTACCCTAAGCCTAACCCTAAACCTAACCCTAACCCTAGGCTACCCTTGACTGCTTCTGCCTCCAATAGATTTCCTAAGCACTAGTGTTTTAAGGAACAGCTTAAAAAGAGAATCCTAATGTGATTTCTTTATAATGGGTGTGTTCCTTATCTTATCCTAGTGTCTAAACTCTTCTCCATGGCTGGACCCCCAAATAATATTCCTTTACGTGCTAAGGGGTATCTAGAGAGTGGGATAGGTTTAATAACTACCTTAAGCCTAACGCGTACCCTAACCCTAACCCCTACCCTAACCCTAACACGTACCCTAATCCTAACCCGTAACCTAAACCGAGCCCTAACCCTAACACTAACCCTAACCCTAACCCTAACCCATACCCTACGCCGTACCCGAAGCCCTCCCCGAACCCGTACCCTAAGCCGTACCCTAAGCCTAACCCTAAGCCTAACCCTAACCCTAGGCTATCCTTGACTGCTTCTGCCTCCAATAGATTTCCTAAGCACTAGTGTTTTAAGGAACAGCTTAAAAAGAGAATCCTAATGTGATTTCTTTATAATGGGTGTGTTCCTTATCTTATCCTAGTGTCTAAACTCTTCTCCATGGCTGGACCCCCAAATAATATTCCTTTACGTGCTAAGGGGTAACTAGAGAGTGGGATAGGTTTAATAACTACCCTAACCCTAACGCGTACCCTAACGCTAACCTCTACCCTAACCCTAACACGTACCCTAATCCTAACCCGTACCCTAAACCGAGCCCTAACCCTAACACTAACCCTAACCCTAACCCTAAACCATACCCTACGCCGTACCCGAAGCCCTCCCCGAACCCGTACCCTAAGCCGTACCCTAAGCCTAACCCTAACCCTAGGCTACCCTTGACTGCTTCTGCCTCCAATAGATTTCCTAAGCACTAGTGTTTTAAGGAACAGCTTAAAAAGAGAATCCTAATGTGATTTCTTTATAATGTGTGTGTTCCTTATATTATCTTAGTGTCTAAACTCTTCTCCATGGCTGGACCCCCAAATAATATTCCTTTACGTGCTAAGGGGTATCTAGAGAGTGGGATAGGTTTAATAACTACCCTAACCCTAACGCATACCCTAACCCTAACCCCTACCCTAACCCTAACACGTACCCTAATCCTAAACCGTACCCTAAACCGAGCCCTAACCCTAACACTAACCCTAACCCTAACCCTAACCCATACCCTACGCCGTACCCGAAGCCCTCCCCGAACCCGTACCCTAAGCCGTACCCTAAGCCTACCCCTAAGCCTAACCCTAACCCTAGGCTACCCTTGACTGCTTCTGCCTCCAATAGATTTCCTAAGCACTAGTGTTTTAAGAAACAGCTTAAAAAGAGAATCCTAATGTGATTTCTTTATAATGTGTGTGTTCCTTATATTATCTTAGTGTCTAAACTCTTCTCCATGGCTGGACCCCCAAATAATATTCCTTTACGTGCTAAGGGGTATCTAGAGAGTGGGATAGGTTTAATCACTACCCTAACCCTAACGTGTACCCTAACCCTAACCCCTACCCTAACCCTAACACGTACCCTAATCCTAACCCGTACCCTAAACCGAGCCCTAACCCTAACACTAACCCTAACCCTAACCCTAACCCATACCCTACGCCGTACCCGAAGCCCTCCCCGAACCCGTACCCTAAGCCGTACCCTAAGCCTACCCCTAAGCCTAACCCTAACCCTAGGCTACCCTTGACTGCTTCTGCCTCCAATAGATTTCCGAAGCACTAGTGTTTTAAGGAACAGCTTAAAAAGAGACTCCTAATGTGATTTCTTTATAATGTGTGTGTTCCTTATATTATCTTAGTGTCTAAACTCTTCTCCATGGCTGGACCCCCAAATAATATTCCTTTACGTGCTAAGGGGTATCTAGAGAGTGGGATAGGTTTAATAACTACCTTAAGCCTAACGCGTACCCTAACCCTAACCCCTACCCTAACCCTAACACGTACCCTAATCCTAACCCGTAACCTAAACCGAGCCCTAACCCTAACACTAACCCTAACCCTAACCCTAACCCATACCCTACGCCGTACCCGAAGCCCTCCCCGAACCCGTACCCTAAGCCGTACCCTAAGCCTAACCCTAAGCCTAACCCTAACCCTAGGCTATCCTTGACTGCTTCTGCCTCCAAAAGATTTCCTAAGCACTAGTGTTTTAAGGAACAGCTTAAAAAGAGAATCCTAATGTGATTTCTTTATAATGGGTGTGTTCCTTATCTTATCCTAGTGTCTAAACTCTTCTCCATGGCTGGACCCCCAAATAATATTCCTTTACGTGCTAAGGGGTAACTAGAGAGTGGGATAGGTTTAATAACTACCCTAACCCTAACGCGTACCCTAACGCTAACCTCTACCCTAACCCTAACACGTACCCTAATCCTAACCCGTACCCTAAACCGAGCCCTAACCCTAACACTAACCCTAACCCTAACCCTAAACCATACCCTACGCCGTACCCGAAGCCCTCCCCGAACCCGTACCCTAAGCCGTACCCTAAGCCTAACCCTAACCCTAGGCTACCCTTGACTGCTTCTGCCTCCAATAGATTTCCTAAGCACTAGTGTTTTAAGGAACAGCTTAAAAAGAGAATCCTAATGTGATTTCTTTATAATGTGTGTGTTCCTTATATTATCTTAGTGTCTAAACTCTTCTCCATGGCTGGACCCCCAAATAATATTCCTTTACGTGCTAAGGGGTATCTAGAGAGTGGGATAGGTTTAATAACTACCCTAACCCTAACGCATACCCTAACCCTAACCCCTACCCTAACCCTAACACGTACCCTAATCCTAAACCGTACCCTAAACCGAGCCCTAACCCTAACACTAACCCTAACCCTAACCCTAACCCATACCCTACGCCGTACCCGAAGCCCTCCCCGAACCCGTACCCTAAGCCGTACCCTAAGCCTACCCCTAAGCCTAACCCTAACCCTAGGCTACCCTTGACTGCTTCTGCCTCCAATAGATTTCCTAAGCACTAGTGTTTTAAGAAACAGCTTAAAAAGAGAATCCTAATGTGATTTCTTTATAATGTGTGTGTTCCTTATATTATCTTAGTGTCTAAACTCTTCTCCATGGCTGGACCCCCAAATAATATTCCTTTACGTGCTAAGGGGTATCTAGAGAGTGGGATAGGTTTAATCACTACCCTAACCCTAACGTGTACCCTAACCCTAACCCCTACCCTAACCCTAACACGTACCCTAATCCTAACCCGTACCCTAAACCGAGCCCTAACCCTAACACTAACCCTAACCCTAACCCTAACCCATACCCTACGCCGTACCCGAAGCCCTCCCCGAACCCGTACCCTAAGCCGTACCCTAAGCCTACCCCTAAGCCTAACCCTAACCCTAGGCTACCCTTGACTGCTTCTGCCTCCAATAGATTTCCGAAGCACTAGTGTTTTAAGGAACAGCTTAAAAAGAGACTCCTAATGTGATTTCTTTATAATGTGTGTGTTCCTTATATTATCTTAGTGTCTAAACTCTTCTCCATGGCTGGACCCCCAAATAATATTCCTTTACGTGCTAAGGGGTATCTAGAGAGTGGGATAGGTTTAATAACTACCCTAACCCTAACGTGTACCCTAAACCTAACCCCTACCCTAACCCTAACACGTACCCTAATCCTAACCCGTACCCTAAACCGAGCCCTAACCCTAACACTAACCGTAACCCTAACCCTAACCCATACCCTACGCCGTACCCGAAGCCCTCCCCGAACCCGTACCCTAAGCCGTACCCTAAGCCTAACCCTAAACCTAACCCTAACCCTAGGCTACCCTTGACTGCTTCTGCCTCCAATAGATTTCCTAAGCACTAGTGTTTTAAGGAACAGCTTAAAAAGAGAATCCTAATGTGATTTCTTTATAATGGGTGTGTTCCTTATCTTATCCTAGTGTCTAAACTCTTCTCCATGGCTGGACCCCCAAATAATATTCCTTTACGTGCTAAGGGGTAACTAGAGCGTGGGATAGGTTTAATAACTACCCTAACCCTAACGCGTACCCTAACGCTAACCCCTACCCTAACCCTAACACGTACCCTAATCCTAACCCGTACCCTAAACCGAGCCCTAACCCTAACACTAACCCTAACCCTAACCCTAACCCATACCCTACGCCGTACCCGAAGCCCTCCCCGAACTCGTACCCTAAGCCGTACCCAAAGCCTAACCCTAAGCCTAACTCTAACCCTAGGCTACCCTTGACTGCTTCTGCCTCCAATAGATTTCCTAAGCACTAATGTTTTAAGGAACAGCTTAAAAAGAGAATCCTAATGTGATTTCTTTATAATGTGTGTGTTCCTTATCTAATCCTAGTGTCTAAACTCTTCTCCATGGCTGGACCCCCAAATGATATTCCTTTACGTGCTAAGGGGTATCTAGAGAGTGGGATAGGTTTAATCACTACCCTAACCCTAACGCGTACCCTAACCCTAACCCCTACCCTAACCCTAGCACGTACCCTAATCCTAACCCGTACCCTAAACCGAGCCCTAACCCTAACACTAACCCTAACCCTAACCCTAACCCATACCCTACGCCGTACCCGAAGCCCTCCCCGAACCCGTACCCTAAGCCGTACCCTAAGCCTACCCCTAAGCCTAACCCTAACCCTAGGCTACACTTGACTGCTTCTGCCTCCAATAGATTTCCTAAGTACTAGTGTTTTAAGGAACAGCTTAAAAAGAGAATCCTAATGTGATTTCTTTATAATGTGTGTGTTCCTTTTATTATCTTAGTGTCTAAACTCTTCTCCATGGCTGGACCCCAAAATAATATTCCTTTACGTGCTAAGGTGTATCTAGAGTGTGGGATAGGTTTAATAACTACCCTAACCCTAACGTGTACCCTAACCCTAACCCCTACCTTAACCCTAACACGTACCCTAATCCTAACCCGTACCCTAAACCGAGCCCTAACCCTAACACTAACCCTAACCCTAACCCTAACCCATACCCTACGCCGTACCCGAAGCCCTCCCCGAACCCGTACCCTAAGCCGTACCCTAAGCCTAACCCTAAGCCTAACCCTAACCCTAGGCTACCCTTGACTGCTTCTGCCTCCAATAGATTTCCTAAGCACTAGTGTTTTAAGGAACAGCTTAAAAAGAGAATCCTAATGTGATTTCTTTATAATGGGTGTGTTCCTTATCTTATCCTAGTGTCTAAACTCTTCTCCATGCCTGGACCCCCAAATAATATTCCTTTACGTGCTAAGGGGTAACTACAGAGTGGGATAGGTTTAATAACTAACCTAACCCTAATGCGTACCCTAACGCTAACCCCTACCCTAACCCTAACACGTACCCTAATCCTAACCCGTACCCTAAACCGAGCCCTAACCCTAACACTAACCCTAACCCTAACCCTAACCCATACCCTACGCCGTACCCGAAGCCCTCCCCGAACTCGTACCCTAAGCCGTACCCAAAGCCTAACCCTAAGCCTAACTCTAACCCTAGGCTACCCTTGACTGCTTCTGCCTCCAATAGATTTCCTAAGCACTAGTGTTTTAAGGAACAGCTTAAAAAGAGAATCCTAATGTGATTTCTTTATAATGTGTGTGTTCCTTATCTAATCCTAGTGTCTAAACTCTTCTCCATGGCTGGACTCCCAAATAATATTCCTTTACGTGCTAAGGGGTATCTAGAGAGTGGGATAGGTTTAATCACTACCCTAACCCTAACGCGTACCCTAACCCTAACCCCTACCCTAACCCTAGCACGTACCCTAATCCTAACCCGTACCCTAAACCGAGCCCTAACCCTAACACTAACCCTAACCCTAACCCTAACCCATACCCTACGCCGTACCCGAAGCCCTCCCCGAACCCGTACCCTAAGCCGTACCCTAAGCCTACCCCTAAGCCTAACCCTAACCCTAGGCTACACTTGACTGCTTCTGCCTCCAATAGATTTCCTAAGTACTAGTGTTTTAAGGAACAGCTTAAAAAGAGAATCCTAATGTGATTTCTTTATAATGTGTGTGTTCCTTTTATTATCTTAGTGTCTAAACTCTTCTCCATGGCTGGACCCCAAATAATATTCCTTTACGTGCTAAGGTGTATCTAGAGAGTGGGATAGGTTTAATAACTACCCTAACCCTAACGTGTACCCTAACCCTAACCCCTACCCTAACCCTAACACGTACCCTAATCCTAACCCGTACCCTAAACCGAGCCCTAACCCTAACACTAACCCTAACCCTAACCCTAACCCATACCCTATGCCGTACCCGAAGCCCTCCCCGAACCCGTACCCTAAGCCGTACCCTAAGCCTAACCCTAAGCCTAACCCTAACCCTAGGCTACCCTTGACTGCTTCTGCCTCCAATAGATTTCCTAAGCACTAGTGTTTTAAGGAACAGCTTAAAAAGAGAATCCTAATGTGATTTCTTTATAATGGGTGTGTTCCTTATCTTATCCTAGTGTCTAAACTCTTCTCCATGGCTGGACCCCCAAATAATATTCCTTTACGTGCTAAGGGGTAACTACAGAGTGGGATAGGTTTAATAACTAACCTAACCCTAATGCGTACCCTAACGCTAACCCCTACCCTAACCCTAACACGTACCCTAATCCTAACCCGTACCCTAAACCGAGCCCTAACCCTAACACTAACCCTAACCCTAACCCTAACCCATACCCTACGCCGTACCCGAAGCCCTCCCCGAACTCGTACCCTAAGCCGTACCCAAAGCCTAACCCTAAGCCTAACTCTAACCCTAGGCTACCCTTGACTGCTTCTGCCTCCAATAGATTTCCTAAGCACTAGTGTTTTAAGGAACAGCTTAAAAAGAGAATCCTAATGTGATTTCTTTATAATGTGTGTGTTCCTTATCTAATCCTAGTGTCTAAACTCTTCTCCATGGCTGGACCCCCAAATAATATTCCTTTATGTGCTAAGGTGTATCTAGAGTGTGGGATAGGTTTAATAACTACCCTAACCCTAACGTGTACCCTAACCCTAACCCCTACCTTAACCCTAACACGTACCCTAATCCTAACCCGTACCCTAAACCGAGCCCTAACCCTAACACTAACCCTAACCCTAACCCTAACCCATACCCTACGCCGTACCCGAAGCCCTCCCCGAACCCGTACCCTAAGCCGTACCCTAAGCCTAACCCTAAGCCTAACCCTAACCCTAGGCTACCCTTGACTGCTTCTGCCTCCAATAGATTTCCTAAGCACTAGTGTTTTAAGGAACAGCTTAAAAAGAGAATCCTAATGTGATTTCTTTATAATGGGTGTGTTCCTTATCTTATCCTAGTGTCTAAACTCTTCTCCATGCCTGGACCCCCAAATAATATTCCTTTACGTGCTAAGGGGTAACTACAGAGTGGGATAGGTTTAATAACTAACCTAACCCTAATGCGTACCCTAACGCTAACCCCTACCCTAACCCTAACACGTACCCTAATCCTAACCCGTACCCTAAACCGAGCCCTAACCCTAACACTAACCCTAACCCTAACCCTAACCCATACCCTACGCCGTACCCGAAGCCCTCCCCGAACTCGTACCCTAAGCCGTACCCAAAGCCTAACCCTAAGCCTAACTCTAACCCTAGGCTACCCTTGACTGCTTCTGCCTCCAATAGATTTCCTAAGCACTAGTGTTTTAAGGAACAGCTTAAAAAGAGAATCCTAATGTGATTTCTTTATAATGTGTGTGTTCCTTATCTAATCCTAGTGTCTAAACTCTTCTCCATGGCTGGACTCCCAAATAATATTCCTTTACGTGCTAAGGGGTATCTAGAGAGTGGGATAGGTTTAATCACTACCCTAACCCTAACGCGTACCCTAACCCTAACCCCTACCCTAACCCTAGCACGTACCCTAATCCTAACCCGTACCCTAAACCGAGCCCTAACCCTAACACTAACCCTAACCCTAACCCTAACCCATACCCTACGCCGTACCCGAAGCCCTCCCCGAACCCGTACCCTAAGCCGTACCCTAAGCCTACCCCTAAGCCTAACCCTAACCCTAGGCTACACTTGACTGCTTCTGCCTCCAATAGATTTCCTAAGTACTAGTGTTTTAAGGAACAGCTTAAAAAGAGAATCCTAATGTGATTTCTTTATAATGTGTGTGTTCCTTTTATTATCTTAGTGTCTAAACTCTTCTCCATGGCTGGACCCCAAATAATATTCCTTTACGTGCTAAGGTGTATCTAGAGAGTGGGATAGGTTTAATAACTACCCTAACCCTAACGTGTACCCTAACCCTAACCCCTACCCTAACCCTAACACGTACCCTAATCCTAACCCGTACCCTAAACCGAGCCCTAACCCTAACACTAACCCTAACCCTAACCCTAACCCATACCCTATGCCGTACCCGAAGCCCTCCCCGAACCCGTACCCTAAGCCGTACCCTAAGCCTAACCCTAAGCCTAACCCTAACCCTAGGCTACCCTTGACTGCTTCTGCCTCCAATAGATTTCCTAAGCACTAGTGTTTTAAGGAACAGCTTAAAAAGAGAATCCTAATGTGATTTCTTTATAATGGGTGTGTTCCTTATCTTATCCTAGTGTCTAAACTCTTCTCCATGGCTGGACCCCCAAATAATATTCCTTTACGTGCTAAGGGGTAACTACAGAGTGGGATAGGTTTAATAACTAACCTAACCCTAATGCGTACCCTAACGCTAACCCCTACCCTAACCCTAACACGTACCCTAATCCTAACCCGTACCCTAAACCGAGCCCTAACCCTAACACTAACCCTAACCCTAACCCTAACCCATACCCTACGCCGTACCCGAAGCCCTCCCCGAACTCGTACCCTAAGCCGTACCCAAAGCCTAACCCTAAGCCTAACTCTAACCCTAGGCTACCCTTGACTGCTTCTGCCTCCAATAGATTTCCTAAGCACTAGTGTTTTAAGGAACAGCTTAAAAAGAGAATCCTAATGTGATTTCTTTATAATGTGTGTGTTCCTTATCTAATCCTAGTGTCTAAACTCTTCTCCATGGCTGGACCCCCAAATAATATTCCTTTATGTGCTAAGGGGTATCTAGAGAGTGGGCTAGGTTTAATCACTACCCTAACCCTAACGTGTACCCTAACCCTAACCCCTACCCTAACCCTAACACGTACCCTAATCCTAACCCGTACCCTAAACCGAGCCCTAACCCTAACACTAACCCTAACCCTAACCCTAACCCATACCCTACGCCATACCCGAAGCCCTCCCCGAACCCGTACCCTAAGCCGTACCCTAAGCCTAACCCTAAGCCTAACCCTAACCCTAGGCTACCCTTGACTGCTTCTGCCTCCAATAGATTTCCTAAGCACTAGTGTTTTAAGGAACAGCTTAAAAAGAGAATCCTAATGTGATTTCTTTATACTGTGAGTGTTCCTTATATTATCTTAGTGTCTAACCTTTTCTCCATGGCTGGACCCCCAAATAATATTCCTTTACGTGCTAAGGGGTATCTAGAGAGTGGGATAGGTTTAATAACTACCCTAACCCTAACGCGTACCCTAACCCTAACCCCTACCCTAACCCTAACACGTACCCTAATCCTAACCCGTACCCTAAACCGAGCCCTAACCCTAACACTAACCCTAACCCTAACCCTAACCCATACCCTACGCCGTACCCGAAACCCTCCCCGAACCCGTACCATAAGCCGTACCCTAAGCCTAACCCTAAGCCTAACCCTAACCCTAGGCTACCCTTGACTGCCTCTGCCTCCAATATATTTCCTAAGCACTAGTGTTTTAAGGAACAGCTTAAAAAGAGAATTCTAATGTGATTTCTTTATAATGGGTGTGTTCCTTATCTTATCCTAGTGTCTAAACTCTTCTCCATGGCTGGACCCACAAATAATATTCCTTTACGTGCTAAGGGGTATCTAGAGAGTGGGATAGGTTTAATAACTACCCTAACCCTAACGCGTACCCTAACCCTAACCCCTACCCTAACCCTAACACGTACCCTAATCCTAACCAGTATCCTAAACCGAGCCCTAACCCTAACACTAACCCTAACCCTAACCCTAACCCATACCCTACGCCGTACCCGAAGCCCTCCCCGAACCCGTACCCTAAGCCGTACCCTAATCCTAACCCTAAGCCTAACCCTAACCCTAGGCTACCCTTGACTGCTTCTGCCTCCAATAGATTTCCTAAGCACTAGTGTTTTAAGGAACAGCTTAAAAAGAGAATCCTAATGTGATATCTTTATAATGGGTGTGTTCCTTATCTTATCCTAGTGTCTAAACTCTTCTCCATGGCTGGACCCCCAAATAATATTCCTTTACGTGCTAAGGGATAACTAGAGAGTGGGATAGGTTTAATAACTACCCTAACCCTAACGCGTACCCTATCGCTAACCCCTACCCTAACCCTAACACGTACCCTAATCCTAACCCGTACCCTAAACCGAGCCCTAACCCTTACACTAACCCTAACCCTAACCCTAACCCATACCCTACGCCGTACCCGAAGCCCTCCCCGAACCCGTACCCTAAGCCGTACCCTAAGCCTAACCCTAACCCTAGGCTACCCTTGACTGCTTCTGCCTCCAATAGATTTCCTAAGCACTAGTGTTTTAAGGAACAGCTTAAAAAGAGAATCCTAATGTGATTTCTTTATAATGGGTGTGTTCCTTATCTAATCCTAGTGTCTAAACTCTTCTCCATGGCTGGACCCCCAAATAATATTCCTTTATGTGCTAAGGGGTATCTAGAGAGTGGGATAGGTTTAATCACTACCCTAACCCTAACGCGTACCCTAACTCTAACCCCTACCCTAACCCTAACACGTACCCTAATCCTAACCCGTACCCTAAACCGAGCCCTAACCCTAACACTAACCCTAACCCTAACCCTAACCCATACCCTACGCCATACCCGAAGCCCTCCCCGAACCCGTACCCTATGCCGTACCCTAAGCCTAACCCTAAGCCTAACCCTAACCCTAGGCTACCCTTGACTGCTTCTGCCTCCAATAGATTTCCTAAGCACTAGTGTTTTAAGGAACAGCTTAAAAAGAGAATCCTAATGTGATTTCTTTATAATGGGTGTGTTCCTTATCTTATCCTAGTGTCTAAACTCTTCTCCATGGCTGGACCCCCAAATAATATTCCTTTACGTGCTAAGGGGTATCTAGAGAGTGGGATAGGTTTAATAACTACCCTAACCCTAACGCGTACCCTAACGCTAACCCCTACCCTAACCCTAACACGTACCCTAATCCTAACCCGTACCCTAAACCGAGCCCTAACCCTAACACTAACCCTAACCCTAACCCTAACCCATACCCTACGCCGTACCCGAAGCCCTCCCCGAACCCGTAGCCTAAGCCGTACCCTAAGCCTAACCCTAACCCTAGGCTACCCTTGACTGCTTCTGCCTCCAATAGATTTCCTAAGCACTAGTGTTTTAAGGAACAGCTTAAAAAGAGAATCCTAATGTGATTTCTTTATAATGTGTGTGTTCCTTATATTATCTTAGTGTCAAACCTCTTCTCCATGGCTGGACCCCAAAATAATATTCCTTTACGTGCTAAGGGGTATCTAGAGAGTGGGATAGGTTTAATCACTACCCTAACCGTAACGCGTACCCTAACCCTAACCCCTACCCTAACCCTAACACGTACCCTAATCCTAACCCGTACCCTAAACCGAGCCCTAACCCTAACATTAACCCTAACCCTAACCCTAACCCATACCCTATGCCGTACCCGAAGCCCTCCCCGAACCCGTACCCTAAGCCGTACCCTAAGCCTAACCCTAAGCCTAACCCTAACCCTAGGCTACCCTTGACTGCTTCTGCCACCAATAGATTTCCTAAGCACTAGTGTTTTAAGGAACAGCTTAAAAAGAGAATCCTAATGTGATTTCTTTATAATGTGTGTGTTCCTTATCTAATCCTAGTGTCTAAACTCTTCTCCATGGCTGGACTCCCAAATAATATTCCTTTACGTGCTAAGGGGTATCTAGAGAGTGGGATAGGTTTAATCACTACCCTAACCCTAACGCGTACCCTAACCCTAACCCCTACCCTAACCCTAGCACGTACCCTAATCCTAACCCGTACCCTAAACCGAGCCCTAACCCTAACACTAACCCTAACCCTAACCCTAACCCATACCCTACGCCGTACCCGAAGCCCTCCCCGAACCCGTACCCTAAGCCGTACCCTAAGCCTACCCCTAAGCCTAACCCTAACCCTAGGCTACACTTGACTGCTTCTGCCTCCAATAGATTTCCTAAGTACTAGTGTTTTAAGGAACAGCTTAAAAAGAGAATCCTAATGTGATTTCTTTATAATGTGTGTGTTCCTTTTATTATCTTAGTGTCTAAACTCTTCTCCATGGCTGGACCCCAAATAATATTCCTTTACGTGCTAAGGTGTATCTAGAGAGTGGGATAGGTTTAATAACTACCCTAACCCTAACGTGTACCCTAACCCTAACCCCTACCCTAACCCTAACACGTACCCTAATCCTAACCCGTACCCTAAACCGAGCCCTAACCCTAACACTAACCCTAACCCTAACCCTAACCCATACCCTATGCCGTACCCGAAGCCCTCCCCGAACCCGTACCCTAAGCCGTACCCTAAGCCTAACCCTAAGCCTAACCCTAACCCTAGGCTACCCTTGACTGCTTCTGCCTCCAATAGATTTCCTAAGTACTAGTGTTTTAAGGAACAGCTTAAAAAGAGAATCCTAATGTGATTTCTTTATAATGGGTGTGTTCCTTATCTTATCCTAGTGTCTAAACTCTTCTCCATGGCTGGACCCCCAAATAATATTCCTTTACGTGCTAAGGGGTAACTACAGAGTGGGATAGGTTTAATAACTAACCTAACCCTAATGCGTACCCTAACGCTAACCCCTACCCTAACCCTAACACGTACCCTAATCCTAACCCGTACCCTAAACCGAGCCCTAACCCTAACACTAACCCTAACCCTAACCCTAACCCATACCCTACGCCGTACCCGAAGCCCTCCCCGAACTCGTACCCTAAGCCGTACCCAAAGCCTAACCCTAAGCCTAACTCTAACCCTAGGCTACCCTTGACTGCTTCTGCCTCCAATAGATTTCCTAAGCACTAGTGTTTTAAGGAACAGCTTAAAAAGAGAATCCTAATGTGATTTCTTTATAATGTGTGTGTTCCTTATCTAATCCTAGTGTCTAAACTCTTCTCCATGGCTGGACCCCCAAATAATATTCCTTTATGTGCTAAGGGGTATCTAGAGAGTGGGATAGGTTTAATCACTACCCTAACCCTAACGTGTACCCTAACCCTAACCCCTACCCTAACCCTAACACGTACCCTAATCCTAACCCGTACCCTAAACCGAGCCCTAACCCTAACACTAACCCTAACCCTAACCCTAACCCATACCCTACGCCATACCCGAAGCCCTCCCCGAACCCGTACCCTAAGCCGTACCCTAAGCCTAACCCTAAGCCTAACCCTAACCCTAGGCTACCCTTGACTGCTTCTGCCTCCAATAGATTTCCTAAGCACTAGTGTTTTAAGGAACAGCTTAAAAAGAGAATCCTAATGTGATTTCTTTATACTGTGAGTGTTCCTTATATTATCTTAGTGTCTAACCTTTTCTCCATGGCTGGACCCCCAAATAATATTCCTTTACGTGCTAAGGGGTATCTAGAGAGTGGGATAGGTTTAATAACTACCCTAACCCTAACGCGTACCCTAACCCTAACCCCTACCCTAACCCTAACACGTACCCTAATCCTAACCCGTACCCTAAACCGAGCCCTAACCCTAACACTAACCCTAACCCTAACCCTAACCCATACCCTACGCCGTACCCGAAACCCTCCCCGAACCCGTACCATAAGCCGTACCCTAAGCCTAACCCTAAGCCTAACCCTAACCCTAGGCTACCCTTGACTGCCTCTGCCTCCAATATATTTCCTAAGCACTAGTGTTTTAAGGAACAGCTTAAAAAGAGAATTCTAATGTGATTTCTTTATAATGGGTGTGTTCCTTATCTTATCCTAGTGTCTAAACTCTTCTCCATGGCTGGACCCACAAATAATATTCCTTTACGTGCTAAGGGGTATCTAGAGAGTGGGATAGGTTTAATAACTACCCTAACCCTAACGCGTACCCTAACCCTAACCCCTACCCTAACCCTAACACGTACCCTAATCCTAACCAGTATCCTAAACCGAGCCCTAACCCTAACACTAACCCTAACCCTAACCCTAACCCATACCCTACGCCGTACCCGAAGCCCTCCCCGAACCTGTACCCTAAGCCGTACCCTAATCCTAACCCTAAGCCTAACCCTAACCCTAGGCTACCCTTGACTGCTTCTGCCTCCAATAGATTTCCTAAGCACTAGTGTTTTAAGGAACAGCTTAAAAAGAGAATCCTAATGTGATATCTTTATAATGGGTGTGTTCCTTATCTTATCCTAGTGTCTAAACTCTTCTCCATGGCTGGACCCCCAAATAATATTCCTTTACGTGCTAAGGGATAACTAGAGAGTGGGATAGGTTTAATAACTACCCTAACCCTAACGCGTACCCTATCGCTGACCCCTACCCTAACCCTAACACGTACCCTAATCCTAACCCGTACCCTAAACCGAGCCCTAACCCTTACACTAACCCTAAACCTAACCCTAACCCATACCCTACGCCGTACCCGAAGCCCTCCCCGAACCCGTACCCTAAGCCTAACCCTAACCCTAGGCTACCCTTGACTGCTTCTGCCTCCAATAGATTTCCTAAGCACTAGTGTTTTAAGGAACAGCTTAAAAAGAGAATCCTAATGTGATTTCTTTATAATGGGTGTGTTCCTTATCTAATCCTAGTGTCTAAACTCTTCTCCATGGCTGGACCCCCAAATAATATTCCTTTATGTGCTAAGGGGTATCTAGAGAGTGGGATAGGTTTAATCACTACCCTAACCCTAACGCGTACCCTAACTCTAACCCCTACCCTAACCCTAACACGTACCCTAATCCTAACCCGTACCCTAAACCGAGCCCTAACCCTAACACTAACCCTAACCCTAACCCTAACCCATACCCTACGCCATACCCGAAGCCCTCCCCGAACCCGTACCCTATGCCGTACCCTAAGCCTAACCCTAAGCCTAACCCTAACCCTAGGCTACCCTTGACTGCTTCTGCCTCCAATAGATTTCCTAAGCACTAGTGTTTTAAGGAACAGCTTAAAAAGAGAATCCTAATGTGATTTCTTTATAATGTGTGTGTTCCTTATCTTATCCTAGTGTCTAAACTCTTCTCCATGGCTGGACGCCCTAATAATATTCCTTTACGTGCTAAGGGGTATCTAGAGAGTGGGATAGGTTTAATAACTACCCTAACCCTAACGCGTACCCTAACCCTAACCCCTACCCTAACCCTAACACGTACCCTAATCCTAACCCGTACCTTAAACCGAGCCCTAACCCTAACACTAACCCTAACCCTAACCCTAACCCATACCCTACGCCGTACCCGAAGCCCTCCCCGAACCCGTACCCTAAGCTGTACCCTAAGCCTAACCCTAAGCCTAACCCTAACCCTAGGCTACCCTTGACTGCTTCTGCCTCCAATAGATTTCCTAAGCACTAGTGTTTTAAGGAACAGCTTAAAAAGAGAATCCTAATGTGATTTCTTTATAATGGGTGTGTTCCTTATCTTATCCTAGTGTCTAAACTCTTCTCCATGGCTGGACCCCCAAATAATATTCCTTTACGTGCTAAGGGGTAACTACAGAGTGGGATAGGTTTAATAACTAACCTAACCCTAATGCGTACCCTAACGCTAACCCCTACCCTAACCCTAACACGTACCCTAATCCTAACCCGTACCCTAAACCGAGCCCTAACCCTAACACTAACCCTAACCCTAACCCTAACCCATACCCTACGCCGAACCCGAAGCCCTCCCCGAACTCGTACCCTAAGCCGTACCCAAAGCCTAACCCTAAGCCTAACTCTAACCCTAGGCTACCCTTGACTGCTTCTGCCTCCAATAGATTTCCTAAGCACTAGTGTTTTAAGGAACAGCTTAAAAAGAGAATCCTAATGTGATTTCTTTATAATGTGTGTGTTCCTTATCTAATCCTAGTGTCTAAACTCTTCTCCATGGCTGGATCCCCAAATAATATTCCTTTATGTGCTAAGGGGTATCTAGAGAGTGGGATAGGTTTAATCACTACCCTAACCCTAACGTGTACCCTAACCCTAACCCCTACCCTAACCCTAACACGTACCCTAATCCTAACCCGTACCCTAAACCGAGCCCTAACCCTAACACTAACCCTAACCCTAACCCTAACCCATACCCTACGCCATACCCGAAGCCCTCCCCGAACCCGTACCCTAAGCCGTACCCTAAGCCTAACCCTAAGCCTAACCCTAACCCTAGGCTACCCTTGACTGCTTCTGCCTCCAATAGATTTCCTAAGCACTAGTGTTTTAAGGAACAGCTTAAAAAAAAGAATCCTAATGTGATTTCTTTATACTGTGAGTGTTCCTTATATTATCTTAGTGTCTAACCTTTTCTCCATGGCTGGACCCCCAAATAATATTCCTTTACGTGCTAAGGGGTATCTAGAGAGTGGGATAGGTTTAATAACTACCCTAACCCTAACGTGTACCCTAACCCTAACCCCTACCCTAACCCTAACACGTACCCTAATCCTAACCCGTACCCTAAACCGAGCCCTAACCCTAACACTAACCCTAACCCTAACCCTAACCCATACCCTACGCCGTACCCGAAACCCTCCCCGAACCCGTACCATAAGCCGTACCCTAAGCCTAACCCTAAGCCTAACCCTAACCCTAGGCTACCCTTGACTGCCTCTGCCTCCAATATATTTCCTAAGCACTAGTGTTTTAAGGAACAGCTTAAAAAGAGAATTCTAATGTGATTTCTTTATAATGGGTGTGTTCCTTATCTTATCCTAGTGTCTAAACTCTTCTCCATGGCTGGACCCACAAATAATATTCCTTTACGTGCTAAGGGGTATCTAGAGAGTGGGATAGGTTTAATAACTACCCTAACCCTAACGCGTACCCTAACCCTAACCCCTACCCTAACCCTAACACGTACCCTAATCCTAACCAGTATCCTAAACCGAGCCCTAACCCTAACACTAACCCTAACCCTAACCCTAACCCATACCCTACGCCGTACCCGAAGCCCTCCCCGAACCCGTACCCTAAGCCGTACCCTAATCCTAACCCTAAGCCTAACCCTAACCCTAGGCTACCCTTGACTGCTTCTGCCTCCAATAGATTTCCTAAGCACTAGTGTTTTAAGGAACAGCTTAAAAAGAGAATCCTAATGTGATATCTTTATAATGGGTGTGTTCCTTATCTTATCCTAGTGTCTAAACTCTTCTCCATGGCTGGACCCCCAAATAATATTCCTTTACGTGCTAAGGGATAACTAGAGAGTGGGATAGGTTTAATAACTACCCTAACCCTAACGCGTACCCTATCGCTAACCCCTACCCTAACCCTAACACGTACCCTAATCCTAACCCGTACCCTAAACCGAGCCCTAACCCTTACACTAACCCTAACCCTAACCCTAACCCATACCCTACGCCGTACCCGAAGCCCTCCCCGAACCCGTACCCTAAGCCTAACCCTAACCCTAGGCTACCCTTGACTGCTTCTGCCTCCAATAGATTTCCTAAGCACTAGTGTTTTAAGGAACAGCTTAAAAAGAGAATCCTAATGTGATTTCTTTATAATGGGTGTGTTCCTTATCTAATCCTAGTGTCTAAACTCTTCTCCATGGCTGGACCCCCAAATAATATTCCTTTATGTGCTAAGGGGTATCTAGAGAGTGGGATAGGTTTAATCACTACCCTAACCCTAACGCGTACCCTAACTCTAACCCCTACCCTAACCCTAACACGTACCCTAATCCTAACCCGTACCCTAAACCGAGCCCTAACCCTAACACTAACCCTAACCCTAACCCTAACCCATACCCTACGCCATACCCGAAGCCCTCCCCGAACCCGTACCCTATGCCGTACCCTAAGCCTAACCCTAAGCCTAACCCTAACCCTAGGCTACCCTTGACTGCTTCTGCCTCCAATAGATTTCCTAAGCACTAGTGTTTTAAGGAACAGCTTAAAAAGAGAATCCTAATGTGATTTCTTTATAATGTGTGTGTTCCTTATCTTATCCTAGTGTCTAAACTCTTCTCCATGGCTGGACGCCCTAATAATATTCCTTTACGTGCTAAGGGGTATCTAGAGAGTGGGATAGGTTTAATAACTACCCTAACCCTAACGCGTACCCTAACCCTAACCCCTACCCTAACCCTAACACGTACCCTAATCCTAACCCGTACCTTAAACCGAGCCCTAACCCTAACACTAACCCTAACCCTAACCCTAACCCATACCCTACGCCGTACCCGAAGCCCTCCCCGAACCCGTACCCTAAGCCGTACCCTAAGCCTAACCCTAAGCCTAACCCTAACCCTAGGCTACCCTTGACTGCTTCTGCCTCCAATAGATTTCCTAAGCACTAGTGTTTTAAGGAACAGATTAAAAAGAGAATCCTAATGTGATTTCTTTATAATGGGTGTGTTCCTTATCTTATCCTAGTGTCTAAACTCTTCTCCATGGCTGGACCCCCAAATAATATTCCTTTACGTGCTAAGGGGTATCTAGAGAGTGGGATAGGTTTAATAACTACCCTAACCCTAACGCGTACCCTAACGCTAACCCCTACCCTAACCCTAACACGTACCCTAATCCTAACCCGTACCCTAAACCGAGCCCTAACCCTAACACTAACCCTAACCCTAACCCTAACCCATACCCTACGCCGTACCCGAAGCCCTCCCCGAACCCGTAGCCTAAGCCGTACCCTAAGCCTAACCCTAACCCTAGGCTACCCTTGACTGCTTCTGCCTCCAATAGATTTCCTAAGCACTAGTGTTTTAAGGAACAGCTTAAAAAGAGAATCCTAATGTGATTTCTTTATAATGTGTGTGTTCCTTATATTATCTTAGTGTCAAACCTCTTCTCCATGGCTGGACCCCAAAATAATATTCCTTTACGTGCTAAGGGGTATCTAGAGAGTGGGATAGGTTTAATCACTACCCTAACCGTAACGCGTACCCTAACCCTAACCCCTACCCTAACCCTAACACGTACCCTAATCCTAACCCGTACCCTAAACCGAGCCCTAACCCTAACATTAACCCTAACCCTAACCCTAACCCATACCCTATGCAGTACCCGAAGCCCTCCCCGAACCCGTACCCTAAGCCGTACCCTAAGCCTAACCCTAAGCCTAACCCTAACCCTAGGCTACCCTTGACTGCTTCTGCCACCAATAGATTTCCTAAGCACTAGTGTTTTAAGGAACAGCTTAAAAAGATTATCCTAATGTGATTTCTTTATAATGGGTGTGTTCCTTATCTTATCCTAGTGTCTAAACTCTTCTCCATGGCTGGACCCCCAAATAATATTCCTTTACGTGCTAAGGGGTATCTAGAGAGTGGGACAGGTTTAATAACTACTCTAACCGTAACGCGTACCCTAACCCTAACCCCTACCCTAACCCTAACACGTACCCTAATCCTAACCCGTACCCTAAACCGAGCCCTAACCCTAACACTAACCCTAACCCTAACCCTAACCCATACCCTACGCCGTACCCGAAACCCTCCCCGAACCCGTACCCTAAGCCGTACCTTAAGCCTAACCCTAAGCCTAACCCTAACCCTAGGCTACCCTTGACTGCTTCTGCCTCCAATAGATTTCCTAAGCACTAGTGTTTTAAGGAACAGCTTAAAAAGAGAATCCTAATGTGATTTCTTTATAATGGGTGTGTTCCTTATCTTATCCTAGTGTCTAAACTCTTCTCCATGGCTGGACCCCCAAATAATATTCCTTTACGTGCTAAGGGGTAACTAGAGAGTGGGATAGGTTTAATAACTACCCTAACCCTAACGCGTACCCTAACGCTAACCCCTACCCAAACCCTAACACGTACCCTAATCCTAACCCGTACCCTAAACCGAGCCCTAACCCTAACACTAACCCTAACCCTAACCCTAACCCATACCCTACGCCGTACCCGAAGCCCTCCCCGAACCCGTACCCTAAGCCGTACCCTAAGCCTACCCCTAAGCCTAACCCTAACCCTAGGCTACACTTGACTGCTTCTGCCTCCAATAGATTTCCTAAGTACTAGTGTTTTAAGGAACAGCTTAAAAAGAGAATCCTAATGTGATTTCTTTATAATGTGTGTGTTCCTTTTATTATCTTAGTGTCTAAACTCTTCTCCATGGCTGGACCCCAAATAATATTCCTTTACGTGCTAAGGTGTATCTAGAGAGTGGGATAGGTTTAATAACTACCCTAACCCTAACGTGTACCCTAACCCTAACCCCTACCCTAACCCTAACACGTACCCTAATCCTAACCCGTACCCTAAACCAAGCCCTAACCCTAACACTAACCCTAACCCTAACCCTAACCCATACCCTATGCCGTACCCGAAGCCCTCCCCGAACCCGTACCCTAAGCCGTACCCTAAGCCTAACCCTAAGCCTAACCCTAACCCTAGGCTACCCTTGACTGCTTCTGCCTCCAATAGATTTCCTAAGCACTAGTGTTTTAAGGAACAGCTTAAAAAGAGAATCCTAATGTGATTTCTTTATAATGGGTGTGTTCCTTATCTTATCCTAGTGTCTAAACTCTTCTCCATGGCTGGACCCCCAAATAATATTCCTTTACGTGCTAAGGGGTAACTACAGAGTGGGATAGGTTTAATAACTAACCTAACCCTAATGCGTACCCTAACGCTAACCCCTACCCTAACCCTAACACGTACCCTAATCCTAACCCGTACCCTAAACCGAGCCCTAACCCTAACACTAACCCTAACCCTAACCCTAACCCATACCCTACGCCGTACCCGAAGCCCTCCCCGAACTCGTACCCTAAGCCGTACCCATAGCCTAACCCTAAGCCTAACTCTAACCCTAGGCTACCCTTGACTGCTTCTGCCTCCAATAGATTTCCTAAGCACTAGTGTTTTAAGGAACAGCTTAAAAAGAGAATCCTAATGTGATTTCTTTATAATGTGTGTGTTCCTTATCTAATCCTAGTGTCTAAACTCTTCTCCATGTCTGGACCCCCAAATAATATTCCTTTATGTGCTAAGGGGTATCTAGAGAGTGGGATAGGTTTAATCACTACCCTAACCCTAACGTGTACCCTAACCCTAACCCCTACCCTAACCCTAACACGTACCCTAATCCTAACCCGTACCCTAAACCGAGCCCTAACCCTAACACTAACCCTAACCCTAACCCTAACCCATACCCTACGCCATACCCGAAGCCCTCCCCGAACCCGTACCCTAAGCCGTACCCTAAGCCTAACCCTAAGCCTAACCCTAACCCTAGGCTACCCTTGACTGCTTCTGCCTCCAATAGATTTCCTAAGCACTAGTGTTTTAAGGAACAGCTTAAAAAGAGAATCCTAATGTGATTTCTTTATACTGTGAGTGTTCCTTATATTATCTTAGTGTCTAACCTTTTCTCCATGGCTGGACCCCCAAATAATATTCCTTTACGTGCTAAGGGGTATCTAGAGAGTGGGATAGGTTTAATAACTACCCTAACCCTAACGCGTACCCTATCGCTAACCCCTACCCTAACCCTAACACGTACCCTAATCCTAACCCGTACCCTAAACCGAGCCCTAACCCTTACACTAACCCTAACCCTAACCCTAACCCATACCCTACGCCGTACCCGAAGCCCTCCCCGAACCCGTACCCTAAGCCGTACCCTAAGCCTAACCCTAACCCTAGGCTACCCTTGACTGCTTCTGCCTCCAATAGATTTCCTAAGCACTAGTGTTTTAAGGAACAGCTTAAAAAGAGAATCCTAATGTGATTTCTTTATAATGGGTGTGTTCCTTATCTAATCCTAGTGTCTAAACTCTTCTCCATGGCTGGACCCCCAAATAATATTCCTTTATGTGCTAAGGGGTATCTAGAGAGTGGGATAGGTTTAATCACTACCCTAACCCTAACGCGTACCCTAACTCTAACCCCTACCCTAACCCTAACACGTACCCTAATCCTAACCCGTACCCTAAACCGAGCCCTAACCCTAACACTAACCCTAACCCTAACCCTAACCCATACCCTACGCCATACCCGAAGCCCTCCCCGAACCCGTACCCTATGCCGTACCCTAAGCCTAACCCTAAGCCTAACCCTAACCCTAGGCTACCCTTGACTGCTTCTGCCTCCAATAGATTTCCTAAGCACTAGTGTTTTAAGGAACAGCTTAAAAAGAGAATCCTAATGTGATTTCTTTATAATGGGTGTGTTCCTTATCTTATCCTAGTGTCTAAACTCTTCTCCATGGCTGGACCCCCAAATAATATTCCTTTACGTGCTAAGGGGTATCTAGAGAGTGGGATAGGTTTAATAACTACCCTAACCCTAACGCATACCCTAACGCTAACCCCTACCCTAACCCTAACACGTACCCTAATCCCAACCCGTACCCTAAACCGAGCCCTAACCCTAACACTAACCCTAACCCTAACCCTAACCCATACCCTACGCCGTACCCGAAGCCCTCCCCGAACCCGTACCCTAAGCCTAACCCTAAGCCTAACCCTAACCCTAGGCTACCCTTGACTGCTTCTGCCACCAATAGATTTCCTAAGCACTAGTGTTTTAAGGAACAGCTTAAAAAGAGAATCCTAATGTGATTTCTTTGTAATGTGTGTGTTCCTTATCTAATCCTAGTGTCTAAACTCTTCTCCATGGCTGGACTCCCAAATAATATTCCTTTACGTGCTAAGGGGTATCTAGAGAGTGGGATAGGTTTAATCACTACCCTAACCCTAACGCGTACCCTAACCCTAACCCCTACCCTAACCCTAACACGTACCCTAATCCTAACCCGTACCTTAAACCGAGCCCTAACCCTAACACTAACCCTAACCCTAACCCTAACCAATACCCTACGCCGTACCCGAAGCCCTCCCCGAACCCGTACCCTAAGCCGTACCCTAAGCCTAACCCTAAGCCTAACCCTAACCCTAGGCTACCCTTGACTGCTTCTGCCTCCAATAGATTTCCTAAGCACTAGTGTTTTAAGGAACCGATTAAAAAGAGAATCCTAATGTGATTTCTTTATAATGGGTGTGTTCCTTATCTTATCCTAGTGTCTAAACTCTTCTCCATGGCTGGACCCCCAAATAATATTCCTTTACGTGCTAAGGGGTATCTAGAGAGTGGGATAGGTTTAATAACTACCCTAACCCTAACGCGTACCCTAACGCTAACCCCTACCCTAACCCTAACACGTACCCTAATCCTAACCCGTACCCTAAACCGAGCCCTAACCCTAACACTAACCCTAACCCTAACCCTAACCCATACCCTACGCCGTACCCGAAGCCCTCCCCGAACCCGTAGCCTAAGCCGTACCCTAAGCCTAACCCTAACCCTAGGCTACCCTTGACTGCTTCTGCCTCCAATAGATTTCCTAAGCACTAGTGTTTTAAGGAACAGCTTAAAAAGAGAATCCTAATGTGATTTCTTTATAATGTGTGTGTTCCTTATATTATCTTAGTGTCAAACCTCTTCTCCATGGCTGGACCCCAAAATAATATTCCTTTACGTGCTAAGGGGTATCTAGAGAGTGGGATAGGTTTAATCACTACCCTAACCGTAACGCGTACCCTAACCCTAACCCCTACCCTAACCCTAACACGTACCCTAATCCTAACCCGTACCCTAAACCGAGCCCTAACCCTAACATTAACCCTAACCCTAACCCTAACCCATACCCTATGCCGTACCCGAAGCCCTCCCCGAACCCGTAGCCTAAGCCGTACCCTAAGCCTAACCCTAACCCTAGGCTACCCTTGACTGCTTCTGCCTCCAATAGATTTCCTAAGCACTAGTGTTTTAAGGAACATCTTAAAAAGAGAATCCTTATGTGATTTCTTTATAATGTGTGTGTTCCTTGTATTATCTTAGTGTCTAAACTCTTCTCCATGGCTGGACCCCCAAATAATATTCCTTTACGTGCTAAGGGGTATCTAGAGAGTTGGATAGGTTTAATAACTACCCTAAAACTAACGGGTACCCTAACCCTAACCCCTGCCCTAACCCTAACACGTACCCTAATCCTAACCCGTACCCTAAACTGAGCCCTAACCCTAACACTAACCCTAACCCTAACCCTAACCCATACCCTACGCCGTACCCGAAGCCCTCCCCGAACCCGTACCCTAAGCCGTACCCTAAGCCTAACCCTAAGCCTAACCCTAACCCTAGGCTACCCTTGACTGCTTCTGCCTCCAATAGATTTCCTAAGCACTAGTGTTTTAAGGAAGAGCTTAAAAAGAGAATCCTAATGTGATTTCTTTATAATGGGTGTGTTCCTTATCTTATCCTAGTGTCTAAACTCTTCTCCATGGCTGGACCCCCAAATAATATTCCTTTACGTGCTAAGGGGTAACTAGAGAGTGGGATAGGTTTAATAACTACCCTAACCCTAACGCGTACCCTAACGCTAACCCCTACCCTAACCCTAACACGTACCCTAATCCTAACCCGTACCCTAAACCGAGCCCTAACCCTAACACTAACCCTAACCCTAACTCTAACCCATACCCTACGCCGTACCCGAAGCCCTCCCCAAACCCGTACCCTAAACCGTACCCTAAGCCTAACCCTAAGCCTAACCCTAACCCTAGGCTACCCTTGACTGCTTCTGCCTCCAATAGATTTCCTAAGCACTACTGTCTTAAGGAACAGCTTAAAAAGAGAATCCTAATGTGATTTCTTTTTAATGGGTGTGTTCCTCATCTAATCCTAGTGTCTAAACTCTTCTCCATGGCTGGACCCCCAAATAATATTCCTTTATGTGCTAAGGGGTATCTAGAGAGTGGGATAGGTTTAATCACTACCCTAACCCTAACGCGTACACTAACACTAACCCCTACCCTAACCCTAACACGTACCCTAATCCTAACCCGTACCCTAAACCGAGCCCTAACCCTAACACTAACCCTAACCCTAACCCTAACCCATACCCTACGCCGTACCCGAAGCCCTCCCCGAACCCGTACCCTAAGCCGTACCCTAAGCCTACCCCTAAGCCTAACCCTAACCCTAGGCTACCCTTGACTGCTTCTGCCTCCAATAGATTTCCTAAGCACTAGTGTTTTAAGGAACAGCTTAAAAAGAGAATCCTAATGTGATTTCTTTATAATGTGTGTGTTCCTTATATTATCTTAGTGTCTAAACTCTTCTCCATGGCTGGACCCCCAAATAATATTCCTTTACGTGCTAAGGGGTATCTAGAGAGTGGGATAGGTTTAATAACTACCCTAACCCTAACGGGTACCCTAACCCTAACCCCTGCCCTAACCCTAACACGTACCCTAATCCTAACCCGTACCCTAAACCGAGCCCTAACCCTAACACTAACCCTAACCCTAACCCTAACCCATACCCTACGCCGTACCCGAAGCCCTCCCCGAACCCGTACCCTAAGCCGTACCCTAAGCCTAACCCTAAGCCTAACCCTAACCCTAGGCTACCCTTGACTGCTTCTGCCTCCAATAGATTTCCTAAGCACTAGTGTTTTAAGGAACAGCTTAAGAAGAGAATCCTAATGTGATTTCTTTATAATGGGTGTGTTCCTTATCTTATCCTAGTGTCTAAACTCTTCTCCATGGCTGGACCCCCAAATAATATTCCTTTACGTGCTAAGGGGTAACTAGAGAGTGGGATAGCTTTAATAACTACCCTAACGCTAACGCGTACCCTAACGCTAACCCCTACCCTAACCCTAACACGTACCCTAATCCTAACCCGTACCCTAAACCGAGCCCTAACCCTAACACTAACCCTAACCCTAACCCTAACCCATACCCTATGCCGTACCCAAAGCCCTCCACGAACCCGTAACCTAAGCCGTACCCTAAGCCTAACCCTAAGCCTAACCCTAACCCTAGGCTACCCTTGACTGCTTCTGCCTCCAATAGATTTCCTAAGCACTAGTGTTTTAAGGAACAGCTTAAAAAGAGAATCCTAATGTGATTTCTTTATAATGTGTGTGTTCCTTATATTATCTTAGTGTCTAAACTCTTCTCCATGGCTGGACCCCCAAATAATATTCCTTTACGTGCTAAGGGGTATCTAGAGAGTGAGATAGGTTTAATAACTACCCTAACCGTAACGCGTACCCTAACCCTAACCCCTACCCTAACACTAACACGTACCCTAATCCTAACCCGTACCCTAAACCGAGCCCTAACCCTAACACTAACCCTAACCCTAACCCTAACCTATACCCTACGCCGTACCCGAAGCCCTCCCCGAACACGTACCCTAAGCCTAACCCTAAGCCTAACCCTAAGCCTAACCCTAACCCTAGGCTACCCTTGACTGCTTCTGCCTCCAATAGATTTGCTAAGCACTAGTGTTTTAAGGAACAGCTTAAAAAGAGAATCCTAATGTGATTTCTTTATAATGTGTGTGTTCCTTATATTATCTTAGTGTCTAAACTCTTCTCCATGGCTGGACCCCCAAATAATATTCCTTTACGTGCTAAGGGGTATCTAGAGAGTGAGATAGGTTTAATAACTACCCTAACCGTAACGCGTACCCTAACCCTAACCCCTACCCTAACACTAACACGTACCCTAATCCTAACCCGTACCCTAAACCGAGCCCTAACCCTAACACTAACCCTAACCCTAACCCTAACCCATACCCTACGCCGTACCCGAAGCCCTCCTCGAACCCGTACTCTATGCCGTACCCTAAGCCTAACCCTAAGCCTAACCCTAACCCTAGGCTACCCTTGACTGCTTCTGCCTCCAATAGATTTCCTAAGCACTAGTGTTTTAAGGAACAGCTTAAAAAGAGAATCCTAATGTGATTTCTTTATAATGGGTGTGTTCCTTATATTATCCTAGTGTCTAAACTCTTCTCCATGGCTGGACCCCCAAATAATATTCCTTTACGTGCTAAGGGGTAACTAGAGAGTGGGATAGGTTTAATAACTACCCTATCCCTAACGCGTACCCTAACGCTAACCCCTACCCTAACCCTAACACGTACCCTAATCCTAACCCGTACCCTAAACCGAGCCCTAACCCTAACACTAACCCTAACCCTAACCCTAACCCATACCCTACGCCGTACCCGAAGCCCTCCCCGAACCCGTACCCTAAGCCGTAACCTAAGCCTAACCCTAAGCCTAACCCTTACCCTAGGCTACCCTTGACTGCTTCTGCCTCCAATTGATTTCCTAACCACTAGTGTTTTAAGGAACAGCTTAAAAAGAGAATCCTAATGTGATTTCTTTATAATGGGTGTGTTCCTTATCTAATCCTAGTGTCTAAACTCTTCTCCATGGCTGGACCCCCAAATAATATTCCTTTATGTGCTAAGGGGTATCTAGAGAGTGGGATAGGTTTAATCACTACCCTAACCCTAACTTGTACCCTAACCCTAACCCCTACCCTAACACTAACACGTACCCTAATCCTAACCCGTACCCTAAACCGAGCCCTAACCCTAACACTAACCCTAACCCTAACCCTAACCCATACCCTACGCCGTACCCGAAGCCCTCCCCGAACCCGTACCCTAAGCCGTACCCTAAGCCTAACCCTAAGCCTAACCCTAACCCTAGGCTACCCTTGACTGCTTCTGCCTCCAATAGATTTCCTAAGCACTAGTGTTTTAAGGAACAGCTTAAAAAGAGAATCGTAATGTGATTTCTTTATAATGGGTGTGTTCCTTATCTTATCCTAGTGTCTAAACTCTTCTCCATGGCGGGACCCCCAAATAATATTCCTTTACGTGCTAAGGGGTATCTAGAGAGTGGGATAGGTTTAATAACTACCCTAACCCTAACGGGTACCCTAACCCTAACCCCTGCCCTAACCCTAACACGTACCCTAATCCTAACCCGTACCCTAAACTGAGCCCTAACCCTAACACTAACCCTAACCCTAACCTTAACTCATACCCTACGCCGTACCCGAAGCCCTCCCCGAACCCGTACCCTAAGCCGTACCCTAAGCCTAACCCTAAGCCTAACCCTAACCCTAGGCTACCCTTGACTGCTTCTGCCTCCAATAGATTTCCTAAGCACTAGTGTTTTAAGGAACAGCTTAAAAAGAGAATCCTAATGTGATTTCTTTATAATGTGTGTGTTCCTTATATTATCTTAGTGTCTAAACTCTTCTCCATGTCTGGACCCCCAAATAATATTCCTTTACGTGCTAAGGGGTATCTAGAGAGTGGGATAGGTTTAATAACTACCCTAACCCTAACGGGTACCCTAACCCTAACCCCTGCCCTAACCCTAACACGTACCCTAATCCTAACCCGTATCCTAAACTGAGCCCTAACCCTAACACTAACCCTAACCCTAACCCTAACCCATACCCTACGCCGTACCCGAAGCCCTCCCCGAACCCGTACCCTAAGCCGTACCCTAAGCCTACCCCTAAGCCTAACCCTAACCCTAGGCTACCCTTGACTGCTTCTGCCTCCAATAGATTTCCTAAGCACTAGTGTTTTAAGGAACAGCTTAAAAAGAGAATCCTAATGTGATTTCTTTATAATGTGTGTGTTCCTTATATTATCTTATTGTCTAAACTCTTCTCCATGGCTGGACCCCCAAATAATATTCCTTTACGTGCTAAGGGGTATCTAGAGAGTGGGATAGGTTTAATAACTACCCTAACCGTAACGCGTACCCTAACCCTAACCCCTACCCTAACCCTAACATGTACCCTAATCCTAACACGTACCCTAAACCGAGCCCTAACCCTAACACTAACCCTAACCCTAACCCTAACCAATACCCTACGCCGTAACCGAAGCCCTCCCCGAACCCGTACCCTAAGCCGTACCCTAAGCCTAATCCTAAGCCTAACCCTAGGCTACCCTTGACTGCTTCTGCCTCCAATAGATTTCCTAAGCACTAGTGTTTTAAGGAACAGCTTAAAAAGAGAATCCTAATGTGATTTCTTTATAATGGGTGTGTTACTTATCTTATCCTAGTGTCTAAACTCTTCTCCATGGCGGGACCCCCAAATAATATTCCTTTACGTGCTAAGGGGTAACTAGAGAGTGAGATAGCTTTAATAACTACGCTAACCCTAACGCGTACCCTAACGCTAACCCCTACCCTAACCCTAACACGTACCCTAATCCTAACCCGTACCCTAAACCGAGCCCTAACCCTAACACTAACCCTAACCCTAACCCTAACCCATACCCTACGCCGTACCCGAAGCCCTCCCCGAACCCGTACCCTAAGCCGTACCCTAAGCCTAACCCTAACCCTAGGCTACCCTTGACTGCTTCTGCCTCCAATAGATTTCCTAAGCACTAGTGTTTTAAGGAACAGCTTAAAAAGAGAATCCTAATGTGATTTCTTTATAATGGGTGTGTTCCTTATCTTATCCTAGTGTCTAAACTCTTCTCCATGGCTGGACCCCCAAATAATATTCCTTTATGTGCTAAGGGGTAACTACAGAGTGGGATAGGTTTAATAACTAACCTAACCCTAATGGGTACCCTAACGCTAACCCCTACCCTAACCCTAACACGTACCCTAATCCTAACCCGTACCCTAAACCGAGCCCTAACCCTAACACTAACCCTAACCCTAACCCTAACCCATACCCTACGCTGTACCCGAAGCCCTCCCCGAACTCGTACCCTAAGCCGTACCCAAAGCCTAACCCTAAGCCTAACTCTAACCCTAGGCTACCCTTGACTGCTTCTGCCTCCAATAGATTTCCTAAGCACTAGTGTTTTAAGGAACAGCTTAAAAAGAGAATCCTAATGTGATTTCTTTATAATGTGTGTGTTCCTTATCTAATCCTAGTGTCTAAACTCTTCTCCATGGCTGGACCCCCAAATAATATTCCTTTACGTGCTAAGGGGTATCTAGAGAGTGGGATAGGTTTAATCACTACCCTAACCCTAACGTGTACCCTAACCCTAACCCCTACCCTAACCCTAGCACGTACCCTAATCCTAACCCGTACCCTAAACCGAGCCCTAACCCTAACACTAACCCTAACCCTAACCCTAACCCATACCCTACGCCGTACCCGAAGCCCTCCCCGAACCCGTACCCTAAGCCGTACCCTAAGCCTACCCCTAAGCCTAACCCTAACCCTAGGCTACACTTGACTGCTTCTGCCTCCAATAGATTTCCTAAGTACTAGTGTTTTAAGGAACAGCTTAAAAAGAGAATCCTAATGTGATTTCTTTATAATGTGTGTGTTCCTTTTATTATCTTAGTGTCTAAACTCTTCTCCATGGCTGGACCCCCAAATAATATTCCTTTACGTGCTAAGGTGTATCTAGAGAGTGGGATAGGTTTAATAACTACCCTAACCCTAACGTGTACCCTAACCCTAACCCCTACCCTAACCCTAGCACGTACCCTAATCCTAACCCGTACCCTAAACCGAGCCCTAACCCTAACACTAACCCTAAACCTAACCCTAACCCATACCCTACGCCGTACCCGAAGCCCTCCCCGAACCCGTACCCTAAGCCGTACCCTAAGCCTACCCCTAAGCCTAACCCTAACCCTAGGCTACACTTGACTGCTTCTGCCTCCAATAGATTTCCTAAGTACTAGTGTTTTAAGGAACAGCTTAAAAAGAGAATCCTAATGTGATTTCTTTATAATGTGTGTGTTCCTTTTATTATCTTAGTGTCTAAACTCTTCTCCATGGCTGGACCCCCAAATAATATTCCTTTACGTGCTAAGGTGTATCTAGAGAGTGGGATAGGTTTAATAACTACCCTAACCCTAACGTGTACCCTAACCCTAACCCCTACCCTAACCCTAACACGTACCCTAATCCTAACCCGTACCCTAAACCGAGCCCTAACCCTAACACTAACCCTAACCCTAACCCTAACCCAAACCCTACGCCGTACCCGAAGCCCTCCCCGAACCCGTACCCTAAGCCGTACCCTAAGCCTAACCCTAAGCCTAACCCTAACCCTAGGCTACCCTTGACTGCTTCTGCCTCCAATAGATTTCCTAAGCACTAGTGTTTTAAGGAACAGCTTAAAAAGAGAATCCTAATGTGATTTCTTTATAATGGGTGTGTTCCTTATCTTATCCTAGTGTCTAAACTCTTCTCCATGGCTGGACCCCCAAATAATATTCCTTTACGTGCTAAGGGGTAACTACAGAGTGGGATAGGTTTAATAACTAACCTAACCCTAATGCGTACCCTAACGCTAACCCCTACCCTAACCCTAACACGTACCCTAATCCTAACCCGTACCCTAAACCGAGCCCTAACCCTAACACTAACCCTAACCCTAACCCTAACCCATACCCTACGCCGTACCCGAAGCCCTCCCCGAACTCGTACCCTAAGCCGTACCCAAAGCCTAACCCTAAGCCTAACTCTAACCCTAGGCTACCCTTGACTGCTTCTGCCTCCAATAGATTTCCTAAGCACTAGTGTTTTAAGGAACAGCTTAAAAAGAGAATCCTAATGTGATTTCTTTATAATGTGTGTGTTCCTTATCTAATCCTAGTGTCTAAACTCTTCTCCATGGCTGGACCCCCAAATGATATTCCTTTACGTGCTAAGGGGTATCTAGAGAGTGGGATAGGTTTAATCACTACCCTAACCCTAACGCGTACCCTAACCCTAACCCCTACCCTAACCCTAGCACGTACCCTAATCCTAACCCGTACCCTAAACCGAGCCCTAACCCTAACACTAACCCTAACCCTAACCCTAACCCATACCCTACGCCGTACCCGAAGCCCTCCCCGAACCCGTACCCTAAGCCGTACCCTAAGCCTACCCCTAAGCCTAACCCTAACCCTAGGCTACACTTGACTGCTTCTGCCTCCAATAGATTTCCTAAGTACTAGTGTTTTAAGGAACAGCTTAAAAAGAGAATCCTAATGTGATTTCTTTATAATGTGTGTGTTCCTTTTATTATCTTAGTGTCTAAACTCTTCTCCATGGCTGGACCCCCAAATAATATTCCTTTACGTGCTAAGGTGTATCTAGAGTGTGGGATAGGTTTAATAACTACCCTAACCCTAACGTGTACCCTAACCCTAACCCCTACCCTAACCCTAACACGTACCCTAATCCTAACACGTACCCTAAACCGAGCCCTCACCCTAACACTAACCCTAACCCTAACCCTAACCCATACCCTACGCCGTACCCGAAGCCCTCCCCGAACCCGTACCCTAAGCCGTACCCTAAGCCTAACCCTAAGCCTAACCCTAACCCTAGGCTACCCTTGACTGCTTCTGCCTCCAATAGATTTCCTAAGCACTAGTGTTTTAAGGAACAGCTTAAAAAGAGAATCCTAATGTGATTTCTTTATAATGGGTGTGTTCCTTATCTTATCCTAGTGTCTAAACTCTTCTCCATGCCTGGACCCCCAAATAATATTCCTTTACGTGCTAAGGGGTAACTACAGAGTGGGATAGGTTTAATAACTAACCTAACCCTAATGCGTACCCTAACGCTAACCCCTACCCTAACCCTAACACGTACCCTAATCCTAACCCGTACCCTAAACCGAGCCCTAACCCTAACACTAACCCTAACCCTAACCCTAACCCATACCCTACGCCGTACCCGAAGCCCTCCCCGAACTCGTACCCTAAGCCGTACCCAAAGCCTAACCCTAAGCCTAACTCTAACCCTAGGCTACCCTTGACTGCTTCTGCCTCCAATAGATTTCCTAAGCACTAGTGTTTTAAGGAACAGCTTAAAAAGAGAATCCTAATGTGATTTCTTTATAATGTGTGTGTTCCTTATCTAATCCTAGTGTCTAAACTCTTCTCCATGGCTGGACCCCCAAATAATATTCCTTTACGTGCTAAGGGGTATCTAGAGAGTGGGATAGGTTTAATCACTACCCTAACCCTAACGCGTACCCTAACCCTAACCCCTACCCTAACCCTAGCACGTACCCTAATCCTAACCCGTACCCTACACCGAGCCCTAACCCTAACACTAACCCTAACCCTAACCCTAACCCATACCCTACACCGTACCCGAAGCCCTCCCCGAACCCGTACCCTAAGCCGTACCCTAAGCCTACCCCTAAGCCTAACCCTAACCCTAGGCTACACTTGACTGCTTCTGCCTCCAATAGATTTCCTAAGTACTAGTGTTTTAAGGAACAGCTTAAAAAGAGAATCCTAATGTGATTTCTTTATAATGTGTGTGTTCCTTTTATTATCTTAGTGTCTAAACTCTTCTCCATGGCTGGACCCCCAAATAATATTCCTTTACGTGCTAAGGTGTATCTAGAGAGTGGGATAGGTTTAATAACTACCCTAACCCTAACGTGTACCCTAACCCTAACCCCTACCCTAACCCTAACACGTACCCTAATCCTAACCCGTACCCTAAACCGAGCCCTAACCCTAACACTAACCCTAACCCTAACCCTAACCCATACCCTATGCCGTACCCGAAGCCCTCCCCGAACCCGTACCCTAAGCCGTACCCTAAGCCTAACCCTAAGCCTAACCCTAACCCTAGGCTACCCTTGACTGCTTCTGCCTCCAATAGATTTCCTAAGCACTAGTGTTTTAAGGAACAGCTTAAAAAGAGAATCCTAATGTGATTTCTTTATAATGGGTGTGTTCCTTATCTTATCCTAGTGTCTAAACTCTTCTCCATGGCTGGACCCCCAAATAATATTCCTTTACGTGCTAAGGTGTATCTAGAGAGTGGGATAGGTTTAATAACTACCCTAACCCTAACGTGTACCCTAACCCTAACCCCTACCCTAACCCTAACACGTACCCTAATCCTAACCCGTACCCTAAACCGAGCCCTAACCCTAACACTAACCCTAACCCTAACCCTAACCCAAACCCTACGCCGTACCCGAAGCCCTCCCCGAACCCGTACCCTAAGCCGTACCCTAAGCCTAACCCTAAGCCTAACCCTAACCCTAGGCTACCCTTGACTGCTTCTGCCTCCAATAGATTTCCTAAGCACTAGTGTTTTAAGGAACAGCTTAAAAAGAGAATCCTAATGTGATTTCTTTATAATGGGTGTGTTCCTTATCTTATCCTAGTGTCTAAACTCTTCTCCATGGCTGGACCCCCAAATAATATTCCTTTACGTGCTAAGGGGTAACTACAGAGTGGGATAGGTTTAATAACTAACCTAACCCTAATGCGTACCCTAACGCTAACCCCTACCCTAACCCTAACACGTACCCTAATCCTAACCCGTACCCTAAACCGAGCCCTAACCCTAACACTAACCCTAACCCTAACCCTAACCCATACCCTACGCCGTACCCGAAGCCCTCCCCGAACTCGTACCCTAAGCCGTACCCAAAGCCTAACCCTAAGCCTAACTCTAACCCTAGGCTACCCTTGACTGCTTCTGCCTCCAATAGATTTCCTAAGCACTAGTGTTTTAAGGAACAGCTTAAAAAGAGAATCCTAATGTGATTTCTTTATAATGTGTGTGTTCCTTATCTAATCCTAGTGTCTAAACTCTTCTCCATGGCTGGACCCCCAAATGATATTCCTTTACGTGCTAAGGGGTATCTAGAGAGTGGGATAGGTTTAATCACTACCCTAACCCTAACGCGTACCCTAACCCTAACCCCTACCCTAACCCTAGCACGTACCCTAATCCTAACCCGTACCCTAAACCGAGCCCTAACCCTAACACTAACCCTAACCCTAACCCTAACCCATACCCTACGCCGTACCCGAAGCCCTCCCCGAACCCGTACCCTAAGCCGTACCCTAAGCCTACCCCTAAGCCTAACCCTAACCCTAGGCTACACTTGACTGCTTCTGCCTCCAATAGATTTCCTAAGTACTAGTGTTTTAAGGAACAGCTTAAAAAGAGAATCCTAATGTGATTTCTTTATAATGTGTGTGTTCCTTTTATTATCTTAGTGTCTAAACTCTTCTCCATGGCTGGACCCCCAAATAATATTCCTTTACGTGCTAAGGTGTATCTAGAGTGTGGGATAGGTTTAATAACTACCCTAACCCTAACGTGTACCCTAACCCTAACCCCTACCCTAACCCTAACACGTACCCTAATCCTAACACGTACCCTAAACCGAGCCCTCACCCTAACACTAACCCTAACCCTAACCCTAACCCATACCCTACGCCGTACCCGAAGCCCTCCCCGAACCCGTACCCTAAGCAGTACCCTAAGCCTAACCCTAAGCCTAACCCTAACCCTAGGCTACCCTTGACTGCTTCTGCCTCCAATAGATTTCCTAAGCACTAGTGTTTTAAGGAACAGCTTAAAAAGAGAATCCTAATGTGATTTCTTTATAATGGGTGTGTTCCTTATCTTATCCTAGTGTCTAAACTCTTCTCCATGCCTGGACCCCCAAATAATATTCCTTTACGTGCTAAGGGGTAACTACAGAGTGGGATAGGTTTAATAACTAACCTAACCCTAATGCGTACCCTAACGCTAACCCCTACCCTAACCCTAACACGTACCCTAATCCTAACCCGTACCCTAAACCGAGCCCTAACCCTAACACTAACCCTAACCCTAACCCTAACCCATACCCTACGCCGTACCCGAAGCCCTCCCCGAACTCGTACCCTAAGCCGTACCCAAAGCCTAACCCTAAGCCTAACTCTAACCCTAGGCTACCCTTGACTGCTTCTGCCTCCAATAGATTTCCTAAGCACTAGTGTTTTAAGGAACAGCTTAAAAAGAGAATCCTAATGTGATTTCTTTATAATGTGTGTGTTCCTTATCTAATCCTAGTGTCTAAACTCTTCTCCATGGCTGGACCCCCAAATAATATTCCTTTACGTGCTAAGGGGTATCTAGAGAGTGGGATAGGTTTAATCACTACCCTAACCCTAACGCGTACCCTAACCCTAACCCCTACCCTAACCCTAGCACGTACCCTAATCCTAACCCGTACCCTACACCGAGCCCTAACCCTAACACTAACCCTAACCCTAACCCTAACCCATACCCTACGCCGTACCCGAAGCCCTCCCCGAACCCGTACCCTAAGCCGTACCCTAAGCCTACCCCTAAGCCTAACCCTAACCCTAGGCTACACTTGACTGCTTCTGCCTCCAATAGATTTCCTAAGTACTAGTGTTTTAAGGAACAGCTTAAAAAGAGAATCCTAATGTGATTTCTTTATAATGTGTGTGTTCCTTTTATTATCTTAGTGTCTAAACTCTTCTCCATGGCTGGACCCCCAAATAATATTCCTTTACGTGCTAAGGTGTATCTAGAGAGTGGGATAGGTTTAATAACTACCCTAACCCTAACGTGAACCCTAACCCTAACCCCTACCCTAACCCTAACACGTACCCTAATCCTAACCCGTACCCTAAACCGAGCCCTAACCCTAACACTAACCCTAACCCTAACCCTAACCCATACCCTACGCCGTACCCGAAGCCCTCCCCAAACTCGTACTCTAAGCCGTACCCAAAGCCTAACCCTAAGCCTAACTCTAACCCTAGGCTACCCTTGACTGCTTCTGCCTCCAATAGATTTCCTAAGCACTAGTGTTTTAAGGAACAGCTTAAAAAGAGAATCCTAATGTGATTTCTTTATAATGTGTGTGTTCCTTATCTAATCCTAGTGTCTAAACTCTTCTCCATGGCAGGACCCCCAAATAATATTCCTTTATGTGCTAAGGGGTATCTAGAGAGTGGGATAGGTTTAATCACTACCCTAACCCTAACGTGTACCCTAACCCTAACCCCTACCCTAACCCTAACACGTACCCTAATCCTAACCCGTACCCTAAACCGAGCCCTAACCCTAACACTAACCCTAACCCTAACCTTAACCCATACCCTACGCCATACCCGAAGCCCTCCCCGAACCCGTACCCTAAGCCGTACCCTAAGCCTAACCCTAAGCCTAACCCTAACCCTAGGCTACCCTTGACTGCTTCTGCCTCCAATAGATTTCCTAAGCACTAGTGTTTTAAGGAACAGCTTAAAAAGAGAATCCTAATGTGATTTCTTTATACTGTGTGTGTTCCTTATATTATCTTAGTGTCTAACCTTTTCTCCATGGCTGGACCCCCAAATAATATTCCTTTACGTGCTAAGGGGTATCTAGAGAGTGGGATAGGTTTAATAACTACCCTAACCCTAACGCGTACCCTAACCCTAACCCCTACCCTAACCCTAACACGTACCCTAATCCTAACCCATACCCTAAACCGAGCCCTAACCCTAACACTAACCCTAACCCTAACCCTATCCCATACCCTACGCCGTACCCGAAGCCCTCCCCGAACCCGTACCATAAGCCGTACCCTAAGCCTAACCCTAAGCCTAACCCTAACCCTAGGCTACCCTTGACTGCCTCTGCCTCCAATATATTTCCTAAGCACTAGTGTTTTAAGGAACAGCTTAAAAAGAGAATTCTAATGTGATTTCTTTATAATGGGTGTGTTCCTTATCTTATCCTAGTGTCTAAACTCTTCTCCATGGCTGGACCCACAAATAATATTTCTTTACATGCTAAGGGGTATCTAGAGAGTGGGATAGGTTTAATAACTACCCTAACCCTAACGCGTACCCTAACCCTAACCCCTACCCTACCCCTAACACGTACCCTAATCCTAACCAGTATCCTAAACCGAGCCCTAACCCTAACACTAACCCTAACCCTAACCCTAACCCATACCCTACGCCGTACCCGAAGCCCTCCCCGAACCCGTACCCTAAGCCGTACCCTAATCCTAACCCTAAGCCTAACCCTAACCCTAGGCTACCCTTGACTGCTTCTGCCTCCAATAGATTTCCTAAGCACTAGTGTTTTAACGAACAGCTTAAAAAGAGAATCCTAATGTGATTTCTTTATAATGTGTGTGTTCCTTATATTATCTTAGTGTCAAACCTCTTCTCCATGGCTGGACCCCAAAATAATATTCCTTTACGTGCTAAGGGGTATCTAGAGAGTGGGATAGGTTTAATCACTACCCTAACCGTAACGCGTACCCTAACCCTAACCCCTACCCTAACCCTAACACGTACCCTAATCCTAACCCGTACCCTAAACCGAGCCCTAACCCTAACACTAACCCTAACCCTAACCCTAACCCATACCCTATGCCGTACCCGAAGCCCTCCCCGAACCCGTACCCTAAGCCGTACCCTAAGCCTAACCCTAAGCCTAACCCTAACCCTAGGCTACCCTTGACTGCTTCTGCCTCCAATAGATTTCCTAAGCACTAGTGTTTTAAGGAACAGCTTAAAAAGATTATCCTAATGTGATTTCTTTATAATGGGTGTGTTCCTTATCTTATCCTAGTGTCTAAACTCTTCTCCATGGCTGGACCCCCAAATAATATTCCTTTACGTGCTAAGGGGTATCTAGAGAGTGGGACAGGTTTAATAACTACCCTAACCGTAACGCGTACCCTAACCCTAACCCCTACCCTAACCCTAACACGTACCCTAATCCTAACCCGTACCCTAAACCGAGCCCTAAACCTAACACTAACCCCAACCCTAACCCTAACCCATACCCTACGCCGTACCCGAAACCCTCCCCGAACCCGTACCCTAAGCCGTACCCTAAGCCTAACCCTAAGCCTAACCATAACCCTAGGCTACCCTTGACTGCTTCTGCCTCCAATAGATTTCCTAAGCACTAGGGTTTTAAGGAACAGCTTAAAAAGAGAATCCTAATGTGATTTCTTTATAATGGGTGTGTTCTTTATCTTATCCTAGTGTCTAAACTCTTCTCCATGGCTGGACCCCCAAATAATATTCCTTTACGTGCTAAGGGGTAACTAGAGAGTGGGATAGTTTTAATAACTACCCTAACCCTAACGCGTACCCTAACGCTAACCCCTACCCTAACCCTAACACGTACCCTAATCCTAACCCGTACCCTAAACCGAGCCCTAACCCTAATACTAACCCTAACCCTAACCCTAACCCATACCCTACGCCGTACCCGAAGCCCTCCCCGAACCCGTACCCTAAGCCGTACCCTAAGCCTAACCCTAAGCCTAACCCTAACCGTAGGCTACCCTTGACTGCTTCTGCCTCCAATAGATTTCCTAAGCAATAGTGTTTTAAGGAACAGCTTAAAAAGAGAATCCTAATGTGATTTCTTTATAATGTGTGTGTTCCTTATATTATCCTAGTGTCTAAACTCTTCTCCATTGCTGGACCCCCAAATAATATTCCTTTACGTGCTAAGGGGTAACTAGAGAGTGGGATAGGTTTAATAACTACCCTAACCCTAACGCGTACCCTAACGCTAACCCCTACCCTAACCCTAACACGTACCCTAATCCTAACCCGTACCCTAAACCGAGCCCTAACCCTAACACTAACCGTAACCCTAACTCTAACCCATACCCTACGCCGTACCCGAAGCCCTCCCCAAACCCGTACCCTAAACCGTACCCTAAGCCTAACCCTAAGCCTAACCCTAAACCTAGGCTACCCTTGACTGCTTCTGCCTCCAATAGATTTCCTAAGCACTAGTGTTTTAAGGAACAGCTTAAAAAGAGAATCCTAATGAGATTTCTTTACAATGGGTGTGTCCCTTAACTAATCCTAGTGTCTAAACACTTCTAAATGGCTGGACCCCCAAATAATATTCCTTTATGTGCTAAGGGGTATCTAGAGAGTGGGATAGGTTTAATCACTACCCTAACCCTAACGCGTACCCTAACCCTAACCCCTACCCTAACCCTAACACGTACCCTAATCCTAACCCGTACCCTAAACCGAGCCCTAACCCTAACACTAACCCTAACCCTAACCCTAACCCATACGCTACGCCGTACCCGAAGCCCTCCCCGAACCCGTACCCTAAGCCGTACCCTAAGCCTAACCCTAAGCCTAACCCTAACCGTAGGCTACCCTTGACTGCTTCTGCCTCCAATAGATTTCCTAAGCAATAGTGTTTTAAGGAACAGCTTAAAAAGAGAATCCTAATGTGATTTCTTTATAATGTGTGTGTTCCTTATATTATCTTAGTGTCTAAACTCTTCTCCATGGCTGGACCCCCAAATAATATTCCTTTACGTGCTAAGGGGTATCTAGAGAGTGGGATAGGTTTAATAACTACCCTAACCCTAACGGGTACCCTAACCCTAACCCCTGCCCTAACCCTAACACGTACCCTAATCCTAACCCGTACCCTAAACTGAGCCCTAACCCTAACACTAACCCTAACCCTAACCCTAACCCATACCCTACGCCGTACCCGAAGCCCTCCCCGAACCCGTACCCTAAGCCGTACCCAAAGCCTAACCCTAAGCCTAACTCTAACCCTAGGCTACCCTTGACTGCTTCTGCCTCCAATAGATTTCCTAAGCACTAGTGTTTTAAGGAACAGCTTAAAAAGAGAATCCTAATGTGATTTCTTTATAATGTGTGTGTTCCTTATCTAATCCTAGTGTCTAAACTCTTCTCCATGGCTGGACCCCCAAATGATATTCCTTTACGTGCTAAGGGGTATCTAGAGAGTGGGATAGGTTTAATCACTACCCTAACCCTAACGCGTACCCTAACCCTAACCCCTACCCTAACCCTAGCACGTACCCTAATCCTAACCCGTACCCTAAACCGAGCCCTAACCCTAACACTAACCCTAACCCTAACCCTAACCCATACCCTACGCCGTACCCGAAGCCCTCCCCGAACCCGTACCCTAAGCCGTACCCTAAGCCTACCCCTAAGCCTAACCCTAACCCTAGGCTACACTTGACTGCTTCTGCCTCCAATAGATTTCCTAAGTACTAGTGTTTTAAGGAACAGCTTAAAAAGAGAATCCTAATGTGATTTCTTTATAATGTGTGTGTTCCTTTTATTATCTTAGTGTCTAAACTCTTCTCCATGGCTGGACCCCCAAATAATATTCCTTTACGTGCTAAGGTGTATCTAGAGTGTGGGATAGGTTTAATAACTACCCTAACCCTAACGTGTACCCTAACCCTAACCCCTACCCTAACCCTAACACGTACCCTAATCCTAACACGTACCCTAAACCGAGCCCTCACCCTAACACTAACCCTAACCCTAACCCTAACCCATACCCTACGCCGTACCCGAAGCCCTCCCCGAACCCGTACCCTAAGCCGTACCCTAAGCCTAACCCTAAGCCTAACCCTAACCCTAGGCTACCCTTGACTGCTTCTGCCTCCAATAGATTTCCTAAGCACTAGTGTTTTAAGGAACAGCTTAAAAAGAGAATCCTAATGTGATTTCTTTATAATGGGTGTGTTCCTTATCTTATCCTAGTGTCTAAACTCTTCTCCATGCCTGGACCCCCAAATAATATTCCTTTACGTGCTAAGGGGTAACTACAGAGTGGGATAGGTTTAATAACTAACCTAACCCTAATGCGTACCCTAACGCTAACCCCTACCCTAACCCTAACACGTACCCTAATCCTAACCCGTACCCTAAACCGAGCCCTAACCCTAACACTAACCCTAACCCTAACCCTAACCCATACCCTACGCCGTACCCGAAGCCCTCCCCGAACTCGTACCCTAAGCCGTACCCAAAGCCTAACCCTAAGCCTAACTCTAACCCTAGGCTACCCTTGACTGCTTCTGCCTCCAATAGATTTCCTAAGCACTAGTGTTTTAAGGAACAGCTTAAAAAGAGAATCCTAATGTGATTTCTTTATAATGTGTGTGTTCCTTATCTAATCCTAGTGTCTAAACTCTTCTCCATGGCTGGACCCCCAAATAATATTCCTTTACGTGCTAAGGGGTATCTAGAGAGTGGGATAGGTTTAATCACTACCCTAACCCTAACGCGTACCCTAACCCTAACCCCTACCCTAACCCTAGCACGTACCCTAATCCTAACCCGTACCCTACACCGAGCCCTAACCCTAACACTAACCCTAACCCTAACCCTAACCCATACCCTACGCCGTACCCGAAGCCCTCCCCGAACCCGTACCATAAGCCGTACCCTAAGCCTAACCCTAAGCCTAACCCTAACCCTAGGCTACCCTTGACTGCCTCTGCCTCCAATATATTTCCTAAGCACTAGTGTTTTAAGGAACAGCTTAAAAAGAGAATTCTAATGTGATTTCTTTATAATGGGTGTGTTCCTTATCTTATCCTAGTGTCTAAACTCTTCTCCATGGCTGGACCCACAAATAATATTTCTTTACGTGCTAAGGGGTATCTAGAGAGTGGGATAGGTTTAATAACTACCCTAACCCTAACGCGTACCCTAACCCTAACCCCTACCCTACCCCTAACACGTACCCTAATCCTAACCAGTATCCTAAACCGAGCCCTAACCCTAACACTAACCCTAACCCTAACCCTAACCCATACCCTACGCCGTACCCGAAGCCCTCCCCGAACCCGTACCCTAAGCCGTACCCTAATCCTAACCCTAAGCCTAACCCTAACCCTAGGCTACCCTTGACTGCTTCTGCCTCCAATAGATTTCCTAAGCACTAGTGTTTTAACGAACAGCTTAAAAAGAGAATCCTAATGTGATTTCTTTATAATGTGTGTGTTCCTTATATTATCTTAGTGTCAAACCTCTTCTCCATGGCTGGACCCCAAAATAATATTCCTTTACGTGCTAAGGGGTATCTAGAGAGTGGGATAGGTTTAATCACTACCCTAACCGTAACGCGTACCCTAACCCTAACCCCTACCCTAACCCTAACACGTACCCTAATCCTAATCCGTACCCTAAACCGAGCCCTAACCCTAACACTAACGCTAACCCTAACCCTAACCCATACCCTATGCCGTACCCGAAGCCCTCCCCGAACCCGTACCCTAAGCCGTACCCTAAGCCTAACCCTAAGCCTAACCCTAACCCTAGGCTACCCTTGACTGCTTCTGCCTCCAATAGATTTCCTAAGCACTAGTGTTTTAAGGAACAGCTTAAAAAGATTATCCTAATGTGATTTCTTTATAATGGGTGTGTTCCTTATCTTATCCTAGTGTCTAAACTCTTCTCCATGGCTGGACCCCCAAATAATATTCCTTTACGTGCTAAGGGGTATCTAGAGAGTGGGACAGGTTTAATAACTACCCTAACCGTAACGCGTACCCTAACCCTAACCCCTACCCTAACCCTAACACGTACCCTAATCCTAACCCGTACCCTAAACCGAGCCCTAACCCTAACACTAACCCCAACCCTAACCCTAACCCATACCCTACGCCGTACCCGAAACCCTCCCCGAACCCGTACCCTAAGCCGTACCCTAAGCCTAACCCTAAGCCTAACCATAACCCTAGGCTACCCTTGACTGCTTCTGCCTCCAATAGATTTCCTAAGCACTAGGGTTTTAAGGAACAGCTTAAAAAGAGAATCCTAATGTGATTTCTTTATAATGGGTGTGTTCCTTATCTTATCCTAGTGTCTAAACTCTTCTCCATGGCTGGACCCCCAAATAATATTCCTTTACGTTCTAAGGGGTAACTAGAGAGTGGGATAGGTTTAATAACTACCCTAACCCTAACGCGTACCCTAACGCTAACCCCTACCCTAACCCTAACACGTACCCTAAACCGAGCCCTAACCCTAATACTAACCCTAACCCTAACCCTAACCCATACCCTAAGCCATACCCGAAGCCCTCCCCGAACCCGTACCCTAAGCCGTACCCTAAGCCTAACCCTAAGCCTAACCCTAACCGTAGGCTACCCTTGACTGCTTCTGCCTCCAATAGATTTCCTAAGCAATAGTGTTTTAAGGAACAGCTTAAAAAGAGAATCCTAATGTGATTTCTTTATAATGTGTGTGTTCCTTATATTATCTTAGTGTCTAAACTCTTCTCCATGGCTGGACCCCCAAATAATATTCCTTTACGTGCTAAGGGGTATCTAGAGAGTGGGATAGGTTTAATAACTACCCTAACCCTAACGGGTACCCTAACCCTAACCCCTGCCCTAACCCTAACACGTACCCTAATCCTAACCCGTACCCTAAACTGAGCCCTAACCCTAACACTAACCCTAACCCTAACCCTAACCCATACCCTACGCCGTACCCGAAGCCCTCCCCGAACCCGTACCCTAAGCCGTACCCTAAGCCTAACCCTAAGCCTAACCCTAACCCTAGGCTACCCTTGACTGCTTCTGCCTCCAATAGATATCCTAAGCACTAGTGTTTTAAGGAACAGCTTAAAAAGAGAATCCTAATGTGATTTCTTTATAATGTGTTTGTTCCTTATCTAATCCTAGTGTCTAAACTCTTCTCCATGCCTGGACCCCCAAATAATATTCCTTTACGTGCTAAGGGGTATCTAGAGAGTGGGATAGGTTTAATCACTACCCTAACCCTAACGCGTACCCTAACCCTAACCCCTACCCTAACCCTAGCACGTACCCTAATCCTAACCCGTACCCTAAACCGAGCCCTAACCCTAACACTAACCCTAACCCTAACCCTAACCCATACCCTACGCCGTACCCGAAGCCCTCCCCGAACCCGTACCCTAAGCCGTACCATAAGCCTACCCCTAAGCCTAACCCTAACCCTAGGCTACACTTGACTGCTTCTGCCTCCAATAGATTTCCTAAGTACTAGTGTTTTAAGGAACAGCTTAAAAAGAGAATCCTAATGTGATTTCTTTATAATGTGTGTGTTCCTTTTATTATCTTAGTGTCTAAACTCTTCTCCATGGCTGGACCCCCAAATAATATTCCTTTACGTGCTAAGGTGTATCTAGAGAGTGGGATAGGTTTAATAACTACCCTAACCCTAACGTGTACCCTAACCCTAACCCCTACCCTAACCCTAACACGTACCCTAATCCTAACCCGTACCCTAAACCGAGCCCTAACCCTAACACTAACCCTAACCCTAACCCTAACCCATACCCTATGCCGTACCCGAAGCCCTCCCCGAACCCGTACCCTAAGCCGTACCCTAAGCCTAACCCTAAGCCTAACCCTAACCCTAGGCTACCCTTGACTGCTTCTGCCTCCAATAGATTTCCTAAGCACTAGTGTTTTAAGGAACAGCTTAAAAAGAGAATCCTAATGTGATTTCTTTATAATGGGTGTGTTCCTTATCTTATCCTAGTGTCTAAACTCTTCTCCATGGCTGGACCCCCAAATAATATTCCTTTACGTGCTAAGGGGTAACTACAGAGTGGGATAGGTTTAATAACTAACCTAACCCTAATGCGTACCCTAACGCTAACCCCTACCCTAACCCTAACACGTACCCTAATCCTAACCCGTACCCTAAACCGAGCCCTAACCCTAACACTAACCCTAACCCTAACCCTAACCCATACCCTACGCCGTACCCGAAGCCCTCCCCGAACTCGTACCCTAAGCCGTACCCAAAGCCTAACCCTAAGCCTAACTCTAACCCTAGGCTACCCTTGACTGCTTCTGCCTCCAATAGATTTCCTAAGCACTAGTGTTTTAAGGAACAGCTTAAAAAGAGAATCCTAATGTGATTTCTTTATAATGTGTGTGTTCCTTATCTAATCCTAGTGTCTAAACTCTTCTCCATGGCTGGACCCCCAAATAATATTCCTTTATGTGCTAAGGGGTATCTAGAGAGTGGGATAGGTTTAATCACTACCCTAACCCTAACGTGTACCCTAACCCTAACCCCTACCCTAACCCTAACACGTACCCTAATCCTAACCCGTACCCTAAACCGAGCCCTAACCCTAACACTAACCGTAACCCTAACTCTAACCCATGCCCTACGCCGTACCCGAAGCCCTCCCCAAACCCGTACCCTAAACCGTACCCTAAGCCTAACCCTAAGCCTAACCCTAAACCTAGGCTACCCTTGACTGCTTCTGCCTCCAATAGATTTCCTAAGCACTAGTGTTTTAAGGAACAGCTTAAAAAGAGAATCCTAATGAGATTTCTTTATAATGGGTGTGTCCCTTATCTAATCCTAGTGTCTAAACTCTTCTAAATGGCTGGACCCCCAAATAATATTCCTTTATGTGCTAAGGGGTATCTAGAGAGTGGGATAGGTTTAATCACTACCCTAACCCTAACGCGTACCCTAACCCTAACCCCTACCCTAACCCTAACACGTACCCTAATCCTAACCCGTACCCTAAACCGAGCCCTAACCCTAACACTAACCCTAACCCTAACCCTAACCCATACCCTACGCCGTACCCGAAGCCCTCCCCGAACCCGTACCCTAAGCCGTACCCTAAGCCTACCCCTAAGCCTAACCCTAACCCTAGGCTACACTTGACTGCTTCTGCCTCCAATAGATTTCCTAAGTACTAGTGTTTTAAGGAACAGCTTAAAAAGAGAATCCTAATGTGATTTCTTTATAATGTGTGTGTTCCTTTTATTATCTTAGTGTCTAAACTCTTCTCCATGGCTGGACCCCCAAATAATATTCCTTTACGTGCTAAGGTGTATCTAGAGAGTGGGACAGGTTTAATAACTACCCTAACCCTAACGTGTACCCTAACCCTAACCCCTACCCTAACCCTAACACGTACCCTAATCCTAACCCGTACCCTAAACCGAGCCCTAACCCTAACACTAACCCTAACCCTAACCCTAACCCATACCCTATGCCGTACCCGAAGCCCTCCCCGAACCCGTACCCTAAGCCGTACCCTAAGCCTAACCCTAAGCCTAACCCTAACCCTAGGCTACCCTTGACTGCTTCTGCCTCCAATAGATTTCCTAAGCACTAGTGTTTTAAGGAACAGCTTAAAAAGAGAATCCTAATGTGATTTCTTTATAATGGGTGTGTTCCTTATCTTATCCTAGTGTCTAAACTCTTCTCTATGGCTGGACCCCCAAATAATATTCCTTTACGTGCTAAGGGGTAACTACAGAGTGGGATAGGTTTAATAACTAACCTAACCCTAATGCGTACCCTAACGCTAACCCCTACCCTAACCCTAACACGTACCCTAATCCTAACCCGTACCCTAAACCGAGCCCTAACCCTAACACTAACCCTAACCCTAACCCTAACCCATACCCTACGCCGTACCCGAAGCCCTCCCCGAACTCGTACCCTAAGCCGTACCCAAAGCCTAACCCTAAGCCTAACTCTAACCCTAGGCTACCCTTGACTGCTTCTGCCTCCAATAGATTTCCTAAGCACTAGTGTTTTAAGGAACAGCTTAAAAAGAGAATCCTAATGTGATTTCTTTATAATGTGTGTGTTCCTTATCTAATCCTAGTGTCTAAACTCTTCTCCATGGCTGGACCCCCAAATAATATTCCTTTATGTGCTAAGGGGTATCTAGAGAGTGGGATAGGTTTAATCACTACCCTAACCCTAACGTGTACCCTAACCCTAACCCCTACCCTAACCCTAACACGTACCCTAATCCTAACCCGTACCCTAAACCGAGCCCTAACCCTAACACTAACCGTAACCCTAACTCTAACCCATACCCTACGCCGTACCCGAAGCCCTCCCCAAACCCGTACCCTAAACCGTACCCTAAGCCTAACCCTAAGCCTAACCCTAAACCTAGGCTACCCTTGACTGCTTCTGCCTCCAATAGATTTCCTAAGCACTAGTGTTTTAAGGAACAGCTTAAAAAGAGAATCCTAATGAGATTTCTTTATAATGGGTGTGTCCCTTATCTAATCCTAGTGTCTAAACTCTTCTAAATGGCTGGACCCCCAAATAATATTCCTTTATGTGCTAAGGGGTATCTAGAGAGTGGGATAGGTTTAATCACTACCCTAACCCTAACGCGTACCCTAACCCTAACCCCTACCCTAACCCTAACACGTACCCTAATCCTAACCCGTACCCTAAACCGAGCCCTAACCCTAACACTAACCCTAACCCTAACCCTAACCCATACCCTACGCCGTACCCGAAGCCCTCCCCGAACCCGTACCCTAAGCCGTACCCTAAGCCTACCCCTAAGCCTAACCCTAACCCTAGGCTACACTTGACTGCTTCTGCCTCCAATAGATTTCCTAAGTACTAGTGTTTTAAGGAACAGCTTAAAAAGAGAATCCTAATGTGATTTCTTTATAATGTGTGTGTTCCTTTTATTATCTTAGTGTCTAAACTCTTCTCCATGGCTGGACCCCCAAATAATATTCCTTTACGTGCTAAGGTGTATCTAGAGAGTGGGACAGGTTTAATAACTACCCTAACCCTAACGTGTACCCTAACCCTAACCCCTACCCTAACCCTAACACGTACCCTAATCCTAACCCGTACCCTAAACCGAGCCCTAACCCTAACACTAACCCTAACCCTAACCCTAACCCATACCCTATGCCGTACCCGAAGCCCTCCCCGAACCCGTACCCTAAGCCGTACCCTAAGCCTAACCCTAAGCCTAACCCTAACCCTAGGCTACCCTTGACTGCTTCTGCCTCCAATAGATTTCCTAAGCACTAGTGTTTTAAGGAACAGCTTAAAAAGAGAATCCTAATGTGATTTCTTTATAATGGGTGTGTTCCTTATCTTATCCTAGTGTCTAAACTCTTCTCTATGGCTGGACCCCCAAATAATATTCCTTTACGTGCTAAGGGGTAACTACAGAGTGGGATAGGTTTAATAACTAACCTAACCCTAATGCGTACCCTAACGCTAACCCCTACCCTAACCCTAACACGTACCCTAATCCTAACCCGTACCCTAAACCGAGCCCTAACCCTAACACTAACCCTAACCCTAATCCTAACCCATACCCTACGCCGTACCCGAAGCCCTCCCCGAACTCGTACCCTAAGCCGTACCCAAAGCCTAACCCTAAGCCTAACTCTAACCCTAGGCTACCCTTGACTGCTTCTGCCTCCAATAGATTTCCTAAGCACTAGTGTTTTAAGGAACAGCTTAAAAAGAGAATCCTAATGTGATTTCTTTATAATGTGTGTGTTCCTTATCTAATCCTAGTGTCTAAACTCTTCTCCATGGCTGGACCCCCAAATAATATTCCTTTATGTGCTAAGGGGTATCTAGAGAGTGGGATAGGTTTAATCACTACCCTAACCCTAACGTGTACCCTAACCCTAACCCCTACCCTAACCCTAACACGTACCCTAATCCTAACCCGTACCCTAAACCGAGCCCTAACCCTAACACTAACCGTAACCCTAACTCTAACCCATACCCTACGCCGTACCCGAAGCCCTCCCCAAACCCGTACCCTAAACCGTACCCTAAGCCTAACCCTAAGCCTAACCCTAAACCTAGGCTACCCTTGACTGCTTCTGCCTCCAATAGATTTCCTAAGCACTAGTGTTTTAAGGAACAGCTTAAAAAGAGAATCCTAATGAGATTTCTTTATAATGGGTGTGTCCCTTATCTAATCCTAGTGTCTAAACTCTTCTAAATGGCTGGACCCCCAAATAATATTCCTTTATGTGCTAAGGGGTATCTAGAGAGTGGGATAGGTTTAATCACTACCCTAACCCTAACGCGTACCCTAACCCTAACCCCTACCCTAACCCTAACACGTACCCTAATCCTAACCCGTACCCTAAACCGAGCCCTAACCCTAACACTAACCCTAACCCTAACCCTAACCCATACCCTACGCCGTACCCGAAGCCCTCCCCGAACCCGTACCCTAAGCCGTACCCTAAGCCTACCCCTAAGCCTAACCCTAACCCTAGGCTACACTTGACTGCTTCTGCCTCCAATAGATTTCCTAAGTACTAGTGTTTTAAGGAACAGCTTAAAAAGAGAATCCTAATGTGATTTCTTTATAATGTGTGTGTTCCTTTTATTATCTTAGTGTCTAAACTCTTCTCCATGGCTGGACCCCCAAATAATATTCCTTTACGTGCTAAGGTGTATCTAGAGAGTGGGACAGGTTTAATAACTACCCTAACCCTAACGTGTACCCTAACCCTAACCCCTACCCTAACCCTAACACGTACCCTAATCCTAACCCGTACCCTAAACCGAGCCCTAACCCTAACACTAACCCTAACCCTAACCCTAACCCATACCCTATGCCGTACCCGAAGCCCTCCCCGAACCCGTACCCTAAGCCGTACCCTAAGCCTAACCCTAAGCCTAACCCTAACCCTAGGCTACCCTTGACTGCTTCTGCCTCCAATAGATTTCCTAAGCACTAGTGTTTTAAGGAACAGCTTAAAAAGAGAATCCTAATGTGATTTCTTTATAATGGGTGTGTTCCTTATCTTATCCTAGTGTCTAAACTCTTCTCTATGGCTGGACCCCCAAATAATATTCCTTTACGTGCTAAGGGGTAACTACAGAGTGGGATAGGTTTAATAACTAACCTAACCCTAATGCGTACCCTAACGCTAACCCCTACCCTAACCCTAACACGTACCCTAATCCTAACCCGTACCCTAAACCGAGCCCTAACCCTAACACTAACCCTAACCCTAATCCTAACCCATACCCTACGCCGTACCCGAAGCCCTCCCCGAACTCGTACCCTAAGCCGTACCCAAAGCCTAACCCTAAGCCTAACTCTAACCCTAGGCTACCCTTGACTGCTTCTGCCTCCAATAGATTTCCTAAGCACTAGTGTTTTAAGGAACAGCTTAAAAAGAGAATCCTAATGTGATTTCTTTATAATGTGTGTGTTCCTTATCTAATCCTAGTGTCTAAACTCTTCTCCATGGCTGGACCCCCAAATAATATTCCTTTATGTGCTAAGGGGTATCTAGAGAGTGGGATAGGTTTAATCACTACCCTAACCCTAACGTGTACCCTAACCCTAACCCCTACCCTAACCCTAACACGTACCCTAATCCTAACCCGTACCCTAAACCGAGCCCTAACCCTAACACTAACCCTAACCCTAACCTTAACCCATAACCTACGCCATACCCGAAGCCCTCCCCGAACCCGTACCCTAAGCCGAACCCTAAGCCTAACCCTAAGCCTAACCCTAACCCTAGGCTACCCTTGACTGCTTCTGCCTCCAATAGATTTCCTAAGCACTAGTGTTTTAAGGAACAGCTTAAAAAGAGAATCCTAATGTGATTTCTTTATACTGTGTGTGTTCCTTATATTATCTTAGTGTCTAACCTTTTCTCCATGGCTGGACCCCCAAATAATATTCCTTTACGTGCTAAGGGGTATCTAGAGAGTGGGATAGGTTTAATAACTACCCTAACCCTAACGCGTACCCTAACCCTAACCCCTACCCTAACCCTAACGCGTACCCTAACCCTAACCCCTACACTAACCCTAACACGTACCCTAATCCTAACCCGTACCCTAAACCGAGCCCTAACCCTAACACTAACCCTAACCCTAACCCTAACCCATACCCTACGCCGTACCCGAAGCCCTCCCCGAACCCGTACCCTAAGCCGTACCCTAAGCCTAACCCTAAGCCTAACCCTAACCATAGGCTACCCTTGACTGCTTCTGCCTCCAATAGATTTCCTAAGCAATAGTGTTTTAAGGAACAGCTTAAAAAGAGAATCCTAATGTGATTTCTTTATAATGTGTGTGTTCCTTATATTATCTTAGTTTCTAAACTCTTCTCCATGGCTGGACCCCCAAATAATATTCCTTTACGTGCTAAGGGGTATCTAGAGAGTGGGATAGGTTTAATAACTACCCTAACCCTAACGGGTACCCTAACCCTAACCCCTGCCCTAACCCTAACACGTACCCTAATCCTAACCCGTACCCTAAACTGAGCCCTAACCCTAACACTAACCCTAACCCTAACCCTAACCCATACCCTACGCCGTACCCGAAGCCCTCCCCGAACCCGTACCCTAAGCCGTACCCTAAGCCTAACCCTAAGCCTAACCCTAACCCTAGGCTACCCTTGACTGCTTCTGCCTCCAATAGATTTCCTAAGCACTAGTGTTTTAAGGAACAGCTTAAAAAGAGAATCCTAATGTGATTTCTTTATAATGTGTGTGTTCCTTATCTAATCCTAGTGTCTAAACTCTTCTCCATGCCTGGACCCCCAAATAATATTCCTTTACGTGCTAAGGGGTAACTACAGAGTGGGATAGGTTTAATAACTAACCTAACCCTAATGCGTACCCTAACGCTAACCCCTACCCTAACCCTAACACGTACCCTAATCCTAACCCGTACCCTAAACCGAGCCCTAACCCTAACACTAACCCTAACCCTAACCCTAACCCATACCCTACGCCGTACCCGAAGCCCTCCCCGAACTCGTACCCTAAGCCGTACCCAAAGCCTAACCCTAAGCCTAACTCTAACCCTAGGCTACCCTTGACTGCTTCTGCCTCCAATAGATTTCCTAAGCACTAGTGTTTTAAGGAACAGCTTAAAAAGAGAATCCTAATGTGATTTCTTTATAATGTGTGTGTTCCTTATCTAATCCTAGTGTCTAAACTCTTCTCCATGGCTGGACCCCCAAATAATATTCCTTTATGTGCTAAGGGGTATCTAGAGAGTGGGATAGGTTTAATCACTACCCTAACCCTAACGTGTACCCTAACCCTAACCCCTACCCTAACCCTAACACGTACCCTAATCCTAACCCGTACCCTAAACCGAGCCCTAACCCTAACACTAACCGTAACCCTAACTCTAACCCATACCCTACGCCGTACCCGAAGCCCTCCCCAAACCCGTACCCTAAACCGTACCCTAAGCCTAACCCTAAGCCTAACCCTAAACCTAGGCTACCCTTGACTGCTTCTGCCTCCAATAGATTTCCTAAGCACTAGTGTTTTAAGGAACAGCTTAAAAAGAGAATCCTAATGAGATTTCTTTATAATGGGTGTGTCCCTTATCTAATCCTAGTGTCTAAACTCTTCTAAATGGCTGGACCCCCAAATAATATTCCTTTATGTGCTAAGGGGTATCTAGAGAGTGGGATAGGTTTAATCACTACCCTAACCCTAACGCGTACCCTAACCCTAACCCCTACCCTAACCCTAACACGTACCCTAATCCTAACCCGTACCCTAAACCGAGCCCTAACCCTAACACTAACCCTAACCCTAACCCTAACCCATACCCTACGCCATACCCGAAGCCCTCCCCGAACCCATACCCTAAGCCGTACCCTAAGCCTAACCCTAAGCCTAACCCTAACCGTAGGCTACCCTTGACTGCTTCTGCCTCCAATAGATTTCCTAAGCAATAGTGTTTTAAGGAACAGCTTAAAAAGAGAATCCTAATGTGATTTCTTTATACTGTGTGTGTTCCTTATATTATCTTAGTGTCTAAACTCTTCTCCATGGCTGGACCCCCAAATAATATTCCTTTACGTGCTAAGGGGTATCTAGAGAGTGGGATAGGTTTAATAACTACCCTAACCCTAACGGGTACCCTAACCCTAACCCCTGCCCTAACCCTAACACGTACCCTAATCCTAACCCGTACCCTAAACTGAGCCCTAACCCTAACACTAACCCTAACCCTAACCCTAACCCATACCCTACGCCGTACCCGAAGCCCTCCCCAAACCCGTACCCTAAGCCGTACCCTAAGCCTAACCCTAAGCCTAACCCTAACCCTAGGCTACCCTTGACTGCTTCTGCCTCCAATAGATTTCCTAAGCACTAGTGTTTTAAGGAACAGCTTAAAAAGAGAATCCTAATGTGATTTCTTTATAATGTGTGTGTTCCTTATCTAATCCTAGTGTCTAAACTCTTCTCCATGGCTGGACCCCCAAATAATATTCCTTTACGTGCTAAGGGGTATCTAGAGAGTGGGATAGGTTTAATCACTACCCTAACCCTAACGCGTACCCTAACCCTAACCCCTACCCTAACCCTAGCACGTACCCTAATCCTAACCCGTACCCTAAACCGAGCCCTAACCCTAACACTAACCCTAACCCTAACCCTAACCCATACCCTACGCCGTACCCGAAGCCCTCCCCGAACCCGTACCCTAAGCCGTACCCTAAGCCTACCCCTAAGCCTAACCCTAACCCTAGGCTACACTTGACTGCTTCTGCCTCCAATAGATTTCCTAAGTACTAGTGTTTTAAGGAACAGCTTAAAAAGAGAATCCTAATGTGATTTCTTTATAATGTGTGTGTTCCTTTTATTATCTTAGTGTCTAAACTCTTCTCCATGGCTGGACCCCCAAATAATATTCCTTTACGTGCTAAGGTGTATCTAGAGAGTGGGACAGGTTTAATAACTACCCTAACCCTAACGTGTACCCTAACCCTAACCCCTACCCTAACCCTAACACGTACCCTAATCCTAACCCGTACCCTAAACCGAGCCCTAACCCTAACACTAACCCTAACCCTAACCCTAACCCATACCCTATGCCGTACCCGAAGCCCTCCCCGAACCCGTACCCTAAGCCGTACCCTAAGCCTAACCCTAAGCCTAACCCTAACCCTAGGCTACCCTTGACTGCTTCTGCCTCCAATAGATTTCCTAAGCACTAGTGTTTTAAGGAACAGCTTAAAAAGAGAATCCTAATGTGATTTCTTTATAATCGGTGTGTTCCTTATCTTATCCTAGTGTCTAAACTCTTCTCTATGGCTGGACCCCCAAATAATATTCCTTTACGTGCTAAGGGGTAACTACAGAGTGGGATAGGTTTAATAACTAACCTAACCCTAATGCGTACCCTAACGCTAACCCCTACCCTAACCCTAACACGTACCCTAATCCTAACCCGTACCCTAAACCGAGCCCTAACCCTAACACTAACCCTAACCCTAACACTAACCCATACCCTACGCCGTACCCGAAGCCCTCCCCGAACCCGTACCCTAAGCCGTACCCTAAGCCTAACCCTAAGCCTAACCCTAACCGTAGGCTACCCTTGACTGCTTCTGCCTCCAATAGATTTCCTAAGCAATAGTGTTTTAAGGAACAGCTTAAAAAGGGAATCCTAATGTGATTTCTTTATAATGTGTGTGTTCCTTATATTATCTTAGTGTCTAAACTCTTCTCCATGGCTGGACCCCCAAATAATATTCCTTTACGTGCTAAGGGGTATCTAGAGAGTGGGATAGGTTTAATAACTACCCTAACCCTAACGGGTACCCTAACCCTAACCCCTGCCCTAACCCTAACACGTACCCTAATCCTAACCCGTACCCTAAACTGAGCCCTAACCCTAACACTAACCCTAACCCTAACCCTAACCCATACCCTACGCCGTACCCGAAGCCCTCCCCGAACCCGTACCCTAAGCCGTACCCTAAGCCTAACCCTAAGCCTAACCCTAACCCTAGGCTACCCTTGACTGCTTCTGCCTCCAATAGATTTCCTAAGCACTAGTGTTTTAAGGAACAGCTTAAAAAGAGAATCCTAATGTGATTTCTTTATAATGGTTGTGTTCCTTATCTTATCCTAGTGTCTAAACTCTTCTCCATGGCTGGACCCCCAAATAATATTCCTTTACGTGCTAAGGGGTAACTAGAGAGTGGGATAGGTTTAATAACTACCCTAACCCTAACGCGTACCCTAACGCTAACCCCTACCCTAACCCTAACACGTACCCTAATCCTAACCCGTACCCTAAACCGAGCCCTAACCCTAACACTAACCGGAACCCTAACTCTAACCCATACCCTACGCCGTACCCGAAGCCCTCCCCAAACCCGTACCCAAAACCGTACCCTAAGCCTAACCCTAAGCCTAACCCTAAACCTAGGCTACCCTTGACTGCTTCTGCCTCCAATAGATTTCCTAAGCACTAGTGTTTTAAGGAACAGCTTAAAAAGAGAATCCTAATGAGATTTCTTTATAATGGGTGTGTCCCTTATCTAATCCTAGTGTCTAAACTCTTCTCCATGGCTGGACCCCCAAATAATATTCCTTTATGTGCTAAGGGGTATCTAGAGAGTGGGATAGGTTTAATCACTACCCTAACCCTAACGCGTACCCTAACGCTAACCCCTACCCTAACCCTAACACGTACCCTAATCCTAACCCGTACCCTAAACCGAGCCCTAACCCTAACACTAACCCTAACCCTAACCCTAACCCATACCCTACGCCGTACCCGAAGCCCTCCCCGAACCCGTACCCTAAACCGTACCCTAAGCCTAACCCTAAGCCTAACCCTCAACCTAGGCTACCCTTGACTGCTTCTGCCTCCAATAGATTTCCTAAGCACTAGTGTTTTAAGGAACAGCTTAAAAAGAGAATCCTAATGAGATTTCTTTATAATAGGTGTGTCCCTTATCTAATCCTAGTGTCTAAACTCTTCTCCATGGCTGGACCCCCAAATAATATTCCTTTATGTGCTAAGGGGTATCTAGAGAGTGGGATAGGTTTAATAACTACCCTAACCCTAACGGGTACCCTAACCCTAACCCCTGCCCTAACCCTAACACGTACCCTAATCCTAACCCGTACCCTAAACTGAGCCCTAAACCTAACACTAACCCTAACCCTAATCCTAACCCATACCCTACGCCGTACCCGAAGCCCTCCCCGAACCCGTACCCTAAGCCGTACCCTAAGCCTAACCCTAAGCCTAACCCTAACCCTAGGCTACCCTTGACTGCTTCTGCCTCCAATAGATTTCCTAAGCACTAGTGTTTTAAGGAACAGCTTAAAAAGAGAATCCTAATGTGATTTCTTTATAATGGTTGTGTTCCTTATCTTATCCTAGTGTCTAAACTCTTCTCCATGGCTGGACCCCCAAATAATATTCCTTTACGTGCTAAGGGGTAACTAGAGAGTGGGATAGGTTTAATAACTACCCTAACCCTAACGCGTACCCTAACGCTAACCCCTACCCTAACCCTAACACGTACACTAATCCTAACCCGTACCCTAAACCGAGCCCTAACCCTAACACTAACCGTAACCCTAACTCTAACCCATACCCTACGCCGTACCCGAAGCCCTCCCCAAACCCGTACCCTAAACAGTACCCTAAGCCTAACCCTAAGCCTAACCCTAAACCTAGGCTACCCTTGACTGCTTCTGCCTCCAATAGATTTCCTAAGCACTAGTGTTTTAAGGAACAGCTTAAAAAGAGAATCCTAATGAGATTTCTTTATAATGGGTGTGTCCCTTATCTAATCCTAGTGTCTAAACTCTTCTCCATGGCTGGACCCCCAAATAATATTCCTTTATGTGCTAAGGGGTATCTAGAGAGTGGGATAGGTTTAATCACTACCCTAACCCTAACGCGTACCCTAACCCTAACCCCTACCCTAACCCTAACACGTACCCTAATCCTAACCCGTACCCTAAAGCGAGCCCTAACCCTAACACTAACCCTAACCCTAACCCTAACCCATACCCTACGCCGTACCCGAAGCCCTCCCCGAACCCGTACCCTAAGCCGTACCCTAAGCCTAACCCTAAGCCTAACCCTAACCCTAGGCTACCCTTGACTGCTTCTGCCTCCAATAGATTTCCTAAGCACTAGTGTTTTAAGGAACAGCTTAAAAAGAGAATCCTAATGTGATTTCTTTATAATGAGTGTGTTCCTTATCTTATCCTAGTGTCTAAACTCTTCTCCATGGCTGGAACCCCAAATAATATACCTTTACGTGCTAAGGGGTAACTAGAGAGTGGGATAGGTTTAATAACAACCCTAACCCTAACGCGTACCCTAACGCTAACCCCTACCCTAACCCTAACACGTACCCTAATCCTAACCCGTACCCTAAACCGAGCCCTAACCCTAACACTAACCCTAACCCTAACTCTAACCCATACCCTACGCCGTACCCGAAGCCCTCCCCAAACCCGTACCCTAAACCGTACCCTAAGCCTAACCCTAAGCCTAACCCTAACCCTAGGCTACCCTTGACTGCTTCTGCCTCCAATAGATTTCCTAAGCACTAGTGTTTTAAGGAACAGCTTAAAAAGAGAATCCTAATGTGATTTCTTTATAATGTGTGTGTTCCTTATATTATTTTAGTGTCTAAACTCTTCTCCATGGCTGGACCCCCAAATAATATTCCTTTACGTGCTAAGGGGTATCTAGAGAGTGGGATAGGTTTAATAACTACCCTAACCCTAACGGGTACCCTAACCCTAACCCCTGCCCTAACCCTAACACGTACCCTAATCCTAACCCGTACCCTAAACTGAGCCCTAACCCTAACACTAACCCTAACCCTAACCCTAACCCATACCCTACGCCGTACCCGAAGCCCTCCCCGAACCCGTACCCTAAGCCGTACCCTAAGCCTAACCCTAAGCCTAACCCTAACCCTAGGCTACCCTTGACTGCTTCTGCCTCCAATAGATTTCCTAAGCACTAGTGTTTTAAGGAACAGCTTAAAAAGAGAATCCTAATGTGATTTCTTTATAATGGTTGTGTTCCTTATCTTATCCTAGTGTCTAAACTCTTCTCCATGGCTGGACCCCCAAATAATATTCCTTTACGTGCTAAGGGGTAACTAGAGAGTGGGATAGGTTTAATAACTACCCTAACCCTAACGCGTACCCTAACGCTAACCCCTACCCTAACCCTAACACGTACCCTAATCCTAACCCGTACCCTAAACCGAGCCCTAACCCTAACACTAACCGGAACCCTAACTCTAACCCATACCCTACGCCGTACCCGAAGCCCTCCCCAAACCCGTACCCAAAACCGTACCCTAAGCCTAACCCTAAGCCTAACCCTAAACCTAGGCTACCCTTGACTGCTTCTGCCTCCAATAGATTTCCTAAGCACTAGTGTTTTAAGGAACAGCTTAAAAAGAGAATCCTAATGAGATTTCTTTATAATGGGTGTGTCCCTTATCTAATCCTAGTGTCTAAACTCTTCTCCATGGCTGGACCCCCAAATAATATTCCTTTATGTGCTAAGGGGTATCTAGAGAGTGGGATAGGTTTAATCACTACCCTAACCCTAACGCGTACCCTAACGCTAACCCCTACCCTAACCCTAACACGTACCCTAATCCTAACCCGTACCCTAAACCGAGCCCTAACCCTAACACTAACCCTAACCCTAACCCTAACCCATACCCTACGCCGTACCCGAAGCCCTCCCCGAACCCGTACCCTAAACCGTACCCTAAGCCTAACCCTAAGCCTAACCCTCAACCTAGGCTACCCTTGACTGCTTCTGCCTCCAATAGATTTCCTAAGCACTAGTGTTTTAAGGAACAGCTTAAAAAGAGAATCCTAATGAGATTTCTTTATAATAGGTGTGTCCCTTATCTAATCCTAGTGTCTAAACTCTTCTCCATGGCTGGACCCCCAAATAATATTCCTTTATGTGCTAAGGGGTATCTAGAGAGTGGGATAGGTTTAATAACTACCCTAACCCTAACGGGTACCCTAACCCTAACCCCTGCCCTAACCCTAACACGTACCCTAATCCTAACCCGTACCCTAAACTGAGCCCTAAACCTAACACTAACCCTAACCCTAATCCTAACCCATACCCTACGCCGTACCCGAAGCCCTCCCCGAACCCGTACCCTAAGCCGTACCCTAAGCCTAACCCTAAGCCTAACCCTAACCCTAGGCTACCCTTGACTGCTTCTGCCTCCAATAGATTTCCTAAGCACTAGTGTTTTAAGGAACAGCTTAAAAAGAGAATCCTAATGTGATTTCTTTATAATGGTTGTGTTCCTTATCTTATCCTAGTGTCTAAACTCTTCTCCATGGCTGGACCCCCAAATAATATTCCTTTACGTGCTAAGGGGTAACTAGAGAGTGGGATAGGTTTAATAACTACCCTAACCCTAACGCGTACCCTAACGCTAACCCCTACCCTAACCCTAACACGTACACTAATCCTAACCCGTACCCTAAACCGAGCCCTAACCCTAACACTAACCGTAACCCTAACTCTAACCCATACCCTACGCCGTACCCGAAGCCCTCCCCAAACCCGTACCCTAAACAGTACCCTAAGCCTAACCCTAAGCCTAACCCTAAACCTAGGCTACCCTTGACTGCTTCTGCCTCCAATAGATTTCCTAAGCACTAGTGTTTTAAGGAACAGCTTAAAAAGAGAATCCTAATGAGATTTCTTTATAATGGGTGTGTCCCTTATCTAATCCTAGTGTCTAAACTCTTCTCCATGGCTGGACCCCCAAATAATATTCCTTTATGTGCTAAGGGGTATCTAGAGAGTGGGATAGGTTTAATCACTACCCTAACCCTAACGCGTACCCTAACCCTAACCCCTACCCTAACCCTAACACGTACCCTAATCCTAACCCGTACCCTAAAGCGAGCCCTAACCCTAACACTAACCCTAACCCTAACCCTAACCCATACCCTACGCCGTACCCGAAGCCCTCCCCGAACCCGTACCCTAAGCCGTACCCTAAGCCTAACCCTAAGCCTAACCCTAACCCTAGGCTACCCTTGACTGCTTCTGCCTCCAATACATTTCCTAAGCACTAGTGTTTTAAGGAACAGCTTAAAAAGAGAATCCTAATGTGATTTCTTTATAATGAGTGTGTTCCTTATCTTATCCTAGTGTCTAAACTCTTCTCCATGGCTGGAACCCCAAATAATATACCTTTACGTGCTAAGGGGTAACTAGAGAGTGGGATAGGTTTAATAACAACCCTAACCCTAACGCGTACCCTAACGCTAACCCCTACCCTAACCCTAACACGTACCCTAATCCTAACCCGTACCCTAAACCGAGCCCTAACCCTAACACTAACCCTAACCCTAACTCTAACCCATACCCTACGCCGTACCCGAAGCCCTCCCCAAACCCGTACCCTAAACCGTACCCTAAGCCTAACCCTAAGCCTAACCCTAACCCTAGGCTACCCTTGACTGCTTCTGCCTCCAATAGATTTCCTAAGCACTAGTGTTTTAAGGAACAGCTTAAAAAGAGAATCCTAATGTGATTTCTTTATAATGTGTGTGTTCCTTATATTATTTTAGTGTCTAAACTCTTCTCCATGGCTGGACCCCCAAATAATATTCCTTTACGTGCTAAGGGGTATCTAGAGAGTGGGATAGGTTTAATAACTACCCTAACCCTAACGGGTACCCTAACCCTAACCCCTGCCCTAACCCTAACACGTACCCTAATCCTAACCCGTACCCTAAACTGAGCCCTAACCCTAACACTAACCCTAACCCTAACCCTAACCCATACCCTACGCCGTACCCGAAGCCCTCCCCGAACCCGTACCCTAAGCCGTACCCTAAGCCTAACCCTAAGCCTAACCCTAACCCTAGGCTACCCTTGACTGCTTCTGCCTCCAATAGATTTCCTAAGCACTAGTGTTTTAAGGAACAGCTTAAAAAGAGAATCCTAATGTGATTTCTTTATAATGGTTGTGTTCCTTATCTTATCCTAGTGTCTAAACTCTTCTCCATGGCTGGACCCCCAAATAATATTCCTTTACGTGCTAAGGGGTAACTAGAGAGTGGGATAGGTTTAATAACTACCCTAACCCTAACGCGTACCCTAACGCTAACCCCTACCCTAACCCTAACACGTACCCTAATCCTAACCCGTACCCTAAACCGAGCCCTAACCCTAACACTAACCGGAACCCTAACTCTAACCCATACCCTACGCCGTACCCGAAGCCCTCCCCAAACCCGTACCCAAAACCGTACCCTAAGCCTAACCCTAAGCCTAACCCTAAACCTAGGCTACCCTTGACTGCTTCTGCCTCCAATAGATTTCCTAAGCACTAGTGTTTTAAGGAACAGCTTAAAAAGAGAATCCTAATGAGATTTCTTTATAATGGGTGTGTCCCTTATCTAATCCTAGTGTCTAAACTCTTCTCCATGGCTGGACCCCCAAATAATATTCCTTTATGTGCTAAGGGGTATCTAGAGAGTGGGATAGGTTTAATCACTACCCTAACCCTAACGCGTACCCTAACGCTAACCCCTACCCTAACCCTAACACGTACCCTAATCCTAACCCGTACCCTAAACCGAGCCCTAACCCTAACACTAACCCTAACCCTAACCCTAACCCATAACCTACGCCGTACCCGAAGCCCTCCCCGAACCCGTACCCTAAACCGTACCCTAAGCCTAACCCTAAGCCTAACCCTCAACCTAGGCTACCCTTGACTGCTTCTGCCTCCAATAGATTTCCTAAGCACTAGTGTTTTAAGGAACAGCTTAAAAAGAGAATCCTAATGAGATTTCTTTATAATAGGTGTGTCCCTTATCTAATCCTAGTGTCTAAACTCTTCTCCATGGCTGGACCCCCAAATAATATTCCTTTATGTGCTAAGGGGTATCTAGAGAGTGGGATAGGTTTAATAACTACCCTAACCCTAACGGGTACCCTAACCCTAACCCCTGCCCTAACCCTAACACGTACCCTAATCCTAACCCGTACCCTAAACTGAGCCCTAAACCTAACACTAACCCTAACCCTAACCCTAACCCATACCCTACGCCGTACCCGAAGCCCTCCCCGAACCCGTACCCTAAGCCGTACCCTAAGCCTAACCCTAAGCCTAACCCTAACCCTAGGCTACCCTTGACTGCTTCTGCCTCCAATAGATTTCCTAAGCACTAGTGTTTTAAGGAACAGCTTAAAAAGAGAATCCTAATGTGATTTCTTTATAATGGTTGTGTTCCTTATCTTATCCTAGTGTCTAAACTCTTCTCCATGGCTGGACCCCCAAATAATATTCCTTTACGTGCTAAGGGGTAACTAGAGAGTGGGATAGGTTTAATAACTACCCTAACCCTAACGCGTACCCTAACGCTAACCCCTACCCTAACCCTAACACGTACACTAATCCTAACCCGTACCCTAAACCGAGCCCTAACCCTAACACTAACCGTAACCCTAACTCTAACCCATACCCTACGCCGTACCCGAAGCCCTCCCCAAACCCGTACCCTAAACAGTACCCTAAGCCTAACCCTAAGCCTAACCCTAAACCTAGGCTACCCTTGACTGCTTCTGCCTCCAATAGATTTCCTAAGCACTAGTGTTTTAAGGAACAGCTTAAAAAGAGAATCCTAATGAGATTTCTTTATAATGGGTGTGTCCCTTATCTAATCCTAGTGTCTAAACTCTTCTCCATGGCTGGACCCCCAAATAATATTCCTTTATGTGCTAAGGGGTATCTAGAGAGTGGGATAGGTTTAATCACTACCCTAACCCTAACGCGTACCCTAACCCTAACCCCTACCCTAACCCTAACACGTACCCTAATCCTAACCCGTACCCTAAAGCGAGCCCTAACCCTAACACTAACCCTAACCCTAACCCTAACCCATACCCTACGCCGTACCCGAAGCCCTCCCCGAACCCGTACCCTAAGCCGTACCCTAAGCCTAACCCTAAGCCTAACCCTAACCCTAGGCTACCCTTGACTGCTTCTGCCTCCAATAGATTTCCTAAGCACTAGTGTTTTAAGGAACAGCTTAAAAAGAGAATCCTAATGTGATTTCTTTATACTGTGTGTGTTCCTTATATTATCTTAGTGTCTAAACTCTTCTCCATGGCTGGACCCCCAAATAATATTCCTTTACGTGCTAAGGGGTATCTAGAGAGTGGGATAGGTTTAATAACTACCCTAACCCTAACGGGTACCCTAACCCTAACCCCTGCCCTAACCCTAACACGTACCCTAATCCTAACCCGTACCCTAAACCGAGCCCTAACCCTAACACTAACCCTAACCCTATCCCTAACCCATACCCTACGCCGTACCCGAAACCCTCCCCGAACCCGTACCCTAAGCCGTACCCTAAGCCTAACCCTAAGCCTAACCCTAACCCTAGGCTACCCTTGACTGCTTCTGCCTCCAATAGATTTCCTAAGCACTCGGGTTTTAAGGAACAGCTTAAAAAGAGAATCCTAATGTGATTTCTTTATAATGGGTGTGTTCCTTATCTTATCCTAGTGTCTAAACTCTTCTCCATGGCTGGACCCCCAAATAATATTCCTTTACGTGCTAAGGGGTAACTAGAGAGTGGGATAGGTTTAATAACTACGTTAACCCTAATGCGTACCCTAACGCTAACCCCTACCCTAACCCTAACACGTACCCTAATCCTAACCCGTACCCTAAACCGAGCCCTAACCCTAACACTAACCCTAACCCTAACCCTAACCCATACCCTACGCCATACCCGAAGCCCTCCCCGAACCCGTACCCTAAGCCGTACCCTAAGCCTAACCCTAAGCCTAACCCTAACCCTAGGCTACCCTTGACTGCTTCTGCCTCCAATAGATTTCCTAAGCACTAGTGTTTTAAGGAACAGCTTAAAAAGAGAATCCTAATGTGATTTCTTTATAATGTGTGTGTTCCTTATATTATCTTAGTGTCTAAACTCTTCTCCATGGCTGGACCGCCAAATAATATTCCTTTACGTGCTAAGGGGTATCTAGAGAGTGGGATAGGTTTAATAACTACCCTAACCCTAACGGGTACCCTAACCCTAACCCCTGCCCTAACCCTAACACATACCCTAATACTAACCCGTACCCTAAGCCGAGCCCTAACCCTAACACTAACCCTAACCCTAACCTTAACCCATACCCTACGCCGTACCCGAAGCCCTCCCCGAACCCGTACCCTAAGCCGTACCCTAAGCCTAACCCTAAGCCTAACCCTAACCCTAGGCTACCCTTGACTGCTTCTGCCTCCAATAGATTTCCTAAGCACTAGTGTTTTAAGGAACAGCTTAAAAAGAGAATCCTAATGTGATTTCTTTATAATGAGTGTGTTCCTTATCTTATCCTAGTGTCTAAACTCTTCTCCATGGCTGGAACCCCAAATAATATACCTTTACGTGCTAAGGGGTAACTAGAGAGTGGGATAGGTTTAATAACAACCCTAACCCTAACGCGTACCCTAACGCTAACCCCTACCCTAACCCTAACACGTACCCTAATCCTAACCCGTACCCTAAACCGAGCCCTAACCCTAACACTAACCCTAACCCTAACTCTAACCCATACCCTACGCCGTACCCGAAGCCCTCCCCAAACCTGTACCCTAAACCGTACCCTAAGCCTAACCCTAAGCCTAACCCTAACCCTAGGCTACCCTTGACTGCTTCTGCCTCCAATAGATTTCCTAAGCACTAGTGTTTTAAGGAACAGCTTAAAAAGAGAATCCTAATGTGATTTCTTTATAATGTGTGTGTTCCTTATATTATTTTAGTGTCTAAACTCTTCTCCATGGCTGGACCCCCAAATAATATTCCTTTACGTGCTAAGGGGTATCTAGAGAGTGGGATAGGTTTAATAACTACCCTAACCCTAACGGGTACCCTAACCCTAACCCCTGCCCTAACCCTAACACGTACCCTAATCCTAACCCGTACCCTAAACTGAGCCCTAACCCTAACACTAACCCTAACCCTAACCCTAACCCATACCCTACGCCGTACCCGAAGCCCTCCCCGAACCCGTACCCTAAGCCGTACCCTAAGCCTAACCCTAAGCCTAACCCTAACCCTAGGCTACCCTTGACTGCTTCTGCCTCCAATAGATTTCCTAAGCACTAGTGTTTTAAGGAACAGCTTAAAAAGAGAATCCTAATGTGATTTCTTTATAATGGTTGTGTTCCTTATCTTATCCTAGTGTCTAAACTCTTCTCCATGGCTGGACCCCCAAATAATATTCCTTTACGTGCTAAGGGGTAACTAGAGAGTGGGATAGGTTTAATAACTACCCTAACCCTAACGCGTACCCTAACGCTAACCCCTACCCTAACCCTAACACGTACCCTAATCCTAACCCGTACCCTAAACCGAGCCCTAACCCTAACACTAACCGGAACCCTAACTCTAACCCATACCCTACGCCGTACCCGAAGCCCTCCCCAAACCCGTACCCAAAACCGTACCCTAAGCCTAACCCTAAGCCTAACCCTAAACCTAGGCTACCCTTGACTGCTTCTGCCTCCAATAGATTTCCTAAGCACTAGTGTTTTAAGGAACAGCTTAAAAAGAGAATCCTAATGAGATTTCTTTATAATGGGTGTGTCCCTTATCTAATCCTAGTGTCTAAACTCTTCTCCATGGCTGGACCCCCAAATAATATTCCTTTATGTGCTAAGGGGTATCTAGAGAGTGGGATAGGTTTAATCACTACCCTAACCCTAACGCGTACCCTAACGCTAACCCCTACCCTAACCCTAACACGTACCCTAATCCTAACCCGTACCCTAAACCGAGCCCTAACCCTAACACTAACCCTAACCCTAACCCTAACCCATACCCTACGCCGTACCCGAAGCCCTCCCCGAACCCGTACCCTAAACCGTACCCTAAGCCTAACCCTAAGCCTAACCCTCAACCTAGGCTACCCTTGACTGCTTCTGCCTCCAATAGATTTCCTAAGCACTAGTGTTTTAAGGAACAGCTTAAAAAGAGAATCCTAATGAGATTTCTTTATAATAGGTGTGTCCCTTATCTAATCCTAGTGTCTAAACTCTTCTCCATGGCTGGACCCCCAAATAATATTCCTTTATGTGCTAAGGGGTATCTAGAGAGTGGGATAGGTTTAATAACTACCCTAACCCTAACGGGTACCCTAACGCTAACCCCTGCCCTAACCCTAACACGTACCCTAATCCTAACCCGTACCCTAAACTGAGCCCTAAACCTAACACTAACCCTAACCCTAACCCTAACCCATACCCTACGCCGTACCCGAAGCCCTCCCCGAACCCGTACCCTAAGCCGTACCCTAAGCCTAACCCTAAGCCTAACCCTAACCCTAGGCTACCCTTGACTGCTTCTGCCTCCAATAGATTTCCTAAGCACTAGTGTTTTAAGGAACAGCTTAAAAAGAGAATCCTAATGTGATTTCTTTATAATGGTTGTGTTCCTTATCTTATCCTAGTGTCTAAACTCTTCTCCATGGCTGGACCCCCAAATAATATTCCTTTACGTGCTAAGGGGTAACTAGAGAGTGGGATAGGTTTAATAACTACCCTAACCCTAACGCGTACCCTAACGCTAACCCCTACCCTAACCCTAACACGTACACTAATCCTAACCCGTACCCTAAACCGAGCCCTAACCCTAACACTAACCGTAACCCTAACTCTAACCCATACCCTACGCCGTACCCGAAGCCCTCCCCAAACCCGTACCCTAAACAGTACCCTAAGCCTAACCCTAAGCCTAACCCTAAACCTAGGCTACCCTTGACTGCTTCTGCCTCCAATAGATTTCCTAAGCACTAGTGTTTTAAGGAACAGCTTAAAAAGAGAATCCTAATGAGATTTCTTTATAATGGGTGTGTCCCTTATCTAATCCTAGTGTCTAAACTCTTCTCCATGGCTGGACCCCCAAATAATATTCCTTTATGTGCTAAGGGGTATCTAGAGAGTGGGATAGGTTTAATCACTACCCTAACCCTAACGCGTACCCTAACCCTAACCCCTACCCTAACCCTAACACGTACCCTAATCCTAACCCGTACCCTAAAGCGAGCCCTAACCCTAACACTAACCCTAACCCTAACCCTAACCCATACCCTACGCCGTACCCGAAGCCCTCCCCGAACCCGTACCCTAAGCCGTACCCTAAGCCTAACCCTAAGCCTAACCCTAACCCTAGGCTACCCTTGACTGCTTCTGCCTCCAATAGATTTCCTAAGCACTAGTGTTTTAAGGAACAGCTTAAAAAGAGAATCCTAATGTGATTTCTTTATACTGTGTGTGTTCCTTATATTATCTTAGTGTCTAAACTCTTCTCCATGGCTGGACCCCCAAATAATATTCCTTTACGTGCTAAGGGGTATCTAGAGAGTGGGATAGGTTTAATAACTACCCTAACCCTAATGGGTACCCTAACCCTAACCCCTGCCCTAACCCTAACACGTACCCTAATCCTAACCCGTACCCTAAACCGAGCCCTAACCCTAACACTAACCCTAACCCTATCCCTAACCCATACCCTACGCCGTACCCGAAACCCTCCCCGAACCCGTACCCTAAGCCGTACCCTAAGCCTAACCCTAAGCCTAACCCTAACCCTAGGCTACCCTTGACTGCTTCTGCCTCCAATAGATTTCCTAAGCACTCGGGTTTTAAGGAACAGCTTAAAAAGAGAATCCTAATGTGATTTCTTTATAATGGGTGTGTTCCTTATCTTATCCTAGTGTCTAAACTCTTCTCCATGGCTGGACCCCCAAATAATATTCCTTTACGTGCTAAGGGGTAACTAGAGAGTGGGATAGGTTTAATAACTACGTTAACCCTAATGCGTACCCTAACGCTAACCCCTACCCTAACCCTAACACGTACCCTAATTCTAACCCGTACCCTAAACCGAGCCCTAACCCTAACACTAACCCTAACCCTAACCCTAACCCATACCCTACGCCATACCCGAAGCCCTCCCCGAACCCGTACCCTAAGCCGTACCCTAAGCCTAACCCTAAGCCTAACCCTAACCCTAGGCTACCCTTGACTGCTTCTGCCTCCAATAGATTTCCTAAGCACTAGTGTTTTAAGGAACAGCTTAAAAAGAGAATCCTAATGTGATTTCTTTATAATGTGTGTGTTCCTTATATTATCTTAGTGTCTAAACTCTTCTCCATGGCTGGACCGCCAAATAATATTCCTTTACGTGCTAAGGGGTATCTAGAGAGTGGGATAGGTTTAATAACTACCCTAACCCTAACGGGTACCCTAACCCTAACCCCTGCCCTAACCCTAACACATACCCTAATACTAACCCGTACCCTAAGCCGAGCCCTAACCCTAACACTAACCCTAACCCTAACCTTAACCCATACCCTACGCCGTACCCGAAGCCCTCCCCGAACCCGTACCCTAAGCCGTACCCTAAGCCTAACCCTAAGCCTAACCCTAACCCTAGGCTACCCTTGACTGCTTCTGCCTCCAATAGATTTCCTAAGCACTAGTGTTTTAAGGAACAGCTTAAAAAGAGAATCCTAATGTGATTTCTTTATAATGAGTGTGTTCCTTATCTTATCCTAGTGTCTAAACTCTTCTCCATGGCTGGAACCCCAAATAATATACCTTTACGTGCTAAGGGGTAACTAGAGAGTGGGATAGGTTTAATAACAACCCTAACCCTAACGCGTACCCTAACGCTAACCCCTACCCTAACCCTAACACGTACCCTAATCCTAACCCGTACCCTAAACCGAGCCCTAACCCTAACACTAACCCTAACCCTAACTCTAACCCATACCCTACGCCGTACCCGAAGCCCTCCCCAAACCCGTACCCTAAACCGTACCCTAAGCCTAACCCTAAGCCTAACCCTAACCCTAGGCTACCCTTGACTGCTTCTGCCTCCAATAGATTTCCTAAGCACTAGTGTTTTAAGGAACAGCTTAAAAAGAGAATCCTAATGTGATTTCTTTATAATGTGTGTGTTCCTTATATTATTTTAGTGTCTAAACTCTTCTCCATGGCTGGACCCCAAAATAATATTCCTTTACATGCTAAGGGGTATCTAGAGAGTGGGATAGGTTTAATCACTGCCCTAACCGTAACGCGTACCCTAACCCTAACCCCTACCCTAACCCTAACACGTACCCTAATCCTAACCTGTACCCTAAACCGAGCCCTAACCCTAACACTAACCCTAACCCTAACCCTAAACCATACCCTACGCCGTACCCGAAACCCTCCCCGAACCCGTTCCCTAAGCCGTACCCTAAGCCTACCCCTAAGCCTAACCCTAACCCTAGGCTACCGTTGACTGCTTCTGCCTCCAATAGATTTCCTAAGCACTAGTGTTTTAAGGAACAGCTTAAAAAGAGAATCCTAATGTGATTTCTTTATAATGGGTGTGTTCCTTATCTTATCCTAGTGTCTAAATTCTTCTCCATGGCTGGACCCCCAAATAATATTCCTTTACGTGCTAAGGGGTAACTAGAGAGAGGGATAGGTTTAATAACTACCCTATCCCTAATGCGTACCCTAACGCTAACCCCTACCCTAACCCTAACACGTACCCTAATCCTAACCCGTACCCTAAACCGAGCCCTAACCCTAACACTAACCCTAACCCTAACCCTAACCCATACCCTACGCCGTACCCGAAGCCCTCCCCGAACCCGTACCCTAAGCCGTAACCTAAGCCTAACCCTAAGCCTAACCCTTACCCTAGGCTACCCTTGACTGCTTCTGCCTCCAATAGATTTCCTAAGCACTAGTGTTTTAAGGAACAGCTTAAAAAGAGAATCCTAATGTGATTTCTTTATAATGGGTGTGTTCCTTATCTTATCCAAGTGTATAAACTCTTCTCCATTGCTGGACCCCCAAATAATATTCCTTTACGTGCTAAGGGGTAACTAGAGAGTGGGATAGGTTTAATAACTACCCTAACCCTAACGCGTACCCTAACGCTAACCCCTACCCTAACCCTAACACGTACCCTAATCCTAACCCGTACCCTAAACCGAGCCCTAACCCTAACACTAACCCTAACCCTAACTCTAACCCATACCCTACGCCGTACCCGAAGCCCTCCCCAAACCCGTACCCTAAACTGTACCCTAAGCCTAACCCTACGCCTAACCCTAACCCTAGGCTACCCTTGACTGCTTCTGCCTCCAATAGATTTCCTAAGCACTAGTGTTTTAAGGAACAGCTTAAAAAGATTATCCTAATGTGATTTCTTTATAATGGGTGTGTTCCTTATCTTATCCTAGTGTCTAAACTCTTCTCCATGGCTGGACCCCCAAATAATATTACTTTACGTGCTAAGGGGTATCTAGAGAGTGGGATAGGTTTAATAACTACCCTAACCGTAACGCGTACCCTAACCCTAACCCCTACCCTAACCCTAACATGTACCCTAATCCTAACCCGTACCCTAAACCGAGCCCTAACCCTAACACTAACCCTAACCCTAACCCTAACCCATACCCTACGCCGTACCCGAAGCCCTCCCCGAACCCGTACCCTAAGCCGAACCCTAAGCCTAACCCTAAGCCTAACCCTAACCCTAGGCTACCCTTGACTGCTTCTGCCTCCAATAGATTTCCTAAGCACTAGTGTTTTAAGGAACAGCTTAAAAAGAGAATCCTAATGTGATTTCTTTATAATGGGTGTGTTCCTTATCTTATCCTAGTGTCTAAACTCTTCTCCATGGCTGGACCCCCAAATAATATTCCTTTACGTGCTAAGGGGTAACTAGAGAGTGGGATAGGTTTAATAACTACCCTAACCCTAACGCGTACCCTAACGCTAACCCCTACCCTAACCCTAACACGTACCCTAATCCTAACCCGTACCCTAAACCGAGCCCTAACCCTAACACTAACCCTAACCCTAACTCTAACCCATACCCTACGCCGTACCCGAAGCCCTCCCCAAACCCGTACCCTAAACCGTACCCTAAGCCTAACCCTAAGCCTAACCCTAACCCTAGGCTACCCTTGACTGCTTCTGCCTCCAATATATTTCCTAAGCACTAGTGTTTTAAGGAACAGCTTAAAAAGAGAATCCTAATGTGATTTCTTTTTAATGGGTGTGTTCCTTATCTAATCCTAGTGTCTAAACTCTTCTCCATGGCTGGACCCCCAAATAATATTCCTTTATGTGCTAAGGGGTATCTAGAGAGTGGGATAGGTTTAATCACTACCCTAACCCTAACGCGTACACTAACCCTAACCCCTACCCTAACCCTAACACGTACCCTAATCCTAACCCGTACCCTAAACCGAGCCCTAACCCTAACACTAACCCTAACCCTAACCCTAACCCATACCCTACGCCGTACCCGAAGCCCTCCCCGAACCCGTACCCTAAGCCGTACCCTAAGCCTACCCCTAAGCCTCACCCTAACCCTAGGCTACCCTTGACTGCTTCTGCCTCCAATAGATTTCCTAAGCACTAGTGTTTTAAGGAACAGCTTAAAAAGAGAATCCTAATGTGATTTCTTTATAATGTGTGTGTTCCTTATATTATCTTAGTGTCTAAACTCTTCTCCATGGCTGGACCCCCAAATAATATTCCTTTACGTGCTAAGGGGTATCTAGAGAGTGGGATAGGTTTAATAACTACCCTAACCCTAACGGGTACCCTAACCCTAACCCCTGCCCTAACCCTAACACGTACCCTAATCCTAACCCGTACCCTAAACCGAGCCCTAACCCTAACACTAACCCTAACCCTAACCCTAACCCATACCCTACGCCGTACCCGAAACCCTCCCCGAACCCGTACCCTAAGCCGTACCCTAAGCCTAACCCTAAGCCTAACCCTAACCCTAGGCTACCCTTGACTGCTTCTGCCTCCAATAGATTTCCTAAGCACTAGGGTTTTAAGGAACAGCTTAAAAAGAGAATCCTAATGTGATTTCTTTATAATGGGTGTGTTCCTTATCTTATTCTAGTGTCTAAACTCTTCTCCATGGCTGGACCCCCAAATAATATTCCTTTACGTGCTAAGGGGTAACTAGAGAGTGGGATAGGTTTAATAACTACGTTAACCCTAACGCGTACCCTAACGCTAACCCCTACCCTAACCCTAACACGTACCCTAATCCTAACCCGTACCCTAAACCGAGCCCTAACCCTAACACTAACCCTAACCCTAACCCTAACCCATACCCTACGCCATACCCGAAGCCCTCCCCGAACCCGTACCCTAAGCCGTACCCTAAGCCTAACCCTAAGCCTAACCCTAACCCTAGGCTACCCTTGACTGCTTCTGCCTCCAATAGATTTCCTAAGCACTAGTGTTTTAAGGAACAGCTTAAAAAGAGAATCCTAATGTGATTTCTTTATAATGTGTGTGTTCCTTATATTATCTTAGTGTCTAAACTCTTCTCCATGGCTGGACCGCCAAATAATATTCCTTTACGTGCTAAGGGGTATCTAGAGAGTGGGATGGGTTTAATAACTACCCTAACCCTAACGGGTACCCTAACCCTAACCCCTGCCCTAACCCTAACACATACCCTAATACTAACCCGTACCCTAAGCCGAGCCCTAACCCTAACACTAACCCTAACCCTAACCTTAACCCATACCCTACGCCGTACCCGAAGCCCTCCCCGAACCCGTACCCTAAGCCGTACCCTAAGCCTAACTTTAAGCCTAACCCTAACCCTAGGCTACCCTTGACTGCTTCTGCCTCCAATAGATTTCCTAAGCACTAGTGTTTTAAGGAACAGCTTAAAAAGAGAATCCTAATGTGATTTCTTTATAATGAGTGTGTTCCTTATCTTATCCTAGTGTCTAAACTCTTTTCCATGGCTGGAACCCCAAATAATATACCTTTACGTGCTAAGGGGTAACTAGAGAGTGGGATAGGTTTAATAACAACCCTAACCCTAACGCGTACCCTAACGCTAACCCCTACCCTAACCCTAACACGTACCCTAATCCTAACCCGTACCCTAAACCGAGCCCTAACCCTAACACTAACCCTAACCCTAACTCTAACCCATACCCTACGCCGTACCCGAAGCCCTCCCCAAACCCGTACCCTAAACTGTACCCTAAGCCTAACCCTACGCCTAACCCTAACCCTAGGCTACCCTTGACTGCTTCTGCCTCCAATAGATTTCCTAAGCACTAGTGTTTTAAGGAACAGCTTAAAAAGATTATCCTAATGTGATTTCTTTATAATGGGTGTGTTCCTTATCTTATCCTAGTGTCTAAACTCTTCTCCATGGCTGGACCCCCAAATAATATTACTTTACCTGCTAAGGGGTATCTAGAGAGTGGGATAGGTTTAATAACTACCCTAACCGTAACGCGTACCCTAACCCTAACCCCTACCCTAACCCTAACATGTACCCTAATCCTAACCCGTACCCTAAACCGAGCCCTAACCCTAACACTAACCCTAACCCTAACCCTAACCCATACCCTACGCCGTACCCGAAGCCCTCCCCGAACCCGTACCCTAAGCCGAACCCTAAGCCTAACCCTAAGCCTAACCCTAACCCTAGGCTACCCTTGACTGCTTCTGCCTCCAATAGATTTCCTAAGCACTAGTGTTTTAAGGAACAGCTTAAAAAGAGAATCCTAATGTGATTTCTTTATAATGGGTGTGTTCCTTATCTTATCCTAGTGTCTAAACTCTTCTCCATGGCTGGACCCCCAAATAATATTCCTTTACGTGCTAAGGGGTAACTAGAGAGTGGGATAGGTTTAATAACTACCCTAACCCTAACGCGTACCCTAACGCTAACCCCTACCCTAACCCTAACACGTACCCTAATCCTAACCCGTACCCTAAACCGAGCCCTAACCCTAACACTAACCCTAACCCTAACTCTAACCCATACCCTACGCCGTACCCGAAGCCCTCCCCAAACCCGTACCCTAAACCGTACCCTAAGCCTAACCCTAAGCCTAACCCTAACCCTAGGCTACCCTTGACTGCTTCTGCCTCCAATATATTTCCTAAGCACTAGTGTTTTAAGGAACAGCTTAAAAAGAGAATCCTAATGTGATTTCTTTTTAATGGGTGTGTTCCTTATCTAATCCTAGTGTCTAAACTCTTCTCCATGGCTGGACCCCCAAATAATATTCCTTTATGTGCTAAGGGGTATCTAGAGAGTGGGATAGGTTTAATCACTACCCTAACCCTAACGCGTACACTAACCCTAACCCCTACCCTAACCCTAACACGTACCCTAATCCTAACCCGTACCCTAAACCGAGCCCTAACCCTAACACTAACCCTAACCCTAACCCTAACCCATACCCTACGCCGTACCCGAAGCCCTCCCCGAACCCGTACCCTAAGCCGTACCCTAAGCCTACCCCTAAGCCTCACCCTAACCCTAGGCTACCCTTGACTGCTTCTGCCTCCAATAGATTTCCTAAGCACTAGTGTTTTAAGGAACAGCTTAAAAAGAGAATCCTAATGTGATTTCTTTATAATGTGTGTGTTCCTTATATTATCTTAGTGTCTAAACTCTTCTCCATGGCTGGACCCCCAAATAATATTCCTTTACGTGCTAAGGGGTATCTAGAGAGTGGGATAGGTTTAATAACTACCCTAACCCTAACGGGTACCCTAACCCTAACCCCTGCCCTAACCCTAACACGTACCCTAATCCTAACCCGTACCCTAAACCGAGCCCTAACCCTAACACTAACCCTAACCCTAACCCTAACCCATACCCTACGCCGTACCCGAAACCCTCCCCGAACCCGTACCCTAAGCCGTACCCTAAGCCTAACCCTAAGCCTAACCCTAACCCTAGGCTACCCTTGACTGCTTCTGCCTCCAATAGATTTCCTAAGCACTAGGGTTTTAAGGAACAGCTTAAAAAGAGAATCCTAATGTGATTTCTTTATAATGGGTGTGTTCCTTATCTTATCCTAGTGTCTAAACTCTTCTCCATGGCTGGACCCCCAAATAATATTCCTTTACGTGCTAAGGGGTAACTAGAGAGTGGGATAGGTTTAATAACTACGTTAACCCTAACGCGTACCCTAACGCTAACCCCTACCCTAACCCTAACACGTACCCTAATCCTAACCCGTACCCTAAACCGAGCCCTAACCCTAACACTAACCCTAACCCTAACCCTAACCCATACCCTACGCCATACCCGAAGCCCTCCCCGAACCCGTACCCTAAGCCGTACCCTAAGCCTAACCCTAAGCCTAACCCTAACCCTAGGCTACCCTTGACTGCTTCTGCCTCCAATAGATTTCCTAAGCACTAGTGTTTTAAGGAACAGCTTAAAAAGAGAATCCTAATGTGATTTCTTTATAATGTGTGTGTTCCTTATATTATCTTAGTGTCTAAACTCTTCTCCATGGCTGGACCGCCAAATAATATTCCTTTACGTGCTAAGGGGTATCTAGAGAGTGGGATAGGTTTAATAACTACCCTAACCCTAACGGGTACCCTAACCCTAACCCCTGCCCTAACCCTAACACATACCCTAATACTAACCCGTACCCTAAGCCGAGCCCTAACCCTAACACTAACCCTAACCCTAACCTTAACCCATACCCTACGCCGTACCCGAAGCCCTCCCCGAACCCGTACCCTAAGCCGTACCCTAAGCCTAACTTTAAGCCTAACCCTAACCCTAGGCTACCCTTGACTGCTTCTGCCTCCAATAGATTTCCTAAGCACTAGTGTTTTAAGGAACAGCTTAAAAAGAGAATCCTAATGTGATTTCTTTATAATGAGTGTGTTCCTTATCTTATCCTAGTGTCTAAACTCTTTTCCATGGCTGGAACCCCAAATAATATACCTTTACGTGCTAAGGGGTAACTAGAGAGTGGGATAGGTTTAATAACAACCCTAACCCTAACGCGTACCCTAACGCTAACCCCTACCCTAACCCTAACACGTACCCTAATCCTAACCCGTACCCTAAACCGAGCCCTAACCCTAACACTAACCCTAACCCTAACTCTAACCCATACCCTACGCCGTACCCGAAGCCCTCCCCAAACCCGTACCCTAAACCGTACCCTAAGCCTAACCCTAAGCCTAACCCTAACCCTAGGCTACCCTTGACTGCTTCTGCCTCCAATAGATTTCCTAAGCACTAGTGTTTTAAGGAACAGCTTAAAAAGAGAATCCTAATGTGATTTCTTTATAATGTGTGTGTTCCTTATATTATTTTAGTGTCTAAACTCTTCTCCATGGCTGGACCCCAAAATAATATTCCTTTACATGCTAAGGGGTATCTAGAGAGTGGGATAGGTTTAATCACTGCCCTAACCGTAACGCATACCCTAACCCTAACCCCTACCCTAACCCTAACACGTACCCTAATCCTAACCTGTACCCTAAACCGAGCCCTAACCCTAACACTAACCCTAACCCTAACCCTAAACCATACCCTACGCCGTACCCGAAACCCTCCCCGAACCCGTTCCCTAAGCCGTACCCTAAGCCTACCCCTAAGCCTAACCCTAACCCTAGGCTACCGTTGACTGCTTCTGCCTCCAATAGATTTCCTAAGCACTAGTGTTTTAAGGAACAGCTTAAAAAGAGAATCCTAATGTGATTTCTTTATAATGGGTGTGTTCCTTATCTTATCCTAGTGTCTAAATTCTTCTCCATGGCTGGACCCCCAAATAATATTCCTTTACGTGCTAAGGGGTAACTAGAGAGTGGGATAGGTTTAATAACTACCCTATCCCTAATGCGTACCCTAACGCTAACCCCTACCCTAACCCTAACACGTACCCTAATCCTAACCCGTACCCTAAACCGAGCCCTAACCCTAACACTAACCCTAACCCTAACCCTAACCCATACCCTACGCCGTACCCGAAGCCCTCCCCGAACCCGTACCCTAAGCCGTAACCTAAGCCTAACCCTAAGCCTAACCCTTACCCTAGGCTACCCTTGACTGCTTCTGCCTCCAATTGATTTCCTAACCACTAGTGTTTTAAGGAACAGCTTAAAAAGAGAATCCTAATGTGATTTCTTTATAATGGGTGTGTTCCTTATCTAATCCTAGTGTCTAAACTCTTCTCCATGGCTGGACCCCCAAATAATATTCCTTTATGTGCTAAGGGGTATCTAGAGAGTGGGATAGGTTTAATCACTACCCTAACCCTAACGTGTACCCTAACCCTAACCCCTACCCTAACACTAACACGTACCCTAATCCTAACCCGTACCCTAAACCGAGCCCTAACCCTAACACTAACCCTAACCCTAACCCTAACCCATACCCTACGCCGTACCCGAAACCCTCCCCGAACCCGTACCCTAAGCCGTACCCTAAGCCTAACCCTAAGCCTAACCCTAACCCTAGGCTACCCTTGACTGCTTCTGCCTCCAATAGATTTCCTAAGCACTAGTGTTTTAAGGAACAGCTTAAAAAGAGAATCCTAATGTGATTTCTTTATAATGGGTGTGTTCCTTATCTTATCCTAGTGTCTAAATTCTTCTCCATGGCGGGACCCCCAAATAATATTCCTTTACGTGCTAAGGGGTATCTAGAGAGTGGGATAGGTTTAATAACTACCCTAACCCTAACGGGTACCCTAACGCTAACCCCTGCCCTAACCCTAACACGTACCCTAATCCTAACCCGTACCCTAAACTGAGCCCTAACCCTAACACTAACCCTAACCCTAACCTTAACTCATACCCTACGCCGTACCCGAAGCCCTCCCCGAACCCGTACCCTAAGCCGTACCCTAAGCCTAACCCTAAGCCTAACCCTAACCCTAGGCTACCCTTGACTGCTTCTGCCTCCAATAGATTTCCTAAGCACTAGTGTTTTAAGGAACAGCTTAAAAAGAGAATCCTAATGTGATTTCTTTATAATGGGTGTGTTCCTTATCTTATCCAAGTGTATAAACTCTTCTCCATTGCTGGACCCCCAAATAATATTCCTTTACGTGCTAAGGGGTAACTAGAGAGTGGGATATGTTTAATAACTACCCTAACCCTAACGCGTACCCTAACGCTAACCCCTACCCTAACCCTAACACGTACCCTAATCCTAACCCGTACCCTAAACCGAGCCCTAACCCTAACACTAACCCTAACCCTAACTCTAACCCATACCCTACGCCGTACCCGAAGCCCTCCCCAAACCCGTACCCTAAACTGTACCCTAAGCCTAACCCTACGCCTAACCCTAACCCTAGGCTACCCTTGACTGCTTCTGCCTCCAATAGATTTCCTAAGCACTAGTGTTTTAAGGAACAGCTTAAAAAGAGAATCCTAATGTGATTTCTTTATAATGTGTGTGTTCCTTATATTATCTTAGTGTCAAAACTCTTCTCCATGGCTGGACCCCAAAATAATATTCCTTTACGTGTTAAGGGGTATCTAGAGAGTGGGATAGGTTTAATCACTACCCTAACCGTAACGCGTACCCTAACCCTAACCACTACCCTAACCCTAACACGTACCCTAATCCTAACCCGTACCCTAAACCGAGCCCTAACCCTAACACTAACCCTAACCCTAACCCTAAACCATACCCTATGCCGTACCCGAAGCCCTCCCCGAACCCGTACCCTAAGCCGTACGCTAAGCCTAACCCTAAGCCTAACCCTAACCCTAGGCTACCCTTGACTGCTTCTGCCTCCAATAGATTTCCTAAGCACTAGTGTTTTAAGGAACAGCTTAAAAAGATTATCCTAATGTGATTTCTTTATAATGGGTGTGTTCCTTATCTTATCCTAGTGTCTAAACTCTTCTCCATGGCTGGACCCCCAAATAATATTCCTTTACGTGCTAAGGGGTATCTAGAGAGTGGGACAGGTTTAATAACTACCCTAACCGTAACGCGTACCCTAACCCTAACCCCTACCCTAACCCTAACACGTACCCTAATCCTAACCCGTACCCTAAACCGAGCCGTAACCCTAACACTAACCCTAACCCTAACCCTAACACATACCCTACGCCGTACCCGAAACCCTCTCCGAACCCGTACCCTAAGCCGTACCCTAAGCCTAACCCTAAGCCTAACCCTAACCCTAGGCTACCCTTGACTGCTTCTGCCTCCAATAGATTTCCTAAGCACTAGTGTTTTAAGGAACAGCTTAAAAAGAGAATCCTAATGTGATTTCTTTATAATGGGTGTGTTCCTTATCTTATCCTAGTGTCTAAACTCTTCTCCATGGCTGGACCTCCAAATAATATTCCTTTACGTGCTAAGGGGTAACTAGAGAGTGGGATAGGTTTAATAACTACCCTAACCCTAACGCGTACCCTAACGCTAACCCCTACCCTAACCCTAACACGTACACTAATCCTAACCCGTACCCTAAACCGAGCCCTAACCCTAACACTAATCCTAACCCTAACCCTAACCCATACCCTACGCCGTACCCGAAGCCCTCCCCGAACCCGTACCCTAAGCCGTACCCTAAGCCTAACCCTAAGCCTAACCCTAACCGTAGGCTACCCTTGACTGCTTCTGCCTCCAATAGATTTCCTAAGCACTAGTGTTTTAAGGAACAGCTTAAAAAGAGAATCCTAATGTGATTTCTTTATAATGTGTGTGTTCCTTATATTATCTTAGTGTCTAAACTCTTCTCCATGTCTGGACCCCCAAATAATATTCCTTTACGTGCTAAGGGGTATCTAGAGAGTGGGATAGGTTTAATAACTACCCTAACCGTAACGCGTACCCTAACCCTAACCCCTACCCTAACCCTAACATGTACCCTAATCCTAACACGTACCCTAAACCGAGCCCTAACCCTAACACTAACCCTAACCCTAACCCTAACCCATACCCTACGCCGTACCCGAAGCCCTCCCCGAACCCGTACCCTAAGCCGTACCCTAAGCCTAACCCTAAGCCTAACCCTAACCCTAGGCTACCCTTGACTGCTTCTGCCTCCAATAGATTTCCTAAGCACTAGTGTTTTAAGGAACAGCTTAAAAAGAGAATCCTAATGTGATTTCTTTATAATGGGTGTGTTCCTTATCTTATCCTAGTGTCTAAACTCTTCTCCATGGCTGGACCCCCAAATAATATTCCTTTACGTGCTAAGGGGTAACTAGAGAGTGGGATAGGTTTAATAACTAACCTAACCCTAACGCGTACCCTAACGCTAACCCCTACCCTAACCCTAACACGTACCCTAATCCTAACCCGTACCCTAAACCGAGCCCTAACCCTAACACTAACCCTAACCCTAACTCTAACCCATACCCTACGCCGTACCCGAAGCCCTCCCCAAACCCGTACCCTAAACCGTACCCTAAGCCTAACCCTAAGCCTAACCCTAACCCTAGGCTACCCTTGACTGCTTCTGCCTCCAATATATTTCCTAAGCACTAGTGTTTTAAGGAACAGCTTAAAAAGAGAATCCTAATGTGATTTCTTTTTAATGGGTGTGTTCCTTATCTAATCCTAGTGTCTAAACTCTTCTCCATGGCTGGACCCCCAAATAATATTCCTTTATGTGCTAAGGGGTATCTAGAGAGTGGGATAGGTTTAATCACTACCCTAACCCTAACGCGTACACTAACCCTAACCCCTACCCTAACCCTAACACGTACCCTAATCCTAACCCGTACCCTAAACCGAGCCCTAACCCTAACACTAACCCTAACCCTAACCCTAACCCATACCCTACGCCGTACCCGAAGCCCTCCCCGAACCCGTACCCTAAGCCGTACCCTAAGCCTACCCCTAAGCCTCACCCTAACCCTAGGCTACCCTTGACTGCTTCTGCCTCCAATAGATTTCCTAAGCACTAGTGTTTTAAGGAACAGCTTAAAAAGAGAATCCTAATGTGATTTCTTTATAATGTGTGTGTTCCTTATATTATCTTAGTGTCTAAACTCTTCTCCATGGCTGGACCCCCAAATAATATTCCTTTACGTGCTAAGGGGTATCTAGAGAGTGGGATAGGTTTAATAACTACCCTAACCCTAACGGGTACCCTAACCCTAACCCCTGCCCTAACCCTAACACGTACCCTAATCCTAACCCGTACCCTAAACCGAGCCCTAACCCTAACACTAACCCTAACCCTAACCCTAACCCATACCCTACGCCGTACCCGAAACCCTCCCCGAACCCGTACCCTAAGCCGTACCCTAAGCCTAACCCTAAGCCTAACCCTAACCCTAGGCTACCCTTGACTGCTTCTGCCTCCAATAGATTTCCTAAGCACTAGTGTTTTAAGGAACAGCTTAAAAAGAGAATCCTAATGTGATTTCTTTATAATGGGTGTGTTCCTTATCTTATCCTAGTGTCTAAACTCTTCTCCATGGCTGGACCCCCAAATAATATTCCTTTACGTGCTAAGGGGTAACTAGAGAGTGGGATAGGTTTAATAACTACCCTAACCCTAACGCGTACCCTAACGCTAACCCCTACCCTAACCCTAACACGTACCCTTATCCTAAACCGTACCCTAAACCGAGCCCTAACCCTAACACTAACCCTAACCCTAACTCTAACCCATACCCTACGCCGTACCCGAAGCCCTCCCCGAACCCGTACCCTAAGCCGTACCCTAAGCCTAACCCTAAGCCTAACCCTAACCGTAGGCTACCCTTGACTGCTTCTGCCTCCAATAGATTTCCTAAGCACTAGTGTTTTAAGGAACAGCTTAAAAAGAGAATCCTAATGTGATTTCTTTATAATGTGTGTGTTCCTTATATTATCTTATTGTCTAAACTCTTCTCCATGGCTGGACCCCCAAATAATATTCCTTTACGTGCTAAGGGGTATCTAGAGAGTGTGATAGGTTTAATAACTACCCTAACCGTAACGCGTACCCTAACCCGAACCCCTACCCTAACCCTAACATGTACCCTAATCCTAACACGTACCCTAAACCGAGCCCTAACCCTAACACTAACCCTAACCCTAACCCTAACCAATACCCTACGCCGTAACCGAAGCCCTCCCCGAACCCGTACCCTAAGCCGTACCCTAAGCCTAATCCTAAGCCTAACCCTAGGCTACCCTTGACTGCTTCTGCCTCCAATAGATTTCCTAAGCACTAGTGTTTTAAGGAACAGCTTAAAAAGAGAATCCTAATGTGATTTCTTTATAATGGGTGTGTTCCTTATCTTATCCTAGTGTCTAAACTCTTCTCCATGGCTGGACCCCCAAATAATATTCCTTTACGTGCTAAGGGGTAACTAGAGAGTGGGATAGGTTTAATAACTACCCTAACCCTAACGCGTACCCTAACGCTAACCCCTACCCTAACCCTAACACGTACCCTAATCCTAACCCGTACCCTAAACCGAGCCCTAACCCTAACACTAACCCTAACCCTAACTCTAACCCATACCCTACGCCGTACCCGAAGCCCTCCCCAAACCCGTACCCTAAACCGTACCCTAAGCCTAACCCTAAGCCTAACCCTAACCCTAGGCTACCCTTGACTGCTTCTGCCTCCAATAGATTTCCTAAGCACTAGTGTTTTAAGGAACAGCTTAAAAAGAGAATCCTAATGTGATTTCTTTTTAATGGGTGTGTTCCTTATCTAATCCTAGTGTCTAAACTCTTCTCCATGGCTGGACCCCCAAATAATATTCCTTTACGTGCTAAGGGGTATCTAGAGAGTGGGATAGGTTTAATAACTACCCTAACCCTAACGGGTACCCTAACCCTAACCCCTGCCCTAACCCTAACACATACCCTAATATTAACCCGTACCCTAAACCGAGCCCTAACCCTAACACTAACCCTAACCCTAACCTTAACCCATACCCTACGCCGTACCCGAAGCCCTCCCCGAACCCGTACCCTAAGCCGTACCCTAAGCCTAACCCTAAGCCTAACCCTAACCCTAGGCTACCCTTGACTGCTTCTGCCTCCAATAGATTTCCTAAGCACTAGTGTTTTAAGGAACAGCTTAAAAAGAGAATCCTAATGTGATTTCTTTATAATGGGTGTGTTCCTTATCTTATCCTAGTGTCTAAACTCTTCTCCATTTCTGGACCCCCAAATAATATACCTTTACGTGCTAAGGGGTAACTAGAGAGTGGGATAGGTTTAATAACAACCCTAACCCTAACGCGTACCCTAACGCTAACCCCTACCCTAACCCTAACACGTACCCTAATCCTAACCCGTACCCTAAACCGAGCCCTAACCCTAACACTAACCCTAACCCTAACTCTAACCCATACCCTACGCCGTACCCGAAGCCCTCCCCAAACCCGTCCCCTAAACCGTACCCTAAGCCTAACCCTAAGCCTAACCCTAACCCTAGGCTACCCTTGACTGCTTCTGCCTCCAATAGATTTCCTAAGCACTAGTGTTATAAGGAACAGCTTAAAAAGAGAATCCTAATGTGATTTCTTTATAATGGGTGTGTTCCTTATCTAATCCTAGTGTCTAAACTCTTCTCCATGGCTGGACCCCCAAATAATATTCCTTTATGTGCTAAGGGGTATCTAGAGAGTGGGATAGGTTTAATCACTACCCTAACCCTAACGTGTACCCTAACCCTAACCCCTACCCTAACACTAACACGTACCCTAATCCTAACCCGTACCCTAAACCGAGCCCTAACCCTAACACTAACCCTAACCCTAACCCTAACCCATACCCTACGCCGTACCCGAAGCCCTCCCCGAACCCGTACCCTAAGCCGTACCCTAAGCCTAACCCTAAGCCTAACCCTAACCCTAGGCTACCCTTGACTGCTTCTGCCTCCAATAGATTTCCTAAGCACTAGTGTTTTAAGGAACAGCTTAAAAAGAGAATCCTAATGTGATTTCTTTATAATGGGTGTGTTCCTTATCTTATCCAAGTGTCTAAACTCTTCTCCATTGCTGGACCCCCAAATAATATTCCTTTACGTGCTAAGGGGTAACTAGAGAGTGGGATAGGTTTAATAACTACCCTAACCCTAACGCGTACCCTAACGCTAACCCCTACCCTAACCCTAACACGTACCCTAATCCTAACCCGTACCCTAAACCGAGCCCTAACCCTAACACTAACCCTAACCCTAACTCTAACCCATACCCTACGCCGTACCCGAAGCCCTCCCCAAACCCGTACCCTAAACCGTACCCTAAGCCTAACCCTACGCCTAACCCTAACCCTAGGCTACCCTTGACTGCTTCTGCCTCCAATAGATTTCCTAAGCACTAGTGTTTTAAGGAACAGCTTAAAAAGAGAATCCTAATGTGATTTCTTTATAATGTGTGTGTTCCTTATATTATCTTAGTGTCAAAACTCTTCTCCATGGCTGGACCCCAAAATAATATTCCTTTACGTGTTAAGGGGTATCTAGAGAGTGGGATAGGTTTAATCACTAACCTAACCGTAACGTGTACCCTAACCCTAACCCCTACCCTAACACTAACACGTACCCTAATCCTAACCCGTACCCTAAACCGAGCCCTAACCCTAACACTAACCCCAACCCTAACCCTAACCCATACCCTACGCCGTACCCGAAGCCCTCCCCAAACCCGTACCCTAAACCGTACCCTAAGCCTAACCCTAAGCCTAACCCTAACCCTAGGCTACCCTTGACTGCTTCTGCCTCCAATAGATTTCCTAAGCACTAGTGTTTTAAGGAACAGCTTAAAAAGAGAATCCTAATGTGATTTCTTTATAATGGGTGTGTTCCTTATATTATCCTAGTGTCTAAACTCTTCTCCATGGCGGGACTTCCAAATAATATTCCTTTACGTGCTAAGGGGTTACTAGAGAGTGAGATAGGTTTAATAACTACGTTAACCCTAATGCGTACCCTAACGCTAACCCCTACCCTAACCCTAACACGTACCCTAATCCTAACCCGTACCCTAAACCGAGCCCTAACCCTAACACTAACCCTAACCCTAACCCTAACCCATACCCTACGCCATACCCGAAGCCCTCCCCGAACCCGTACCCTAAGCCGTACCCTAAGCCTAACCCTAAGCCTAACCCTAACCCTAGGCTACCCTTGACTGCTTCTGCCTCCAATAGATTTCCTAAGCACTAGTGTTTTAAGGAACAGCTTAAAAAGAGAATCCTAATGTGATTTCTTTATAATGTGTGTGTTCCTTATATTATCTTAGTGTCTAAACTCTTCTCCATGGCTGGACCCCCAAATAATATTCCTTTACGTGCTAAGGGGTATCTAGAGAGTGGGATAGGTTTAATAACTACCCTAACCCTAACGGGTACCCTAACCCTAACCCCTGCCCTAACCCTAACACATACCCTAATACTAACCCGTACCCTAAACCGAGCCCTAACCCTAACACTAACCCTAACCCTAACCTTAACCCATACCGTACGCCGTACCCGAAGCCCTCCCCGAACCCGTACCCTAAGCCGTACCCTAAGCCTAACCCTAAGCCTAACCCTAACCCTAGGCTACCCTTGACTGCTTCTGCCTCCAATAGATTTCCTAAGCACTAGTGTTTTAAGGAACAGCTTAAAAAGAGAATCCTAATGTGATTTCTTTATAATGGGTGTGTTCCTTATATTATCCTAGTGTCTAAACTCTTCTCCATGGCGGGACCCACAAATAATATTCCTTTACGTGCTAAGGGGTTACTAGAGAGTGAGATAGGTTTAATAACTACGTTAACCCTAACGCGTACCCTAACGCTAACCCCTACCCTAACCCTAACACGTACCCTAATCCTAACCCGTACCCTAAACCGAGCCCTAACCCTAACACTAACCCTAACCCTAACCCTAACCCATACCCTACGCCATACCCGAAGCCCTCCCCGAACCCGTACCCTAAGCCGTAACCTAAGCCTAACCCTAAGCCTAACCCTAACCCTAGGCTACCCTTGACTGCTTCTGCCTCCAATAGATTTCCTAAGCACTAGTGTTTTAAGGAACAGCTTAAAAAGAGAATCCTAATGTGATTTCTTTATAATGTGTGTGTTCCTTATATTATCTTAGTGTCTAAACTCTTCTCCATGGCTGGACCCCCAAATAATATTCCTTTACGTGCTAAGGGGTATCTAGAGAGTGGGATAGGTTTAATAACTACCCTAACCCTAACGGGTACCCTAACCCTAACCCCTGCCCTAACCCTAACTCATACCCTAATACTAACCCGTACCCTAAACCGAGCCCTAACCCTAACACTAACCCTAACCCTAACCTTAACCCATACCCTACGCCGTACCCGAAGCCCTCCCCGAACCCGTACCCTAAGCCGTACCCTAAGCCTAACCCTAACCGTAGGCTACCCTTGACTGCTTCTAGGTAAGACGATTCTAAGTGAAATAAGTCACACAGAAAAGGACACTTCTCATAAGGTGTCACTTATAGAGGGAATGTAAAAACCGTTACACTTGAACTGAATTACAAAACAGAACAGAGTCACACATGCAGAAAACACACTATGGCTGCTTAACGGGAAAGGTGAGGTGGGGTGATACATAAAACAAGAGTTTCAAATTAGCTCAGATACCGTTCCATAAACCCAATATGGAATAGACAAGACCTACTCCTTGCTCAGAGAACTGGACTCAACACGCCCAATTCACCGCACAAGAATATATCTGACTAGCAATAATCTTAAAACCTATGTATTGATATCTCTCTGTTAGTGTGTCAAGTGGGTGTAAAGCGGCCTAAACACAGCCGTGAAAAGCAGCTAAACCCCATTATAAAAATAAATTACTTTTAAAAACCCATGAAACAAAGACAGGGAAAGAGAGAGAAATTCTTACACAATTCGTTCGGGGGCTGTGATGCAACCTGGATTGACCATATCTAGACCCACAGCTGGATGAGACATAAGGGTGGACACTCTTGGGGCTGAGAGGTTTGGTGAGGTTGGGTGAACAAACGCAGACCCTTTAAAGTAATACTGCGTGCTACCCATCGCATGGGTCCCAAATCTCCAGGTTCAAGGGCATCTTCCTACATCAAAAACATGCATGAGAACCCCAGAAGATGGTACACCGTGTGATGGGGAAAGGTTTCTAAAACGCACCTCATTTCTCACCTCCTTGTGCTCGTGTTCGCCATTCCAGCCACTTTACTAGCAATCTCCCTACTTGGAGCATCAGCACCTTTAAACTCCTGTTCTGTACAGGTTGCAATTTGTCCTGAGGATGAACGGGAAGACGGGAAACCAATGAGAGACTAGCTCTTGGTGTTGGGACAGGCACAGGTCACTCTATTTTCCCATCAGGAAGAAGAATTAACCACAGGCTCAGCCTGCCCCCCGGAACCAGAACAGGGCCTGAAGCCATCCTGCGCTTTTGCGGCCGGCTCCCAAAAAAGCGACTTGTAAAATGCAGCTTCAGGGCACTGCAATTCACAAACCTGCAGAGTTATAAATGATAACTCTCGTCCACAAATATATTGAGGGAAGGCAAAGAAGAGGATTTGAAATCAAGGCAGAATTGCAGGAAACAGATTTCAGGAGGTAGATTCGAATCGCATTTAAAGCACTTGAAAAGCGGCAAAACGTTGACAATGATGCCCTTGGCCAAAAAGGGCGTATGCCTTTTTTCCTGAATATATTCAGGAAAAAACGCATACGCCCTTTTTGGCCAACCAAGCAACCTGGAAAGGCAAATCAGCGCTACAAAGAAGTCTCGCTTCCCATCGGTCAAAAGGGACATGCTGAAAAAAGTGTCAAAACCAGAAATGCAGGACAGGCCATGGAGAAATGGGAGCCTTGCTACACTGATGGGCGGGATGTAAATTGCCAACAGCCACTCTGGAGAAGTGTACGGTGTGTCCTGAAACATCTAAAAAACACAGCTTAGAGAGCATAGGGCACTTCTACGCATGGGGGGATAAAGTGGGAAAATTGAAAATCAGCAAGACACAAGCACCCGAAAGTTTAGGGCTGCTCTGTTGACAAGGACCTCCACTTCATTCCACCTTAAATATCCCAGGAAAGCGAAAAATGGATAAAAAAGTTGTGGTCCTTATGTACAATGGACTATCACTCAGCCATGAAATCAATGTCATAAGGCTAGTAGCAGCATGATGAGTGGATTTAGGTAAGACGATTCTAAGTGAAATAAGTCACACAGAAAAGGACACTTCTCATAAGGTGTCACTTATAGAGGGAATGTAAAAACCGTTACACTTGAACTGAATTACAAAACAGAACAGAGTCACACATGCAGAAAACACACTATGGCTGCTTAACGGGAAAGGTGAGGTGGGGTGATACATAAAACAAGAGTTTCAAATTAGCTCAGATACCGTTCCATAAACCCAATATGGAATAGACAAGACCTACTCCTTGCTCAGAGAACTGGACTCAACACGCCCGATTCACCGCACAAGAATATATCTGACTAGTAATAATCTTAAAACCTATGTATTGATATCTCTCTGTTAGTGTGTCAAGTGTGTGTAAGGCGGCATAAACACGGCCGTGAAAAGCAGCTAAACCCCATTATAAAAATAAATTACTTTTAAAAACCCATGAAACAAAGACAGGGAAAGAGAGAGAAATTCTTACACAATTCGTTCGGGGGCTGTGATGCAACCTGGATTGACCATATCTAGACCCACAGCTGGATGAGACATAAGGGTGGACACTCTTGGGGCTGAGAGGTTTGGTGAGGTTGGGTGAGCAAACGCAGACCCTTTAAAGTAATACTGCGTGCTACCCATCGCATGGGTCCCAAATCTCCAGGTTCAAGGGCATCTTCCTACATCGAAAACATGCATGAGAAACCCAGAAGATGGTACACCGTGTGATGGGGAAAGGTTTCTAAAACGCACCGCATTTCTCATCTCCTTGTGCTCGGGTTCGCCATTCCAGCCACTTTACTAGCAATCTCCCTACTTGGAGCATCAGCACCTTTAACCTCCTGTTCCGTACAGGTTGCAATTTGTCCTGAGGATGAACGGGAAGACGGGGAACCAATGAGAGACTAGCTCTTGGTGTTGGGACAGGCACAGGTCACTCAATTTTCCCATCAGGAAGAAGAATTAACCACAGGCTCAGCCTGCCCCCCGGAACCAGAACAGGGCCTGAAGCCATCCTGCGCTTTTGCGGCCGACTCCCAAAAAAGCGACTTGTAAAATGCAGCTTCAGGGCACTGCAATTCACAAACCTGCAGAGTTATAAATGATAACTCTCGTCCACAAATATATTGAGGGAAGGCAAAGAAGAGGATTTGAAATCAAGGCAGAATTGCAGGAAACAGATTTCAGGAGGTAGATTCGAATCGCCTTTAAAGCACATGAAAAGCGGCAAAACGTTGACAATGGTGCCCTTGGCCAAAAAGGGCGTATGCGTTTTTTCCTGAATATATTCAGGAAAAAACGCATACGCACTTTTTGGCCAACCAAGCAACCTGGAAAGGCAAATCAGCGCTACAAAGAAGTCTCGCTTCCCATCGGTCAAAAGGGCCATGCTGAAAAAAGTGTCAAAACCAGAAATGCAGGACAGGCCATGGAGAAATGGGAGCCTTGCTACACTGATGGGCGGGATGTAAATTGCAAACAGCCACTCTGGAGAAGTGTACGGTGTGTCCTGAAACATCTAAAAAACACAGCTTAGAGAGCATAGGGCACTTCTACGCATGGGGGGATAAAGTGGGAAAATTGAAAATCAGCAAGACACAAGCACCCCAAAGTTTAGGGCTGCTCTGTTGACAAGACCTCCACTTCATTCCACCTTAAATATCCCAGGAAAGCGAAAAATGGATAAAAAAGTTGTGGTCCTTATGTACAATGGAATATCACTCAGCCATGAAATCAATGTCATAAGGCTAGTAGGAGCATGATGAGTGGATTTAGGTAAGACGATTCTAAGTGAAATAAGTCACACAGAAAAGGACACTTCTCATAAGGTGTCACTTATAGAGGGAATGTAAAAACCGTTACACTTGAACTGAATTACAAAACAGAACAGAGTCACACATGCACAAAACACACTATGGCTGCTTAACGGGAAAGGTGAGGTGGGGTGATACATAAAACAAGAGTTTCAAATTAGCTCAGATACCGTTCCATAAACCCAATATGGAATAGACAAGACCTACTCCTTGCTCAGAGAACTGGACTCAACACGCCCGATTCACCGCACAAGAATATATCTGACTAGTAATAATCTTAAAACCTATGTATTGATATCTCTCTGTTAGTGTGTCAAGTGGGTGTAAAGCGGCCTAAACACAGCCGTGAAAAGCAGCTAAACCCCATTATAAAAATAAATTACTTTTAAAAACCCATGAAACAAAGACAGGGAAAGAGAGAGAAATTCTTACACAATTCGTTCGGGGGCTGTGATGCAACCTGCATTGACCATATCTAGACCCACAGCTGGATGAGACATAAGGGTGGACACTCTTGGGGCTGAGATGTTTGGTGAGGTTGGGTGAGCAAACGCAGACCCTTTAAAGTAATACTGCGTGCTACCCATCGCATGGGTCCCAAATCTCCAGGTTCAAGGGCATCTTCCTACATCGAAAACCTGCATGAGAAACCCAGAAGATGGTACACCGTGTGATGGGGAAAGGTTTCTATAACGCACCGCATTTCTCATCTCCTTGTGCTCGGGTTCGCCATTCCAGCCACTTTACTAGCAATCTCCCTACTTGGAGCATCAGCACCTTTAACCACCTGTTCCGTACAGGTTGCAATTTGTCCTGAGGATGAACGGGAAGACGGGGAACCAATGAGAGACTAGCTCTTGGTGTTGGGACAGGCACAGGTCACTCAATTTTTCCATCAGGAAGAAGAATTAACCACAGGCTCAGCCTGCCCCCCGGAATCAGAACAGGGCCTGAAGCCATCCTGCGCTTTTGCGGCCGACTCCCAAAAAAGCGACTTGTAAAATGGAGCTTCAGGGCACTGCAATTCACAAACCTGCAGAGTTATAAATAATAACTCTCGTCCACAAATATATTGAGGGAAGGCAAAGAAGAGGATTTGAAATCAAGGCAGAATTGCAGGAAACAGATTTCAGGAGGTAGATTCGAATCGCCTTTAAAGCACATGAAAAGCGGGAAAACGTTGACAATGATGCCCTTGGCCAAAAAGGGCGTATGCGTTTTTTCCTGAATATATTCAGGAAAAAACGCATACGCCCTTTTTGGCCAACCAAGCAACCTGGAAAGGCAAATCAGCGCTACAAAGAAGTCTCGCTTCCCATCGATCAAAAGGGACATGCTGAAAAAGGTGTCAAAACCAGAAATGCAGGACAGGCCATGGAGAAATGGGAGCCTTGCTACACTGATGGGCGGGATGTAAATTGCCAACAGCCACTCTGGAGAAGTGTACGGTGTGTCCTGAAACATCTAAAAAACACAGCTCAGAGAGCATAGGGCACTTCTACGCATGGGGGGATAAAGTGGGAAAATTGAAAATCAGCAAGACACAAGCACCCGAAAGTTTAGGGCTGCTCTGTTGACAAGGACCTCCACTTCATTCCACCTTAAATATCCCAGGAAAGCGAAAAATGGATAAAAAAGTTGTGGTCCTTATGTACAATGGACTATCACTCAACCATGAAATCAATGTCATAAGGCTAGTATCAGCATGATGAGTGGATTTAGGTAAGACGATTCTAAGTGAAATAAGTCACACAGAAAAGGACACTTCTCATAAGGTGTCACTTATAGAGGGAATGTAAAAACCGTTACACTTGAACTGAATTACAAAACAGAACAGAGTCACACATGCAGAAAACACACTATGGCTGCTTAACGGGAAAGGTGAGGTGGGGTGATACATAAAACAAGAGTTTCAAATTAGCTCAGATACCGTTCCATAAACCCAATATGTAATAGACAAGACCTACTCCTTGCTCAGAGAACTGGACTCAACACGCCCGATTCACCGCACAAGAATATATCTGACTACTAATAATCTTAAAACCTATGTATTGATATCTCTCTGTTAGTGTGTCAAGTGGGTGTAAAGCGGCCTAAACACAGCCGTGAAAAGCAGCTAAACCCCATTATAAAAATAAATTACTTTTAAAAACACATGAAACAAAGACAGGGAAAGAGAGAGAAATTCTTACACAATTCGTTCAGGGGCTGTGATGCAACCTGCATTGACCATATCTAGACCCACAGCTGGATGAGACATAAGGGTGGACACTCTTGGGGCTGAGAGGTTTGGTGAGGTTGGGTGAGCAAACGCAGACCCTTTAAAGTAATACTGCGTGCTACCCATCACATGGGTCCCAAATCTCCAGGTTCAAGGGCATCTTCCTACATCGAAAACATGCATGAGAAACCCAGAAGATGGTACACCGTGTGATGGGGAAAGGTTTCTAAAACGCACCGCATTTCTCATCTCCTTGTGCTCGGGTTCGCCATTCCAGCCACTTTACTAGCAATCTCCCTACTTGGAGCATCAGCACCTTTAACCTCCTGTTCCGTACAGGTTGCAATTTGTCCTGAGGATGAACGGGAAGACGGGGAACCAATGAGAGACTAGCTGTTGGTGTTGGGACAGGCACAGGTCACTCAATTTTCCCATCAGGAAGAAGAATTAACCACAGGCTCAGCCTGCCCCCCGGAACCAGAACAGGGCCTGAAGCCATCCTGCGCTTTTGCGGCCGACTCCCAAAAAAGCGACTTGTAAAATGGAGCTTCAGGGCACTGCAATTCACAAACCTGCAGAGTTATAAATGATAACTCTCGTCCACAAATATATTGAGGGAAGGCAAAGAAGAGGATTTGAAATCAAGGCAGAATTGCAGGAAATAGATTTCAGGAGGTAGATTCGAATCGCCTTTAAAGCACATGAAAAGCGGCAAAACGTTGACAATGATGCCCTTGGCCAAAAAGGGTGTATGCGTTTTTTCCTGAATATATTCAGGAAAAAACGCATACGCCCTTTTTGGCCAACCAAGCAACCTGGAAAGGCAAATCAGCGCTACAAAGAAGTCTCGCTTCCCATCGGTCAAAAGGGCCATGCTGAAAAAAGGCTCAAAACCAGAATTGCAGGACAGCCCATGGAGAAATGGGAGCCTTGCTACGCTGGTGGGCGGGATGTAAATTGCCAACAGCCACTCTGGAGAAGTGTACGGTGTGTCCTGAAACATCGAAAAAACACAGCTTAGAACGCATAGGGCACTTACACTCATGGGCGTATAAATTGGGAAAACTAAAAATCAGCAACACACAGGCACCCCAAAGTTTAGGGCTGCTCTGTTGACAAGAACCTCCACTTCACCACACCTTAAATATCCCAGGAAAGAGAAAAATGGATAAAGAAGTGGTGGTCCTTATATACAATGGAATATCACTCAGCCATGAAATCAATGTCATAAGGCTAGTAGCAGCATGATGAGTGGATTTAGGTACGACAATTCTAAGTGAAATAAGTCACACAGAAAAAGACACTTATCATAAGCTATCACTTATAGAGGGAATGTAAAAACCGCTACACTTGAACTGAATTACAAAACAGAACAGAGTCACACGTTTAGAAAACACACTATGGCTGCTTAACGGGAAAGGTGAGGTGGGGTGCTGCAGAAAACAAGGGTTTCAAATTAGCTCAGATACCGTTCCATAACACCAATATGTAATAGAAAGACCTACTCCTTGCTCAGTGAACTGGACTCTACACCCCCTATTCTCGCACAAGAATATATCTGACTAGTAAGAATCTTAAAACCTATGTATTGATATCTCTCTGGATGTGAGTCAAGTGGGTGTAAAGCGGCATAAACACAGCCGTGAAAAGCAGCTAAACACCATTATAAAAATAAATTAATTTTAAAAACCCGTGAAACAAAGACAGTGAAAGAGAGAGAAATTCTTACAAAATTCGTTCAGGGGCTGTGATGCCACCTGGAATGACCATATCTAGACCCACAGCTGGATGAGACGTAAGGGTGGATACTCTCGGGGCTGAGAGATTTGGTGAGGTTGGGGGAGCAAACACAGAGCCTTTAAAGTACTACTGCCTGTTACCCATCGCATGGGTCCCAAATCTCCAGGTTCAAGGGCATCTTCCTACATCGAAAACATGCATGAGAAACCCAGAAGGTGGTAGACCGTGTGACCGGGAAAGGTTTCTAAAACGCACCTCATTTCTCATCTCCTTGTGCTCGGGTTCGCCATTCCAGCCGCTTTACTAGCAATCTCCCTCCTTGGAGAATAAGGACCTTTAACCTCCTGTTCCGTACAGCTTGCAATTTGTCCTGAGTATGAATGGGAAGAAGGGGAGCCAATGAGAGACTAGCTCTAGGTGTTGGGACAGGCACAGGTCACTCTATTTTCCCATCAGGAAGAAGAATTAACCACAGGCTCAGCCTGCCGCCCGGGACCAGAATAGGGCCTGATGCCGTCCTGCGCTTTTGCGGCCAGCTCCCAATAAAGCGAGTTGAAAAATGGAGCTCAGGGGAACTGCAATTAACAAACCTGCAGAGTTGTAAATGATAACTCTCGTTCACAAATATATTGAGGGAAGGCAACGAAGAGGATTTGAAAGCAAGGCAGAATTGCAGGAAACAGATTTCAGGAGGTAGATTCGAGTCGCCTTTAAAGCACATGAAAAACGGCAAAACGTCGACAATGATGCCCTTGGCCAAAAAGGGCGTATGCGTTTTTTCCTGAATATATTCAGGAAAAAACGCATACGCCCTTTTTGGCCAACCAAGCAACCTGGAAAGGCAAATCAGCGCTACAAAGAAGTCTCGCTTCCCATCGATCAAAAGGGCCATGCTGAAAAAAGTGTCAAAACCAGAAATGCAGGACAGGCCATGGAGAAATGGGAGCCTTGCTACGCTGATAGTCAGGATGTAAATTGCCAACAGCCACTCTGGAGAAGTGTACTGTGTGTCCCGAAACATCGAAAAAACACAGCTTAGAGCACATAGGGCACTTCCACTCACGTGCGTATATATTGGGAAAACTAAAAATCAGCAAGACACAGGCACCCCAAAGTTTAGGGCTGCTCTGTTGACAAGAACCTCCACTTCATGACACCTTAAATATCCCAGGAAAGAGAAAAATGGATAAAGAAGTGGTGGTCCTTATGTACAATGCAATATCACTCAGCCATGAAATCAATGTCATAAGGCTAGTAGCAGCATGATGAGTGGATTTAGGTACGACGAATCTAAGTGAAATAAGTCAAGCAGAAAAAGACACTTATCATAAGCTATCACTTATACAGGGAATGTAAAAACTGCTACACTTGAACTGAATTACAAAACAGAACAGAGTCACACGTTTAGAAAACACACTATGGCTGCTTAACGGGAAAGGTGAGGTGGGGTGATGCATAAAACAAGGGTTTCAAATTAGCTGAGATACCGTTCCATAAACCCAACATGTAATAGAAAGACGTGCTCCTTGCTCAGTGAACTGGACTCAACACCCCCTATTCACCGCACAAGAATATATCTGACTAGTAAGAATCTTAAAACCTATGTATTGATATCTCTCTGGATGTGAGTCAAGTGGGTGTAAAGCGGCATAAACACAGCCGTGAAAAGCAGCTAAACCCCATTATAAGAATAAATTAATTTTAAAAACCCGTGAAACAAAGACAGTGAAAGAGAGAGAAATTCTTACAAAATTCGTTCAGGGGCTATGATGCCACCTGGAATGACCATATCTAGACCCACAGCTGGATGAGACGTAAGGGTGGATACTCTCGGGGCTGAGAGATTTGGTGAGGTTGGGTGAGCAAACACAGAGCCTTTAAAGTACTACTGCCTGTTACCCATTCCATGGGTCCCAAATCTCCAGTTTCAAGGGCATCTTCCTACATCGAAAACATGCATGAGAAACCCAGATGGTGGTAGACCGTGTGACCGGGAAAGGTTTCTAAAACGCAGCTAATTTCTCATTTCCTTGTGCTCGTGTTCGCCATCCCAGCCGCTTTACTAGCAATCTCCCTCCTTGGAGAATCAGTACCTTTAACCTCCTGTTCCGTACAGCTTGCAATTTGTCCTGAGTATGAAGAGGAAGAGGGGGAGCCAATGAGAGACTGGCTCTAGGTGTTGGGACAGGCACAGGTCACTCTATTTTCCCAACAGGAAGAAGAATTAATCACAGGCTCAGCCTGCCACCCGGAACCAGAATAGGGCCTGAGGCCATCCTGCGCTTTTGCGGCCAGCTCCCAAAAAAGCGAGTTGAAAAATGGAGCTCAGGGGCACTGCCATTCACAAACCTGCAGAGTTATAAATGATAACTCTCGTCCACAAATATATTGAGGGAAGGCAACGAAGAGGATTTGAAAGCAAGGCAGAATTGCAGGAAACAGATTTCAGGAGGTAGATTCGAGTCGCCTTTAAAGCACTTGAAAAACGGCAAAACGTCGACAATGATGCCCTTGGTCAAAAAGGGCGTATGCGTTTTTTTCCTGAATATATTCAGGAAAAAACGCATACGCCCTTTTTCGCCAACCAAGCAACCTGGAAAGGCAAATCAGCGATCCAAAGAAGTCTCGCTTCTCATCGGTCAAAAGGGCCATGCTGAGAAAAGTGTCAAAACCAGAAATGCAGGACAGGCCATGGAGAAATGGGAGCCTTGCTATGCTGATGGACGGGATGTAAATTGCCAACAGCCACTCTGGAGAAGTGTACGGTGTGACCTGAAACATCGAAAAAACACAGCTTAGAGCGCATAGGGCACTTCAACTCATGGGCGTATAAATTGGGAAAACTAAAAATCAGCAACACACAGGCACCCCAAAGTTTAGGGCTGCTCTGTTGACAAGAACCTCCACTTCATGACACCTTAAATATCCCAGGAAAGAGAAAAATGGATAAAGAAGTGGTGGTCCTTATGTACAATGGAATATCACTCAGCCATGAAATCAATGTCATAAGGCTAGTAGCAGCATGATGAGTGGATTTAGGTACGACAATTCTAAGTGAAATAAGTCACACAGAAAAAGACACTTATCATAAGCTATCACTTATAGAGGGAATGTAAAAACCGCTACAATTGAACTGAATTACAAAACAAAACAGAGTCACACGTTTACAAAACACACTATGGCTGCTTAACGGGAAAGGTGAGGTGGGGTGATGCATAAAACAAGGGTTTCAAATTAGCTGAGATACCGTTCCATAAACCCAATATGTAATAGAAAGACCTACTCCTTGCTCAGTGAACTGGACTCAACACCCCCTATTCACCGCACAAGAATATATTTGATTAGTAACAATCTTAAAACCTATGAATTTATATCTCTCTGAAAGTGAGTCAAGTGGGTGTAAAGCGGCATAAACACAGCCGTGAAAAGCAGCTAAACCCCATTATAAGAATAAATTAATTTTAAAAACCCTTGAAACAAAGAAAGTGAAAGAGAGAGAAATTCTTACAAAATTCGTTCAGGGGCTGTGATGCCACCTGGAATGACCATATCTAGACCCACAGCTGGATGAGACATAAGGGTGGACACTCACGGGGCTGAGAGACTTGGTGAGGTTGGGGGAGCAAACGCAGAGCCTTTAAAGTACTACTGCCTGTTACCCATCCCATGGGTCCCAAATCTCCAGGTTCAAGGGCATCTTCCTACATCGAAAACCTGCATGAGAAACCCAGAAGATGGTACACCGTGTGATGGGGGAAGGTTTCTAAAACGCACCGCATTTCTCATCTCCTTGTGCTCGGGTTCACCATTCCAGCCACTTTACTAGCAATCTCCCTACTTGGAGCATCAGCACCTTTAACCTCCTGTTCTGTACAGGTTGCAATTTGTCCTGAGGATGAACGGGAAGACGGGAAACCAATGAGAGACTAGCTCTTGGTGTTGGGACAGGCACAGGTCACTCTATTTTCCCATCAGGAAGAAGAATTAACCACAGGTTCAGCCTGCCCCCCGGAACCAGAACAGGGCCTGAAGCCATCCTGTGCTTTTGCGGCCGGCTCCCAAAAATGCGACTTGTAAAATGCAGCTTCAGGGCACTGCAATTCACAAACCTGCAGAGTTATAAATGATAACTCTCGTCCACAAATATATTGAGGGAAGGCAAAGAAGAGGATTTGAAATCAAGGCAGAATTGCAGGAAACAGATTTCAGGAGGTAGATTCGAATCGCCTTTAAAGCACATGAAAAGCGGCAAAACGTTGACAATGGTGCCCTTGGCCAAAAAGGGCGTATGCGTTTTTTCCTGAATATATTCAGGAAAAAACGCATACGCCCTTTTTGGCCAACCAAGCAACCTGGAAAGGCAAATCAGCGCTACAAAGAAGTCTCGCTTCCCATCGGTCAAAAGGGCCATGCTGAAAAAAGTGTCAAAACCAGAAATGCAGGACAGGCCATGGAGAAATGGGAGCCTTGCTACACTGATGGGCAGGATGTAAATTGCAAACAGCCACTCTGGAGAAGTGTACGGTGTGTCCTGAAACATCTGAAAAACACAGCTTAGAGAGCATAGGGCACTTCTACGCATGGGGGGATAAAGTGGGAAAATTGAAAATCAGCAAGACACAAGCACCCCAAAGTTTAGGGCTGCTCTGTTGACAAGACCTCCACTTCATTCCACCTTAAATATCCCAGGAAAGCGAAAAATGGATAAAAAAGTTGTGGTCCTTATGTACAATGGAATATCACTCAGCCATGAAATCAATGTCATAAGGCTAGTAGCAGCATGATGAGTGGATTTAGGTAAGACGATTCTAAGCGAAATAAGTCACACAGAAAAGGACACTTCTCATAAGGTGTCACTTATAGAGGGAATGTAAAAACCGTTACACTTGAACTGAATTACAAAACAGAACAGAGTCACACATGCACAAAACACACTATGGCTGCTTAACGGGAAAGGTGAGGTGGGGTGATACATAAAACAAGAGTTTCAAATTAGCTCAGATACCGTTCCATAAACCCAATATGGAATAGACAAGACCTACTCCTTGCTCAGAGAACTGGACTCAACACGCCCGATTCACCGCACAAGAATATATCTGACTAGTAATAATCTTAAAACCTATGTATTGATATCTCTCTGTTAGTGTGTCAAGTGTGTGTAAGGCGGCATAAACACGGCCGTGAAAAGCAGCTAAACCCCATTATAAAAATAAATTACTTTTAAAAACCCATGAAACAAAGACAGGGAAAGAGAGAGAAATTCTTACACAATTCGTTCGGGGGCTGTGATGCAACCTGGATTGACCATATCTAGACCCACAGCTGGATGAGACATAAGGGTGGACACTCTTGGGGCTGAGAGGTTTGGTGAGGTTGGGTGAGCAAACGCAGACCCTTTAAAGTAATACTGCGTGCTACCCATCGCATGGGTCCCAAATCTCCAGGTTCAAGGGCATCTTCCTACATCGAAAACATGCATGAGGAACCCAGAAGATGGTACACCGTGTGATGGGGAAAGGTTTCTAAAACGCACCGCATTTCTCATCTCCTTGTGCTCGGGTTCGCCATTCCAGCCACTTTACTAGCAATCTCCCTACTTGGAGCATCAGCACCTTTAACCTCCTGTTCCGTACAGGTTGCAATTTGTCCTGAGGATGAACGGGAAGACGGGGAACCAATGAGAGACTAGCTCTTGGTGTTGGGACAGGCACAGGTCACTCAATTTTCCCATCAGGAAGAAGAATTAACCACAGGCTCAGCCTGCCCCCGGAACCAGAACAGGGCCTGAAGCCATCCTGCGCTTTTGCGGCCGACTCCCAAAAAAGCGACTTGTAAAATGCAGCTTCAGGGCACTGCAATTCACAAACCTGCAGAGTTATAAATGATAACTCTCGTCCACAAATATATTGAGGGAAGGCAAAGAAGAGGATTTGAAATCAAGGCAGAATTGCAGGAAACAGATTTCAGGAGGTAGATTCGAATCGCCTTTAAAGCACATGAAAAGCGGCAAAACGTTGACAATGGTGCCCTTGGCCAAAAAGGGCGTATGCGTTTTTTCCTGAATATATTCAGGAAAAAACGCATACGCCCTTTTTGGCCAACCAAGCAACCTGGAAAGGCAAATCAGCGCTACAAAGAAGTCTCGCTTCCCATCGGTCAAAAGGGCCATGCTGAAAAAAGTGTCAAAACCAGAAATGCAGGACAGGCCATGGAGAAATGGGAGCCTTGCTACACTGATGGGCGGGATGTAAATTGCAAACAGCCACTCTGGAGAAGTGTACGGTGTGTCCTGAAACATCTGAAAAACACAGCTTAGAGAGCATAGGGCACTTCTACGCATGGGGGGATAAAGTGGGAAAATTGAAAATCAGCAAGACACAAGCACCCCAAAGTTTAGGGCTGCTCTGTTGACAAGACCTCCACTTCATTCCACCTTAAATATCCCAGGAAAGCGAAAAATGGATAAAAAAGTTGTGGTCCTTATGTACAATGGAATATCACTCAGCCATGAAATCAATGTCATAAGGCTAGTAGCAGCATGATGAGTGGATTTAGGTAAGACGATTCTAAGTGAAATAAGTCACACAGAAAAGGACACTTCTCATAAGGTGTCACTTATAGAGGGAATGTAAAAACCGTTACACTTGAACTGAATTACAAAACAGAACAGAGTCACACATGCAGAAAACACACTATGGCTGCTTAACGGGAAAGGTGAGGTGGGGTGATACATAAAACAAGAGTTTCAAATTAGCTCAGATACCGTTCCATAAACCCAATATGGAATAGACAAGACCTACTCCTTGCTCAGAGAACTGGACTCAACACGCCCGATTCACCGCACAAGAATATATCTGACTAGTAATAATCTTAAAACCTATGTATTGATATCTCTCTGTTAGTGTGTCAAGTGTGTGTAAGGCGGCATAAACACGGCCGTGAAAAGCAGCTAAACCCCATTATAAAAATAAATTACTTTTAAAAACCCATGAAACAAAGACAGGGAAAGAGAGAGAAATTCTTACACAATTCGTTCGGGGGCTGTGATGCAACCTGGATTGACCATATCTAGACCCACAGCCGGATGAGACATAAGGGTGGACACTCTTGGGGCTGAGAGGTTTGGTGAGGTTGGGTGAGCAAACGCAGACCCTTTAAAGTAATACTGCGTGCTACCCATCGCATGGGTCCCAAATCTCCAGGTTCAAGGGCATCTTCCTACATCGAAAACATGCATGAGAAACCCAGAAGATGGTACACCGTGTGATGGGGAAAGGTTTCTAAAACGCACCGCATTTCTCATCTCCTTGTGCTCGGGTTCGCCATTCCAGCCACTTTACTAGCAATCTCCCTACTTGGAGCATCAGCACCTTTAACCTCCTGTTCCGTACAGGTTGCAATTTGTCCTGAGGATGAACGGGAAGACGGGGAACCAATGAGAGACTAGCTCTTGGTGTTGGGACAGGCACAGGTCACTCAATTTTCCCATCAGGAAGAAGAATTAACCACAGGCTCAGCCTGCCCCCCGGAACCAGAACAGGGCCTGAAGCCATCCTGCGCTTTTGCGGCCGACTCCCAAAAAAGCGACTTGTAAAATGCAGCTTCAGGGCACTGCAATTCACAAACCTGCAGAGTTATAAATGATAACTCTCGTCCACAAATATATTGAGGGAAGGCAAAGAAGAGGATTTGAAATCAAGGCAGAATTGCAGGAAACAGATTTCAGGAGGTAGATTCGAATCGCCTTTAAAGCACATGAAAAGCGGGAAAACGTTGACAATGATGCCCTTGGCCAAAAAGGGCGTATGCCTTTTTTCCTGAATATATTCAGGAAAAAACGCATACGCCCTTTTTGGCCAACCAAGCAACCTGGAAAGGCAAATCAGCGCTACAAAGAAGTCTCGCTTCCCATCGGTCAAAAGGGCCATGCTGAAAAAAGGCTCAAAACCAGAATTGCAGGACAGCCCATGGAGAAATGGGAGCCTTGCTACGCTGGTGGGCGGGATGTAAATTGCCAACAGCCACTCTGGAGAAGTGTACGGTGTGTCCTGAAACATCGAAAAAACACAGCTTAGAACGCATAGGGCACTTACACTCATGGGCGTATAAATTGGGAAAACTAAAAATCAGCAACACACAGGCACCCCAAAGTTTAGGGCTGCTCTGTTGACAAGAACCTCCACTTCACCACACCTTAAATATCCCAGGAAAGAGAAAAATGGATAAAGAAGTGGTGGTCCTTATATACAATGGAATATCACTCAGCCATGAAATCAATGTCATAAGGCTAGTAGCAGCATGATGAGTGGATTTAGGTACGACAATTCTAAGTGAAATAAGTCACACAGAAAAAGACACTTATCATAAGCTATCACTTATAGAGGGAATGTAAAAACCGCTACACTTGAACTGAATTACAAAACAGAACAGAGTCACACGTTTAGAAAACACACTATGGCTGCTTAACGGGAAAGGTGAGGTGGGGTGCTGCAGAAAACAAGGGTTTCAAATTAGCTCAGATACCGTTCCATAACACCAATATGTAATAGAAAGACCTACTCCTTGCTCAGTGAACTGGACTCTACACCCCCTATTCTCGCACAAGAATATATCTGACTAGTAAGAATCTTAAAACCTATGTATTGATATCTCTCTGGATGTGAGTCAAGTGGGTGTAAAGCGGCATAAACACAGCCGTGAAAAGCAGCTAAACACCATTATAAAAATAAATTAATTTTAAAAACCCGTGAAACAAAGACAGTGAAAGAGAGAGAAATTCTTACAAAATTCGTTCAGGGGCTGTGATGCCACCTGGAATGACCATATCTAGACCCACAGCTGGATGAGACGTAAGGGTGGATACTCTCGGGGCTGAGAGATTTGGTGAGGTTGGGGGAGCAAACACAGAGCCTTTAAAGTACTACTGCCTGTTACCCATCGCATGGGTCCCAAATCTCCAGGTTCAAGGGCATCTTCCTACATCGAAAACATGCATGAGAAACCCAGAAGGTGGTAGACCGTGTGACCGGGAAAGGTTTCTAAAACGCACCTCATTTCTCATCTCCTTGTGCTCGGGTTCGCCATTCCAGCCGCTTTACTAGCAATCTCCCTCCTTGGAGAATAAGGACCTTTAACCTCCTGTTCCGTACAGCTTGCAATTTGTCCTGAGTATGAATGGGAAGAAGGGGAGCCAATGAGAGACTAGCTCTAGGTGTTGGGACAGGCACAGGTCACTCTATTTTCCCATCAGGAAGAAGAATTAACCACAGGCTCAGCCTGCCGCCCGGGACCAGAATAGGGCCTGATGCCGTCCTGCGCTTTTGCGGCCAGCTCCCAATAAAGCGAGTTGAAAAATGGAGCTCAGGGGAACTGCAATTAACAAACCTGCAGAGTTGTAAATGATAACTCTCGTTCACAAATATATTGAGGGAAGGCAACGAAGAGGATTTGAAAGCAAGGCAGAATTGCAGGAAACAGATTTCAGGAGGTAGATTCGAGTCGCCTTTAAAGCACATGAAAAACGGCAAAACGTCGACAATGATGCCCTTGGCCAAAAAGGGCGTATGCGTTTTTTCCTGAATATATTCAGGAAAAAACGCATACGCCCTTTTTGGCCAACCAAGCAACCTGGAAAGGCAAATCAGCGCTACAAAGAAGTCTCGCTTCCCATCGATCAAAAGGGCCATGCTGAAAAAAGTGTCAAAACCAGAAATGCAGGACAGGCCATGGAGAAATGGGAGCCTTGCTACGCTGATAGTCAGGATGTAAATTGCCAACAGCCACTCTGGAGAAGTGTACTGTGTGTCCCGAAACATCGAAAAAACACAGCTTAGAGCACATAGGGCACTTCCACTCACGTGCGTATATATTGGGAAAACTAAAAATCAGCAAGACACAGGCACCCCAAAGTTTAGGGCTGCTCTGTTGACAAGAACCTCCACTTCATGACACCTTAAATATCCCAGGAAAGAGAAAAATGGATAAAGAAGTGGTGGTCCTTATGTACAATGCAATATCACTCAGCCATGAAATCAATGTCATAAGGCTAGTAGCAGCATGATGAGTGGATTTAGGTACGACGAATCTAAGTGAAATAAGTCAAGCAGAAAAAGACACTTATCATAAGCTATCACTTATACAGGGAATGTAAAAACTGCTACACTTGAACTGAATTACAAAACAGAACAGAGTCACACGTTTAGAAAACACACTATGGCTGCTTAACGGGAAAGGTGAGGTGGGGTGATGCATAAAACAAGGGTTTCAAATTAGCTGAGATACCGTTCCATAAACCCAACATGTAATAGAAAGACGTGCTCCTTGCTCAGTGAACTGGACTCAACACCCCCTATTCACCGCACAAGAATATATCTGACTAGTAAGAATCTTAAAACCTATGTATTGATATCTCTCTGGATGTGAGTCAAGTGGGTGTAAAGCGGCATAAACACAGCCGTGAAAAGCAGCTAAACCCCATTATAAGAATAAATTAATTTTAAAAACCCGTGAAACAAAGACAGTGAAAGAGAGAGAAATTCTTACAAAATTCGTTCAGGGGCTATGATGCCACCTGGAATGACCATATCTAGACCCACAGCTGGATGAGACGTAAGGGTGGATACTCTCGGGGCTGAGAGATTTGGTGAGGTTGGGTGAGCAAACACAGAGCCTTTAAAGTACTACTGCCTGTTACCCATTCCATGGGTCCCAAATCTCCAGTTTCAAGGGCATCTTCCTACATCGAACACATGCATGAGAAACCCAGATGGTGGTAGACCGTGTGACCGGGAAAGGTTTCTAAAACGCAGCTAATTTCTCATTTCCTTGTGCTCGTGTTCGCCATCCCAGCCGCTTTACTAGCAATCTCCCTCCTTGGAGAATCAGTACCTTTAACCTCCTGTTCCGTACAGCTTGCAATTTGTCCTGAGTATGAAGAGGAAGAGGGGGAGCCAATGAGAGACTGGCTCTAGGTGTTGGGACAGGCACAGGTCACTCTATTTTCCCAACAGGAAGAAGAATTAATCACAGGCTCAGCCTGCCACCCGGAACCAGAATAGGGCCTGAGGCCATCCTGCGCTTTTGCGGCCAGCTCCCAAAAAAGCGAGTTGAAAAATGGAGCTCAGGGGCACTGCCATTCACAAACCTGCAGAGTTATAAATGATAACTCTCGTCCACAAATATATTGAGGGAAGGCAACGAAGAGGATTTGAAAGCAAGGCAGAATTGCAGGAAACAGATTTCAGGAGGTAGATTCGAGTCGCCTTTAAAGCACTTGAAAAACGGCAAAACGTCGACAATGATGCCCTTGGTCAAAAAGGGCGTATGCGTTTTTTTCCTGAATATATTCAGGAAAAAACGCATACGCCCTTTTTCGCCAACCAAGCAACCTGGAAAGGCAAATCAGCGATCCAAAGAAGTCTCGCTTCTCATCGGTCAAAAGGGCCATGCTGAGAAAAGTGTCAAAACCAGAAATGCAGGACAGGCCATGGAGAAATGGGAGCCTTGCTATGCTGATGGACGGGATGTAAATTGCCAACAGCCACTCTGGAGAAGTGTACGGTGTGACCTGAAACATCGAAAAAACACAGCTTAGAGCGCATAGGGCACTTCAACTCATGGGCGTATAAATTGGGAAAACTAAAAATCAGCAACACACAGGCACCCCAAAGTTTAGGGCTGCTCTGTTGACAAGAACCTCCACTTCATGACACCTTAAATATCCCAGGAAAGAGAAAAATGGATAAAGAAGTGGTGGTCCTTATGTACAATGGAATATCACTCAGCCATGAAATCAATGTCATAAGGCTAGTAGCAGCATGATGAGTGGATTTAGGTACGACAATTCTAAGTGAAATAAGTCACACAGAAAAAGACACTTATCATAAGCTATCACTTATAGAGGGAATGTAAAAACCGCTACAATTGAACTGAATTACAAAACAAAACAGAGTCACACGTTTACAAAACACACTATGGCTGCTTAACGGGAAAGGTGAGGTGGGGTGATGCATAAAACAAGGGTTTCAAATTAGCTGAGATACCGTTCCATAAACCCAATATGTAATAGAAAGACCTACTCCTTGCTCAGTGAACTGGACTCAACACCCCCTATTCACCGCACAAGAATATATTTGATTAGTAACAATCTTAAAACCTATGAATTTATATCTCTCTGAAAGTGAGTCAAGTGGGTGTAAAGCGGCATAAACACAGCCGTGAAAAGCAGCTAAACCCCATTATAAGAATAAATTAATTTTAAAAACCCTTGAAACAAAGAAAGTGAAAGAGAGAGAAATTCTTACAAAATTCGTTCAGGGGCTGTGATGCCACCTGGAATGACCATATCTAGACCCACAGCTGGATGAGACATAAGGGTGGACACTCACGGGGCTGAGAGACTTGGTGAGGTTGGGGGAGCAAACGCAGAGCCTTTAAAGTACTACTGCCTGTTACCCATCCCATGGGTCCCAAATCTCCAGGTTCAAGGGCATCTTCCTACATCGAAAACCTGCATGAGAAACCCAGAAGATGGTACACCGTGTGATGGGGGAAGGTTTCTAAAACGCACCGCATTTCTCATCTCCTTGTGCTCGGGTTCACCATTCCAGCCACTTTACTAGCAATCTCCCTACTTGGAGCATCAGCACCTTTAACCTCCTGTTCCGTACAGGTTGCAATTTGTCCTGAGGATGAACGGGAAGACGGGGAACCAATGAGAGACTAGCTCTTGGTGTTGGGACAGGCACAGGTCACTCAATTTTCCCATCAGGAAGAAGAATTAACCACAGGCTCAGCCTGCCCCCCGGAACCAGAACAGGGCCTGAAGCCATCCTGCGCTTTTGCGGCCGACTCCCAAAAAAGCGACTTGTAAAATGGAGCTTCAGGGCACTGCAATTCACAAACCTGCAGAGTTATAAATGATAACTCTCGTCCACAAATATATTGAGGGAAGGCAAAGAAGAGGATTTGAAATCAAGGCAGAATTGCAGGAAATAGATTTCAGGAGGTAGATTCGAATCGCCTTTAAAGCACATGAAAAGCGGCAAAACGTTGACAATGATTCCCTTGGCCAAAAAGGGCGTATGCGTTTTTTCCTGAATATATTCAGGAAAAAACGCATACGCCCTTTTTGGCCAACCAAGCAACCTGGAAAGGCAAATCAGCGCTACAAAGAAGTCTCGCTTCCCATCGGTCAAAAGGGACATGCTGAAAAAGGTGTCAAAACCAGAAATGCAGGACAGGGCATGGAGAAATGGGAGCCTTGCTACACTGATGGGCGGGATGTAAATTGCCAACAGCCACTCTGGAGAAGTGTACGGTGTGTCCTGAAACATCTAAAAAACACAGCTTAGAGAGCATAGGGCACTTCTACGCATGGGGGGATAAAGTGGGAAAATTGAAAATCAGCAAGACACAAGCACCCGAAAGTTTAGGGCTGCTCTGTTGACAAGGACCTCCACTTCATTCCACCTTAAATATCCCAGGAAAGCGAAAAATGGATAAAAAAGTTGTGGTCCTTATGTACAATGGAATATCACTCAGCCATGAAATCAATGTCATAAGGCTAGTAGCAGCATGATGAGTGGATTTAGGTAAGACGATTCTAAGTGAAATAAGTCACACAGAAAAGGACACTTCTCATAAGGTGTCACTTATAGAGGGAATGTAAAAACCGTTACACTTGAACTGAATTACAAAACAGAACAGAGTCACACATGCAGAAAACACACTATGGCTGCTTAACGGGAAAGGTGAGGTGGGGTGATACATAAAACAAGAGTTTCAAATTAGCTCAGATACCATTCCATAAACCCAATATGGAATAGACAAGACCTACTCCTTGCTCAGAGAACTGGACTCAACACGCCCGATTCACCGCACAAGAATATATCTGACTAGTAATAATCTTAAAACCTATGTATTGATATCTCTCTGTTAGTGTGTCAAGTGGGTGTAAAGCGGCCTAAACACAGCCGTGAAAAGCAGCTAAACCCCATTATAAAAATAAATTACTTTTAAAAACCCATGAAACAAAGACAGGGAAAGAGAGAGAAATTCTTACACAATTCGTTCGGGGGCTGTGATGCAACCTGGATTGACCATATCTAGACCCACAGCTGGATGAGACATAAGGGTGGACACTCTTGGGGCTGAGAGGTTTGGTGAGGTTGGGTGAGCAAACGCAAACCCTTTAAAGTAATACTGCGTGCTACCCATCGCATGGGTCCCAAATCTCCAGGTTCAAGGGCATCTTCCTACATCGAAAACATGCATGAGAAACCCAGAAGATGGTACACCGTGTGATGGGGAAAGGTTTCTAAAACGCACCGCATTTCTCATCTCCTTGTGCTCGGGTTCGCCATTCCAGCCACTTTACTAGCAATCTCCCTACTTGGAGCATCAGCACCTTTAACCACCTGTTCCGTACAGGTTGCAATTTGTCCTGAGGATGAACGGGAAGACGGGGAACCAATGAGAGACTAGCTCTTGGTGTTGGGACAGGCACAGGTCACTCAATTTTCCCATCAGGAAGAAGAATTAACCACAGGCTCAGCCTGCCCCCCGGAACCAGAACAGGGCCTGAAGCCATCCTGCGCTTTTGCGGCCGACTCCCAAAAAAGCGACTTGTAAAATGGAGCTTCAGGGCACTGCAATTCACAAACCTGCAGAGTTATAAATGATAACTCTCGTCCACAAATATATTGAGGGAAGGCAAAGAAGAGGATTTGAAATCAAGGCAGAATTGCAGGAAACAGATTTCAGGAGGTAGATTCGAATCGCCTTTAAAGCACATGAAAAGCGGCAAAACGTTGACAATGGTGCCCTTGGCCAAAAAGGGCGTATGCGTTTTTTCCTGAATATATTCAGGAAAAAACGCATACGCCCTTTTTGGCCAACCAAGCAACCTGGAAAGGCAAATCAGCGCTACAAAGAAGTCTCGCTTCCCATCGATCAAAAGGGACATGCTGAAAAAGGTGTCAAAACCAGAAATGCAGGACAGGCCATGGAGAAATGGGAGCCTTGCTACACTGATGGGCGGGATGTAAATTGCCAACAGCCACTGTGGAGAAGTGTACGGTGTGTCCTGAAACATCTAAAAAACACAGCTTAGAGAGCATAGGGCACTTCTACGCATGGGGGGATAAAGTGGGAAAATTGAAAATCAGCAAGACACAAGCACCCGAAAGTTTAGGGCTGCTCTGTTGACAAGGACCTCCACTTCATTCCACCTTAAATATCCCAGGAAAGCGAAAAATGGATAAAAAAGTTTTGGTCCTTATGTACAATGGACTATCACTCAGCCATGAAATCAATGTCATAAGGCTAGTAGCAGCATGATGAGTGGATTTAGGTAAGACGATTCTAAGTGAAATAAGTCACACAGAAAAGGACACTTCTCATAAGGTGTCACTTATAGAGGGAATGTAAAAACCGTTACACTTGAACTGAATTACAAAACAGAACAGAGTCACACATGCAGAAAACACACTATGGCTGCTTAACGGGAAAGGTGAGGTGGGGTGATACATAAAACAAGAGTTTCAAATTAGCTCAGATACCGTTCCATAAACCCAATATGTAATAGACAAGACCTACTCCTTGCTCAGAGAACTGGACTCAACACGCCCGATTCACCGCACAAGAATATATCTGACTACTAATAATCTTAAAACCTATGTATTGATATCTCTCTGTTAGTGTGTCAAGTGGGTGTAAAGCGGCCTAAACACAGCCGTGAAAAGCAGCTAAACCCCATTATAAAAATAAATTACTTTTAAAAACACATGAAACAAAGACAGGGAAAGAGAGAGAAATTCTTACACAATTCGTTCAGGGGCTGTGATGCAACCTGCATTGACCATATCTAGACCCACAGCTGGATGAGACATAAGGGTGGACACTCTTGGGGCTGAGAGGTTTGGTGAGGTTGGGTGAGCAAACGCAGACCCTTTAAAGTAATACTGCGTGCTACCCATCGCATGGGTCCCAAATCTCCAGGTTCAAGGGCATCTTCCTACATCAAAAACATGCATGAGAACCCCAGAAGATGGTACACCGTGTGATGGGGAAAGGTTTCTAAAACGCACCTCATTTCTCACCTCCTTGTGCTCGTGTTCGCCATTCCAGCCACTTTACTAGCAATCTCCCTACTTGGAGCATCAGCACCTTTAACCTCCTGTTCTGTACAGGTTGCAATTTGTCCTGAGGATGAACGGGAAGACGGGAAACCAATGAGAGACTAGCTCTTGGTGTTGGGACAGGCACAGGTCACTCTATTTTCCCATCAGGAAGAAGAATTAACCACAGGTTCAGCCTGCCCCCCGGAACCAGAACAGGGCCTGAAGCCATCCTGTGCTTTTGCGGCCGGCTCCCAAAAATGCGACTTGTAAAATGCAGCTTCAGGGCACTGCAATTCACAAACCTGCAGAGTTATAAATGATAACTCTCGTCCACAAATATATTGAGGGAAGGCAAAGAAGAGGATTTGAAATCAAGGCAGAATTGCAGGAAACAGATTTCAGGAGGTAGATTCGAATCGCATTTAAAGCACTTGAAAAGCGGCAAAACGTTGACAATGATGCCCTTGGCCAAAAAGGGCGTATGCCTTTTTTCCTGAATATATTCAGGAAAAAACGCATACGCCCTTTTTGGCCAACCAAGCAACCTGGAAAGGCAAATCAGCGCTACAAAGAAGTCTCGCTTCCCATCGGTCAAAAGGGACATGCTGAAAAAAGTGTCAAAACCAGAAATGCAGGACAGGCCATGGAGAAATGGGAGCCTTGCTACACTGATGGGCGGGATGTAAATTGCAAACAGCCACTCTGGAGAAGTGTACGGTGTGTCCTGAAACATCTGAAAAACACAGCTTAGAGAGCATAGGGCACTTCTACGCATGGGGGGATAAAGTGGGAAAATTGAAAATCAGCAGACACAAGCACCCCAAAGTTTAGGGCTGCTCTGTTGACAAGACCTCCACTTCATTCCACCTTAAATATCCCAGGAAAGCGAAAAATGGATAAAAAAGTTGTGGTCCTTATGTACAATGGAATATCACTCAGCCATGAAATCAATGTCATAAGGCTAGTAGCAGCATGATGAGTGGATTTAGGTAAGACGATTCTAAGTGAAATAAGTCACACAGAAAAGGACACTTCTCATAAGGTGTCACTTATAGAGGGAATGTAAAAACCGTTACACTTGAACTGAATTACAAAACAGAACAGAGTCACACATGCAGAAAACACACTATGGCTGCTTAACGGGAAAGGTGAGGTGGGGTGATACATAAAACAAGAGTTTCAAATTAGCTCAGATACCGTTCCATAAACCCAATATGGAATAGACAAGACCTACTCCTTGCTCAGAGAACTGGACTCAACACGCCCGATTCACCGCACAAGAATATATCTGACTAGTAATAATCTTAAAACCTATGTATTGATATCTCTCTGTTAGTGTGTCAAGTGTGTGTAAGGCGGCATAAACACGGCCGTGAAAAGCAGCTAAACCCCATTATAAAAATAAATTACTTTTAAAAACCCATGAAACAAAGACAGGGAAAGAGAGAGAAATTCTTACACAATTCGTTCGGGGGCTGTGATGCAACCTGGATTGACCATATCTAGACCCACAGCTGGATGAGACATAAGGGTGGACACTCTTGGGGCTGAGAGGTTTGGTGAGGTTGGGTGAGCAAACGCAGACCCTTTAAAGTAATACTGCGTGCTACCCATCGCATGGGTCCCAAATCTCCAGGTTCAAGGGCATCTTCCTACATCGAAAACATGCATGAGAAACCCAGAAGATGGTACACCGTGTGATGGGGAAAGGTTTCTAAAACGCACCGCATTTCTCATCTCCTTGTGCTCGGGTTCGCCATTCCAGCCACTTTACTAGCAATCTCCCTACTTGGAGCATCAGCACCTTTAACCTCCTGTTCCGTACAGGTTGCAATTTGTCCTGAGGATGAACGGGAAGACGGGGAACCAATGAGAGACTAGCTCTTGGTGTTGGGACAGGCACAGGTCACTCAATTTTCCCATCAGGAAGAAGAATTAACCACAGGCTCAGCCTGCCCCCCGGAACCAGAACAGGGCCTGAAGCCATCCTGCGCTTTTGCGGCCGACTCCCAAAAAAGCGACTTGTAAAATGCAGCTTCAAGGCACTGCAATTCACAAACCTGCAGAGTTATAAATGATAACTCTCGTCCACAAATATATTGAGGGAACGCAAAGAAGAGGATTTGAAATCAAGGCAGAATTGCAGGAAACAGATTTCAGGAGGTAGATTCGAATCGCCTTTAAAGCACATGAAAAGCGGCAAAACGTTGTCAATGGTGCCCTTGGCCAAAAAGGGCGTATGCGTTTTTTCCTGAATATATTCAGGAAAAAACGCATACGCCCTTTTTGGCCAACCAAGCAACCTGGAAAGGCAAATCAGCGCTACAAAGAAGTCTCGCTTCCCATCGGTCAAAAGGGCCATGCTGAAAAAAGTGTCAAAACCAGAAATGCAGGACAGGCCATGGAGAAATGGGAGCCTTGCTACACTGATGGGCGGGATGTAAATTGCAAACAGCCACTCTGGAGAAGTGTACGGTGTGTCCTGAAACATCTGAAAAACACAGCTTAGAGAGCATAGGGCACTTCTACGCATGGGGGGATAAAGTGGGAAAATTGAAAATCAGCAAGACACAAGCACCCCAAAGTTTAGGGCTGCTCTGTTGACAAGACCTCCACTTCATTCCACCTTAAATATCCCAGGAAAGCGAAAAATGGATAAAAAAGTTGTGGTCCTTATGTACAATGGAATATCACTCAGCCATGAAATCAATGTCATAAGGCTAGTAGCAGCATGATGAGTGGATTTAGGTAAGACGATTCTAAGCGAAATAAGTCACACAGAAAAGGACACTTCTCATAAGGTGTCACTTATAGAGGGAATGTAAAAACCGTTACACTTGAACTGAATTACAAAACAGAACAGAGTCACACATGCAGAAAACACACTATGGCTGCTTAACGGGAAAGGTGAGGTGGGGTGATACATAAAACAAGAGTTTCAAATTAGCTCAGATACCGTTCCATAAACCCAATATGGAATAGACAAGACCTACTCCTTGCTCAGAGAACTGGACTCAACACGCCCGATTCACCGCACAAGAATATATCTGACTAGTAATAATCTTAAAACCTATGTATTGATATCTCTCTGTTAGTGTGTCAAGTGTGTGTAAGGCGGCATAAACACGGCCGTGAAAAGCAGCTAAACCCCATTATAAAAATAAATTACTTTTAAAAACCCATGAAACAAAGACAGGGAAAGAGAGAGAAATTCTTACACAATTCGTTCGGGGGCTGTGATGCAACCTGGATTGACCATATCTAGACCCACAGCTGGATGAGACATAAGGGTGGACACTCTTGGGGCTGAGAGGTTTGGTGAGGTTGGGTGAGCAAACGCAGACCCTTTAAAGTAATACTGCGTGCTACCCATCGCATGGGTCCCAAATCTCCAGGTTCAAGGGCATCTTCCTACATCGAAAACATGCATGAGGAACCCAGAAGATGGTACACCGTGTGATGGGGAAAGGTTTCTAAAACGCACCGCATTTCTCATCTCCTTGTGCTCGGGTTCGCCATTCCAGCCACTTTACTAGCAATCTCCCTACTTGGAGCATCAGCACCTTTAACCTCCTGTTCCGTACAGGTTGCAATTTGTCCTGAGGATGAACGGGAAGACGGGGAACCAATGAGAGACTAGCTCTTGGTGTTGGGACAGGCACAGGTCACTCAATTTTCCCATCAGGAAGAAGAATTAACCACAGGCTCAGCCTGCCCCCGGAACCAGAACAGGGCCTGAAGCCATCCTGCGCTTTTGCGGCCGACTCCCAAAAAAGCGACTTGTAAAATGCAGCTTCAGGGCACTGCAATTCACAAACCTGCAGAGTTATAAATGATAACTCTCGTCCACAAATATATTGAGGGAAGGCAAAGAAGAGGATTTGAAATCAAGGCAGAATTGCAGGAAACAGATTTCAGGAGGTAGATTCGAATCGCCTTTAAAGCACATGAAAAGCGGCAAAACGTTGACAATGGTGCCCTTGGCCAAAAAGGGCGTATGCGTTTTTTCCTGAATATATTCAGGAAAAAACGCATACGCCCTTTTTGGCCAACCAAGCAACCTGGAAAGGCAAATCAGCGCTACAAAGAAGTCTCGCTTCCCATCGGTCAAAAGGGCCATGCTGAAAAAAGTGTCAAAACCAGAAATGCAGGACAGGCCATGGAGAAATGGGAGCCTTGCTACACTGATGGGCGGGATGTAAATTGCAAACAGCCACTCTGGAGAAGTGTACGGTGTGTCCTGAAACATCTGAAAAACACAGCTTAGAGAGCATAGGGCACTTCTACGCATGGGGGGATAAAGTGGGAAAATTGAAAATCAGCAAGACACAAGCACCCCAAAGTTTAGGGCTGCTCTGTTGACAAGACCTCCACTTCATTCCACCTTAAATATCCCAGGAAAGCGAAAAATGGATAAAAAAGTTGTGGTCCTTATGTACAATGGAATATCACTCAGCCATGAAATCAATGTCATAAGGCTAGTAGCAGCATGATGAGTGGATTTAGGTAAGACGATTCTAAGTGAAATAAGTCACACAGAAAAGGACACTTCTCATAAGGTGTCACTTATAGAGGGAATGTAAAAACCGTTACACTTGAACTGAATTACAAAACAGAACAGAGTCACACATGCAGAAAACACACTATGGCTGCTTAACGGGAAAGGTGAGGTGGGGTGATACATAAAACAAGAGTTTCAAATTAGCTCAGATACCGTTCCATAAACCCAATATGGAATAGACAAGACCTACTCCTTGCTCAGAGAACTGGACTCAACACGCCCGATTCACCGCACAAGAATATATCTGACTAGTAATAATCTTAAAACCTATGTATTGATATCTCTCTGTTAGTGTGTCAAGTGTGTGTAAGGCGGCATAAACACGGCCGTGAAAAGCAGCTAAACCCCATTATAAAAATAAATTACTTTTAAAAACCCATGAAACAAAGACAGGGAAAGAGAGAGAAATTCTTACACAATTCGTTCGGGGGCTGTGATGCAACCTGGATTGACCATATCTAGACCCACAGCCGGATGAGACATAAGGGTGGACACTCTTGGGGCTGAGAGGTTTGGTGAGGTTGGGTGAGCAAACGCAGACCCTTTAAAGTAATACTGCGTGCTACCCATCGCATGGGTCCCAAATCTCCAGGTTCAAGGGCATCTTCCTACATCGAAAACATGCATGAGAAACCCAGAAGATGGTACACCGTGTGATGGGGAAAGGTTTCTAAAACGCACCGCATTTCTCATCTCCTTGTGCTCGGGTTCGCCATTCCAGCCACTTTACTAGCAATCTCCCTACTTGGAGCATCAGCACCTTTAACCTCCTGTTCCGTACAGGTTGCAATTTGTCCTGAGGATGAACGGGAAGACGGGGAACCAATGAGAGACTAGCTCTTGGTGTTGGGACAGGCACAGGTCACTCAATTTTCCCATCAGGAAGAAGAATTAACCACAGGCTCAGCCTGCCCCCCGGAACCAGAACAGGGCCTGAAGCCATCCTGCGCTTTTGCGGCCGACTCCCAAAAAAGCGACTTGTAAAATGCAGCTTCAGGGCACTGCAATTCACAAACCTGCAGAGTTATAAATGATAACTCTCGTCCACAAATATATTGAGGGAAGGCAAAGAAGAGGATTTGAAATCAAGGCAGAATTGCAGGAAACAGATTTCAGGAGGTAGATTCGAATCGCCTTTAAAGCACATGAAAAGCGGGAAAACGTTGACAATGATGCCCTTGGCCAAAAAGGGCGTATGCCTTTTTTCCTGAATATATTCAGGAAAAAACGCATACGCCCTTTTTGGCCAACCAAGCAACCTGGAAAGGCAAATCAGCGCTACAAAGAAGTCTCGCTTCCCATCGGTCAAAAGGGCCATGCTGAAAAAAGGCTCAAAACCAGAATTGCAGGACAGCCCATGGAGAAATGGGAGCCTTGCTACGCTGGTGGGCGGGATGTAAATTGCCAACAGCCACTCTGGAGAAGTGTACGGTGTGTCCTGAAACATCGAAAAAACACAGCTTAGAACGCATAGGGCACTTACACTCATGGGCGTATAAATTGGGAAAACTAAAAATCAGCAACACACAGGCACCCCAAAGTTTAGGGCTGCTCTGTTGACAAGAACCTCCACTTCACCACACCTTAAATATCCCAGGAAAGAGAAAAATGGATAAAGAAGTGGTGGTCCTTATATACAATGGAATATCACTCAGCCATGAAATCAATGTCATAAGGCTAGTAGCAGCATGATGAGTGGATTTAGGTACGACAATTCTAAGTGAAATAAGTCACACAGAAAAAGACACTTATCATAAGCTATCACTTATAGAGGGAATGTAAAAACCGCTACACTTGAACTGAATTACAAAACAGAACAGAGTCACACGTTTAGAAAACACACTATGGCTGCTTAACGGGAAAGGTGAGGTGGGGTGCTGCAGAAAACAAGGGTTTCAAATTAGCTCAGATACCGTTCCATAACACCAATATGTAATAGAAAGACCTACTCCTTGCTCAGTGAACTGGACTCTACACCCCCTATTCTCGCACAAGAATATATCTGACTAGTAAGAATCTTAAAACCTATGTATTGATATCTCTCTGGATGTGAGTCAAGTGGGTGTAAAGCGGCATAAACACAGCCGTGAAAAGCAGCTAAACACCATTATAAAAATAAATTAATTTTAAAAACCCGTGAAACAAAGACAGTGAAAGAGAGAGAAATTCTTACAAAATTCGTTCAGGGGCTGTGATGCCACCTGGAATGACCATATCTAGACCCACAGCTGGATGAGACGTAAGGGTGGATACTCTCGGGGCTGAGAGATTTGGTGAGGTTGGGGGAGCAAACACAGAGCCTTTAAAGTACTACTGCCTGTTACCCATCGCATGGGTCCCAAATCTCCAGGTTCAAGGGCATCTTCCTACATCGAAAACATGCATGAGAAACCCAGAAGGTGGTAGACCGTGTGACCGGGAAAGGTTTCTAAAACGCACCTCATTTCTCATCTCCTTGTGCTCGGGTTCGCCATTCCAGCCGCTTTACTAGCAATCTCCCTCCTTGGAGAATAAGGACCTTTAACCTCCTGTTCCGTACAGCTTGCAATTTGTCCTGAGTATGAATGGGAAGAAGGGGAGCCAATGAGAGACTAGCTCTAGGTGTTGGGACAGGCACAGGTCACTCTATTTTCCCATCAGGAAGAAGAATTAACCACAGGCTCAGCCTGCCGCCCGGGACCAGAATAGGGCCTGATGCCGTCCTGCGCTTTTGCGGCCAGCTCCCAATAAAGCGAGTTGAAAAATGGAGCTCAGGGGAACTGCAATTAACAAACCTGCAGAGTTGTAAATGATAACTCTCGTTCACAAATATATTGAGGGAAGGCAACGAAGAGGATTTGAAAGCAAGGCAGAATTGCAGGAAACAGATTTCAGGAGGTAGATTCGAGTCGCCTTTAAAGCACATGAAAAACGGCAAAACGTCGACAATGATGCCCTTGGCCAAAAAGGGCGTATGCGTTTTTTCCTGAATATATTCAGGAAAAAACGCATACGCCCTTTTTGGCCAACCAAGCAACCTGGAAAGGCAAATCAGCGCTACAAAGAAGTCTCGCTTCCCATCGATCAAAAGGGCCATGCTGAAAAAAGTGTCAAAACCAGAAATGCAGGACAGGCCATGGAGAAATGGGAGCCTTGCTACGCTGATAGTCAGGATGTAAATTGCCAACAGCCACTCTGGAGAAGTGTACTGTGTGTCCCGAAACATCGAAAAAACACAGCTTAGAGCACATAGGGCACTTCCACTCACGTGCGTATATATTGGGAAAACTAAAAATCAGCAAGACACAGGCACCCCAAAGTTTAGGGCTGCTCTGTTGACAAGAACCTCCACTTCATGACACCTTAAATATCCCAGGAAAGAGAAAAATGGATAAAGAAGTGGTGGTCCTTATGTACAATGCAATATCACTCAGCCATGAAATCAATGTCATAAGGCTAGTAGCAGCATGATGAGTGGATTTAGGTACGACGAATCTAAGTGAAATAAGTCAAGCAGAAAAAGACACTTATCATAAGCTATCACTTATACAGGGAATGTAAAAACTGCTACACTTGAACTGAATTACAAAACAGAACAGAGTCACACGTTTAGAAAACACACTATGGCTGCTTAACGGGAAAGGTGAGGTGGGGTGATGCATAAAACAAGGGTTTCAAATTAGCTGAGATACCGTTCCATAAACCCAACATGTAATAGAAAGACGTGCTCCTTGCTCAGTGAACTGGACTCAACACCCCCTATTCACCGCACAAGAATATATCTGACTAGTAAGAATCTTAAAACCTATGTATTGATATCTCTCTGGATGTGAGTCAAGTGGGTGTAAAGCGGCATAAACACAGCCGTGAAAAGCAGCTAAACCCCATTATAAGAATAAATTAATTTTAAAAACCCGTGAAACAAAGACAGTGAAAGAGAGAGAAATTCTTACAAAATTCGTTCAGGGGCTATGATGCCACCTGGAATGACCATATCTAGACCCACAGCTGGATGAGACGTAAGGGTGGATACTCTCGGGGCTGAGAGATTTGGTGAGGTTGGGTGAGCAAACACAGAGCCTTTAAAGTACTACTGCCTGTTACCCATTCCATGGGTCCCAAATCTCCAGTTTCAAGGGCATCTTCCTACATCGAACACATGCATGAGAAACCCAGATGGTGGTAGACCGTGTGACCGGGAAAGGTTTCTAAAACGCAGCTAATTTCTCATTTCCTTGTGCTCGTGTTCGCCATCCCAGCCGCTTTACTAGCAATCTCCCTCCTTGGAGAATCAGTACCTTTAACCTCCTGTTCCGTACAGCTTGCAATTTGTCCTGAGTATGAAGAGGAAGAGGGGGAGCCAATGAGAGACTGGCTCTAGGTGTTGGGACAGGCACAGGTCACTCTATTTTCCCAACAGGAAGAAGAATTAATCACAGGCTCAGCCTGCCACCCGGAACCAGAATAGGGCCTGAGGCCATCCTGCGCTTTTGCGGCCAGCTCCCAAAAAAGCGAGTTGAAAAATGGAGCTCAGGGGCACTGCCATTCACAAACCTGCAGAGTTATAAATGATAACTCTCGTCCACAAATATATTGAGGGAAGGCAACGAAGAGGATTTGAAAGCAAGGCAGAATTGCAGGAAACAGATTTCAGGAGGTAGATTCGAGTCGCCTTTAAAGCACTTGAAAAACGGCAAAACGTCGACAATGATGCCCTTGGTCAAAAAGGGCGTATGCGTTTTTTTCCTGAATATATTCAGGAAAAAACGCATACGCCCTTTTTCGCCAACCAAGCAACCTGGAAAGGCAAATCAGCGATCCAAAGAAGTCTCGCTTCTCATCGGTCAAAAGGGCCATGCTGAGAAAAGTGTCAAAACCAGAAATGCAGGACAGGCCATGGAGAAATGGGAGCCTTGCTATGCTGATGGACGGGATGTAAATTGCCAACAGCCACTCTGGAGAAGTGTACGGTGTGACCTGAAACATCGAAAAAACACAGCTTAGAGCGCATAGGGCACTTCAACTCATGGGCGTATAAATTGGGAAAACTAAAAATCAGCAACACACAGGCACCCCAAAGTTTAGGGCTGCTCTGTTGACAAGAACCTCCACTTCATGACACCTTAAATATCCCAGGAAAGAGAAAAATGGATAAAGAAGTGGTGGTCCTTATGTACAATGGAATATCACTCAGCCATGAAATCAATGTCATAAGGCTAGTAGCAGCATGATGAGTGGATTTAGGTACGACAATTCTAAGTGAAATAAGTCACACAGAAAAAGACACTTATCATAAGCTATCACTTATAGAGGGAATGTAAAAACCGCTACAATTGAACTGAATTACAAAACAAAACAGAGTCACACGTTTACAAAACACACTATGGCTGCTTAACGGGAAAGGTGAGGTGGGGTGATGCATAAAACAAGGGTTTCAAATTAGCTGAGATACCGTTCCATAAACCCAATATGTAATAGAAAGACCTACTCCTTGCTCAGTGAACTGGACTCAACACCCCCTATTCACCGCACAAGAATATATTTGATTAGTAACAATCTTAAAACCTATGAATTTATATCTCTCTGAAAGTGAGTCAAGTGGGTGTAAAGCGGCATAAACACAGCCGTGAAAAGCAGCTAAACCCCATTATAAGAATAAATTAATTTTAAAAACCCTTGAAACAAAGAAAGTGAAAGAGAGAGAAATTCTTACAAAATTCGTTCAGGGGCTGTGATGCCACCTGGAATGACCATATCTAGACCCACAGCTGGATGAGACATAAGGGTGGACACTCACGGGGCTGAGAGACTTGGTGAGGTTGGGGGAGCAAACGCAGAGCCTTTAAAGTACTACTGCCTGTTACCCATCCCATGGGTCCCAAATCTCCAGGTTCAAGGGCATCTTCCTACATCGAAAACCTGCATGAGAAACCCAGAAGATGGTACACCGTGTGATGGGGGAAGGTTTCGAAAACGCACCGCATTTCTCATCTCCTTGTGCTCGGGTTCACCATTCCAGCCACTTTACTAGCAATCTCCCTACTTGGAGCATCAGCACCTTTAACCTCCTGTTCCGTACAGGTTGCAATTTGTCCTGAGGATGAACGGGAAGACGGGGAACCAATGAGAGACTAGCTCTTGGTGTTGGGACATGCACAGGTCACTCAATTTTCCCATCAGGAAGAAGAATTAACCACAGGCTCAGCCTGCCCCCCGGAACCAGAACAGGGCCTGAAGCCATCCTGCGCTTTTGCGGCCGACTCCCAAAAAAGCGACTTGTAAAATGGAGCTTCAGGGCACTGCAATTCACAAACCTGCAGAGTTATAAATGATAACTCTCGTCCACAAATATATTGAGGGAAGGCAAAGAAGAGGATTTGAAATCAAGGCAGAATTGCAGGAAATAGATTTCAGGAGGTAGATTCGAATCGCCTTTAAAGCACATGAAAAGCGGCAAAACGTTGACAATGATTCCCTTGGCCAAAAAGGGCGTATGCGTTTTTTCCTGAATATATTCAGGAAAAAACGCATACGCCCTTTTTGGCCAACCAAGCAACCTGGAAAGGCAAATCAGCGCTACAAAGAAGTCTCGCTTCCCATCGGTCAAAAGGGACATGCTGAAAAAGGTGTCAAAACCAGAAATGCAGGACAGGGCATGGAGAAATGGGAGCCTTGCTACACTGATGGGCGGGATGTAAATTGCCAACAGCCACTCTGGAGAAGTGTACGGTGTGTCCTGAAACATCTAAAAAACACAGCTTAGAGAGCATAGGGCACTTCTACGCATGGGGGGATAAAGTGGGAAAATTGAAAATCAGCAAGACACAAGCACCCGAAAGTTTAGGGCTGCTCTGTTGACAAGGACCTCCACTTCATTCCACCTTAAATATCCCAGGAAAGCGAAAAATGGATAAAAAAGTTGTGGTCCTTATGTACAATGGAATATCACTCAGCCATGAAATCAATGTCATAAGGCTAGTAGCAGCATGATGAGTGGATTTAGGTAAGACGATTCTAAGTGAAATAAGTCACACAGAAAAGGACACTTCTCATAAGGTGTCACTTATAGAGGGAATGTAAAAACCGTTACACTTGAACTGAATTACAAAACAGAACAGAGTCACACATGCAGAAAACACACTATGGCTGCTTAACGGGAAAGGTGAGGTGGGGTGATACATAAAACAAGAGTTTCAAATTAGCTCAGATACCGTTCCATAAACCCAATATGGAATAGACAAGACCTACTCCTTGCTCAGAGAACTGGACTCAACACGCCCGATTCACCGCACAAGAATATATCTGACTAGTAATAATCTTAAAACCTATGTATTGATATCTCTCTGTTAGTGTGTCAAGTGGGTGTAAAGCGGCCTAAACACAGCCGTGAAAAGCAGCTAAACCCCATTATAAAAATAAATTACTTTTAAAAACCCATGAAACAAAGACAGGGAAAGAGAGAGAAATTCTTACACAATTCGTTCGGGGGCTGTGATGCAACCTGGATTGACCATATCTAGACCCACAGCTGGATGAGACATAAGGGTGGACACTCTTGGGGCTGAGAGGTTTGGTGAGGTTGGGTGAGCAAACGCAAACCCTTTAAAGTAATACTGCGTGCTACCCATCGCATGGGTCCCAAATCTCCAGGTTCAAGGGCATCTTCCTACATCGAAAACATGCATGAGAAACCCAGAAGATGGTACACCGTGTGATGGGGAAAGGTTTCTAAAACGCACCGCATTTCTCATCTCCTTGTGCTCGGGTTCGCCATTCCAGCCACTTTACTAGCAATCTCCCTACTTGGAGCATCAGCACCTTTAACCACCTGTTCCGTACAGGTTGCAATTTGTCCTGAGGATGAACGGGAAGACGGGGAACCAATGAGAGACTAGCTCTTGGTGTTGGGACAGGCACAGGTCACTCAATTTTCCCATCAGGAAGAAGAATTAACCACAGGCTCAGCCTGCCCCCCGGAACCAGAACAGGGCCTGAAGCCATCCTGCGCTTTTGCGGCCGACTCCCAAAAAAGCGACTTGTAAAATGGAGCTTCAGGGCACTGCAATTCACAAACCTGCAGAGTTATAAATGATAACTCTCGTCCACAAATATATTGAGGGAAGGCAAAGAAGAGGATTTGAAATCAAGGCAGAATTGCAGGAAACAGATTTCAGGAGGTAGATTCGAATCGCCTTTAAAGCACATGAAAAGCGGCAAAACGTTGACAATGGTGCCCTTGGCCAAAAAGGGCGTATGCGTTTTTTCCTGAATATATTCAGGAAAAAACGCATACGCCCTTTTTGGCCAACCAAGCAACCTGGAAATGCAAATCAGCGCTACAAAGAAGTCTCGCTTCCCATCGATCAAAAGGGACATGCTGAAAAAGGTGTCAAAACCAGAAATGCAGGACAGGCCATGGAGAAATGGGAGCCTTGCTACACTGATGGGCGGGATGTAAATTGCCAACAGCCACTCTGGAGAAGTGTACGGTGTGTCCTGAAACATCTAAAAAACACAGCTTAGAGAGCATAGGGCACTTCTACGCATGGGGGGATAAAGTGGGAAAATTGAAAATCAGCAAGACACAAGCACCCGAAAGTTTAGGGCTGCTCTGTTGACAAGGACCTCCACTTCATTCCACGTTAAATATCCCAGGAAAGCGAAAAATGGATAAAAAAGTTTTGGTCCTTATGTACAATGGACTATCACTCAGCCATGAAATCAATGTCATAAGGCTAGTAGCAGCATGATGAGTGGATTTAGGTAAGACGATTCTAAGTGAAATAAGTCACACAGAAAAGGACACTTCTCATAAGGTGTCACTTATAGAGGGAATGTAAAAACCGTTACACTTGAACTGAATTACAAAACAGAACAGAGTCACACATGCAGAAAACACACTATGGCTGCTTAACGGGAAAGGTGAGGTGGGGTGATACATAAAACAAGAGTTTCAAATTAGCTCAGATACCGTTCCATAAACCCAATATGTAATAGACAAGACCTACTCCTTGCTCAGAGAACTGGACTCAACACGCCCGATTCACCGCACAAGAATATATCTGACTACTAATAATCTTAAAACCTATGTATTGATATCTCTCTGTTAGTGTGTCAAGTGGGTGTAAAGCGGCCTAAACACAGCCGTGAAAAGCAGCTAAACCCCATTATAAAAATAAATTACTTTTAAAAACACATGAAACAAAGACAGGGAAAGAGAGAGAAATTCTTACACAATTCGTTCAGGGGCTGTGATGCAACCTGCATTGACCATATCTAGACCCACAGCTGGATGAGACATAAGGGTGGACACTCTTGGGGCTGAGAGGTTTGGTGAGGTTGGGTGAGCAAACGCAGACCCTTTAAAGTAATACTGCGTGCTACCCATCGCATGGGTCCCAAATCTCCAGGTTCAAGGGCATCTTCCTACATCAAAAACATGCATGAGAACCCCAGAAGATGGTACACCGTGTGATGGGGAAAGGTTTCTAAAACGCACCTCATTTCTCACCTCCTTGTGCTCGTGTTCGCCATTCCAGCCACTTTACTAGCAATCTCCCTACTTGGAGCATCAGCACCTTTAACCTCCTGTTCTGTACAGGTTGCAATTTGTCCTGAGGATGAACGGGAAGACGGGAAACCAATGAGAGACTAGCTCTTGGTGTTGGGACAGGCACAGGTCACTCTATTTTCCCATCAGGAAGAAGAATTAACCACAGGTTCAGCCTGCCCCCCGGAACCAGAACAGGGCCTGAAGCCATCCTGTGCTTTTGCGGCCGGCTCCCAAAAATGCGACTTGTAAAATGCAGCTTCAGGGCACTGCAATTCACAAACCTGCAGAGTTATAAATGATAACTCTCGTCCACAAATATATTGAGGGAAGGCAAAGAAGAGGATTTGAAATCAAGGCAGAATTGCAGGAAACAGATTTCAGGAGGTAGATTCGAATCGCATTTAAAGCACTTGAAAAGCGGCAAAACGTTGACAATGATGCCCTTGGCCAAAAAGGGCGTATGCCTTTTTTCCTGAATATATTCAGGAAAAAACGCATACGCCCTTTTTGGCCAACCAAGCAACCTGGAAAGGCAAATCAGCGCTACAAAGAAGTCTCGCTTCCCATCGGTCAAAAGGGACATGCTGAAAAAAGTGTCAAAACCAGAAATGCAGGACAGGCCATGGAGAAATGGGAGCCTTGCTACACTGATGGGCGGGATGTAAATTGCAAACAGCCACTCTGGAGAAGTGTACGGTGTGTCCTGAAACATCTGAAAAACACAGCTTAGAGAGCATAGGGCACTTCTACGCATGGGGGGATAAAGTGGGAAAATTGAAAATCAGCAGACACAAGCACCCCAAAGTTTAGGGCTGCTCTGTTGACAAGACCTCCACTTCATTCCACCTTAAATATCCCAGGAAAGCGAAAAATGGATAAAAAAGTTGTGGTCCTTATGTACAATGGAATATCACTCAGCCATGAAATCAATGTCATAAGGCTAGTAGCAGCATGATGAGTGGATTTAGGTAAGACGATTCTAAGTGAAATAAGTCACACAGAAAAGGACACTTCTCATAAGGTGTCACTTATAGAGGGAATGTAAAAACCGTTACACTTGAACTGAATTACAAAACAGAACAGAGTCACACATGCAGAAAACACACTATGGCTGCTTAACGGGAAAGGTGAGGTGGGGTGATACATAAAACAAGAGTTTCAAATTAGCTCAGATACCGTTCCATAAACCCAATATGGAATAGACAAGACCTACTCCTTGCTCAGAGAACTGGACTCAACACGCCCGATTCACCGCACAAGAATATATCTGACTAGTAATAATCTTAAAACCTATGTATTGATATCTCTCTGTTAGTGTGTCAAGTGTGTGTAAGGCGGCATAAACACGGCCGTGAAAAGCAGCTAAACCCCATTATAAAAATAAATTACTTTTAAAAACCCATGAAACAAAGACAGGGAAAGAGAGAGAAATTCTTACACAATTCGTTCGGGGGCTGTGATGCAACCTGGATTGACCATATCTAGACCCACAGCTGGATGAGACATAAGGGTGGACACTCTTGGGGCTGAGAGGTTTGGTGAGGTTGGGTGAGCAAACGCAGACCCTTTAAAGTAATACTGCGTGCTACCCATCGCATGGGTCCCAAATCTCCAGGTTCAAGGGCATCTTCCTACATCGAAAACATGCATGAGAAACCCAGAAGATGGTACACCGTGTGATGGGGAAAGGTTTCTAAAACGCACCGCATTTCTCATCTCCTTGTGCTCGGGTTCGCCATTCCAGCCACTTTACTAGCAATCTCCCTACTTGGAGCATCAGCACCTTTAACCTCCTGTTCCGTACAGGTTGCAATTTGTCCTGAGGATGAACGGGAAGACGGGGAACCAATGAGAGACTAGCTCTTGGTGTTGGGACAGGCACAGGTCACTCAATTTTCCCATCAGGAAGAAGAATTAACCACAGGCTCAGCCTGCCCCCCGGAACCAGAACAGGGCCTGAAGCCATCCTGCGCTTTTGCGGCCGACTCCCAAAAAAGCGACTTGTAAAATGCAGCTTCAAGGCACTGCAATTCACAAACCTGCAGAGTTATAAATGATAACTCTCGTCCACAAATATATTGAGGGAAGGCAAAGAAGAGGATTTGAAATCAAGGCAGAATTGCAGGAAACAGATTTCAGGAGGTAGATTCGAATCGCCTTTAAAGCACATGAAAAGCGGCAAAACGTTGACAATGGTGCCCTTGGCCAAAAAGGGCGTATGCGTTTTTTCCTGAATATATTCAGGAAAAAACGCATACGCCCTTTTTGGCCAACCAAGCAACCTGGAAAGGCAAATCAGCGCTACAAAGAAGTCTCGCTTCCCATCGGTCAAAAGGGCCATGCTGAAAAAAGTGTCAAAACCAGAAATGCAGGACAGGCCATGGAGAAATGGGAGCCTTGCTACACTGATGGGCGGGATGTAAATTGCAAACAGCCACTCTGGAGAAGTGTACGGTGTGTCCTGAAACATCTGAAAAACACAGCTTAGAGAGCATAGGGCACTTCTACGCATGGGGGGATAAAGTGGGAAAATTGAAAATCAGCAAGACACAAGCACCCCAAAGTTTAGGGCTGCTCTGTTGACAAGACCTCCACTTCATTCCACCTTAAATATCCCAGGAAAGCGAAAAATGGATAAAAAAGTTGTGGTCCTTATGTACAATGGAATATCACTCAGCCATGAAATCAATGTCATAAGGCTAGTAGCAGCATGATGAGTGGATTTAGGTAAGACGATTCTAAGCGAAATAAGTCACACAGAAAAGGACACTTCTCATAAGGTGTCACTTATAGAGGGAATGTAAAAACCGTTACACTTGAACTGAATTACAAAACAGAACAGAGTCACACATGCACAAAACACACTATGGCTGCTTAACGGGAAAGGTGAGGTGGGGTGATACATAAAACAAGAGTTTCAAATTAGCTCAGATACCGTTCCATAAACCCAATATGGAATAGACAAGACCTACTCCTTGCTCAGAGAACTGGACTCAACACGCCCGATTCACCGCACAAGAATATATCTGACTAGTAATAATCTTAAAACCTATGTATTGATATCTCTCTGTTAGTGTGTCAAGTGTGTGTAAGGCGGCATAAACACGGCCGTGAAAAGCAGCTAAACCCCATTATAAAAATAAATTACTTTTAAAAACCCATGAAACAAAGACAGGGAAAGAGAGAGAAATTCTTACACAATTCGTTCGGGGGCTGTGATGCAACCTGGATTGACCATATCTAGACCCACAGCTGGATGAGACATAAGGGTGGACACTCTTGGGGCTGAGAGGTTTGGTGAGGTTGGGTGAGCAAACGCAGACCCTTTAAAGTAATACTGCGTGCTACCCATCGCATGGGTCCCAAATCTCCAGGTTCAAGGGCATCTTCCTACATCGAAAACATGCATGAGGAACCCAGAAGATGGTACACCGTGTGATGGGGAAAGGTTTCTAAAACGCACCGCATTTCTCATCTCCTTGTGCTCGGGTTCGCCATTCCAGCCACTTTACTAGCAATCTCCCTACTTGGAGCATCAGCACCTTTAACCTCCTGTTCCGTACAGGTTGCAATTTGTCCTGAGGATGAACGGGAAGACGGGGAACCAATGAGAGACTAGCTCTTGGTGTTGGGACAGGCACAGGTCACTCAATTTTCCCATCAGGAAGAAGAATTAACCACAGGCTCAGCCTGCCCCCGGAACCAGAACAGGGCCTGAAGCCATCCTGCGCTTTTGCGGCCGACTCCCAAAAAAGCGACTTGTAAAATGCAGCTTCAGGGCACTGCAATTCACAAACCTGCAGAGTTATAAATGATAACTCTCGTCCACAAATATATTGAGGGAAGGCAAAGAAGAGGATTTGAAATCAAGGCAGAATTGCAGGAAACAGATTTCAGGAGGTAGATTCGAATCGCCTTTAAAGCACATGAAAAGCGGCAAAACGTTGACAATGGTGCCCTTGGCCAAAAAGGGCGTATGCGTTTTTTCCTGAATATATTCAGGAAAAAACGCATACGCCCTTTTTGGCCAACCAAGCAACCTGGAAAGGCAAATCAGCGCTACAAAGAAGTCTCGCTTCCCATCGGTCAAAAGGGCCATGCTGAAAAAAGTGTCAAAACCAGAAATGCAGGACAGGCCATGGAGAAATGGGAGCCTTGCTACACTGATGGGCGGGATGTAAATTGCAAACAGCCACTCTGGAGAAGTGTACGGTGTGTCCTGAAACATCTGAAAAACACAGCTTAGAGAGCATAGGGCACTTCTACGCATGGGGGGATAAAGTGGGAAAATTGAAAATCAGCAAGACACAAGCACCCCAAAGTTTAGGGCTGCTCTGTTGACAAGACCTCCACTTCATTCCACCTTAAATATCCCAGGAAAGCGAAAAATGGATAAAAAAGTTGTGGTCCTTATGTACAATGGAATATCACTCAGCCATGAAATCAATGTCATAAGGCTAGTAGCAGCATGATGAGTGGATTTAGGTAAGACGATTCTAAGTGAAATAAGTCACACAGAAAAGGACACTTCTCATAAGGTGTCACTTATAGAGGGAATGTAAAAACCGTTACACTTGAACTGAATTACAAAACAGAACAGAGTCACACATGCAGAAAACACACTATGGCTGCTTAACGGGAAAGGTGAGGTGGGGTGATACATAAAACAAGAGTTTCAAATTAGCTCAGATACCGTTCCATAAACCCAATATGGAATAGACAAGACCTACTCCTTGCTCAGAGAACTGGACTCAACACGCCCGATTCACCGCACAAGAATATATCTGACTAGTAATAATCTTAAAACCTATGTATTGATATCTCTCTGTTAGTGTGTCAAGTGTGTGTAAGGCGGCATAAACACAGCAGTGAAAAGCAGCTAAACCCCATTATAAAAATAAATTACTTTTAAAAACCCATGAAACAAAGACAGGGAAAGAGAGAGAAATTCTTACACAATTCGTTCAGGGGCTGTGATGCAAACTGCATTGACCATATCTAGACCCACAGCTGGATGAGACATAAGGGTGGACACTCTTGGGGCTGAGATGTTTGGTGAGGTTGGGTGAGCAAACGCAGACCCTTTAAAGTAATACTGCGTGCTACCCATCGCATGGGTCCCAAATCTCCAGGTTCAAGGGCATCTTCCTACATCGAAAACCTGCATGAGAAACCCAGAAGATGGTACACCGTGTGATGGGGAAAGGTTTCTAAAACGCACCGCATTTCTCATCTCCTTGTGCTCGGGTTCGCCATTCCAGCCACTTTACTAGCAATCTCCCTACTTGGAGCATCAGCACCTTTAACCACCTGTTCCGTACAGGTTGCAATTTGTCCTGAGGATGAACGGGAAGACGGGGAACCAATGAGAGACTAGCTCTTGGTGTTGGGACAGGCACAGGTCACTCAATTTTCCCATCAGGAAGAAGAATTAACCACAGGCTCAGCCTGCCCCCCGGAACCAGAACAGGGCCTGAAGCCATCCTGCGCTTTTGCGGCCGACTCCCAAAAAAGCGACTTGTAAAATGGAGCTTCAGGGAACTGCAATTCACAAACATGCAGAGTTATAAATGATAACTCTCGTCCACAAATATATTGAGGGAAGGCAAAGAAGAGGATTTGAAATCAAGGCAGAATTGCAGGAAACAGATTTCAGGAGGTAGATTCGAATCGCCTTTAAAGCACATGAAAAGCGGGAAAACGTTGACAATGATGCCCTTGGCCAAAAAGGTCGTATGCGTTTTTTCCTGAATATATTCAGGAAAAAACGCATACGCCCTTTTTGGCCAACCAAGCAACCTGGAAAGGCAAATCAGCGCTACAAAGAAGTCTCGCTTCCCATCGATCAAAAGGGACATGCTGAAAAAGGTGTCAAAACCAGAAATGCAGGACAGGCCATGGAGAAATGGGAGCCTTGCTACACTGATGGGCGGGATGTAAATTGCCAACAGCCACTCTGGAGAAGTGTACGGTGTGTCCTGAAACATCTAAAAAACACAGCTTAGAGAGCATAGGGCACTTCTACGCATGGGGGGATAAAGTGGGAAAATTGAAAATCAGCAAGACACAAGCACCCGAAAGTTTAGGGCTGCTCTGTTGACAAGGACCTCCACTTCATTCCACCTTAAATATCCCAGGAAAGCGAAAAATGGATAAAAAAGTTGTGGTCCTTATGTACAATGGACTATCACTCAGCCATGAAATCAATGTCATAAGGCTAGTAGCAGCATGATGAGTGGATTTAGGTAAGACGATTCTAAGTGAAATAAGTCACACAGAAAAGGACACTTCTCATAAGGTGTCACTTATAGAGGGAATGTAAAAACCGTTACACTTGAACTGAATTACAAAACAGAACAGAGTCACACATGCAGAAAACACACTATGGCTGCTTAACGGGAAAGGTGAGGTGGGGTGATACATAAAACAAGAGTTTCAAATTAGCTCAGATACCGTTCCATAAACCCAATATGGAATAGACAAGACCTACTCCTTGCTCAGAGAACTGGACTCAACACGCCCGATTCACCGCACAAGAATATATCTGACTAGTAATAATCTTAAAACCTATGTATTGATATCTCTCTGTTAGTGTGTCAAGTGTGTGTAAGGCGGCATAAACACAGCAGTGAAAAGCAGCTAAACCCCATTATAAAAATAAATTACTTTTAAAAACCCATGAAACAAAGAGAGGGAAAGAGAGAGAAATTCTTATACAATTCGTTCAGGGGCTGTGATGCAACCTGCATTGACCATATCTAGACCCACAGCTGGATGAGACATAAGGGTGGACACTCTTGGGGCTGAGATGTTTGGTGAGGTTGGGTGAGCAAACGCAGACCCTTTAAAGTAATACTGCGTGCTACCCATCGCATGGGTCCCAAATCTCCAGGTTCAAGGGCATCTTCCTACATCGAAAACCTGCATGAGAAACCCAGAAGATGGTACACCGTGTGATGGGGAAAGGTTTCTAAAACGCACCGCATTTCTCATCTCCTTGTGCTCGGGTTCGCCATTCCAGCCACTTTACTAGCAATCTCCCTACTTGGAGCATCAGCACCTTTAACCACCTGTTCCGTACAGGTTGCAATTTGTCCTGAGGATGAACGGGAAGACGGGGAACCAATGAGAGACTAGCTCTTGGTGTTGGGACAGGCACAGGTCACTCAATTTTTCCATCAGGAAGAAGAATTAACCACAGGCTCAGCCTGCCCCCCGGAATCAGAACAGGGCCTGAAGCCATCCTGCGCTTTTGCGGCCGACTCCCAAAAAAGCGACTTGTAAAATGGAGCTTCAGGGCACTGCAATTCACAAACCTGCAGAGTTATAAATAATAACTCTCGTCCACAAATATATTGAGGGAAGGCAAAGAAGAGGATTTGAAATCAAGGCAGAATTGCAGGAAACAGATTTCAGGAGGTAGATTCGAATCGCCTTTAAAGCACATGAAAAGCGGGAAAACGTTGACAATGATGCCCTTGGCCAAAAAGGGCGTATGCGTTTTTTCCTGAATATATTCAGGAAAAAACGCATACGCCCTTTTTGGCCAACCAAGCAACCTGGAAAGGCAAATCAGCGCTACAAAGAAGTCTCGCTTCCCATCGATCAAAAGGGCCATGCTGAAAAAGGTGTCAAAACCAGAAATGCAGGACAGGCCATGGAGAAATGGGAGCCTTGCTACACTGATGGGCGGGATGTAAATTGCCAACAGCCACTCTGGAGAAGTGTACGGTGTGTCCTGAAACATCTAAAAAACACAGCTTAGAGAGCATAGGGCACTTCTACGCATGGGGGGATAAAGTGGGAAAATTGAAAATCAGCAAGACACAAGCACCCGAAAGTTTAGGGCTGCTCTGTTGACAAGGACCTCCACTTCATTCCACCTTAAATATCCCAGGAAAGCGAAAAATGGATAAAAAAGTTGTGGTCCTTATGTACAATGGACTATCACTCAACCATGAAATCAATGTCATAAGGCTAGTAGCAGCATGATGAGTGGATTTAGGTAAGACGATTCTAAGTGAAATAAGTCACACAGAAAAGGACACTTCTCATAAGGTGTCACTTATAGAGGGAATGTAAAAACCGTTACACTTGAACTGAATTACAAAACAGAACAGAGTCACACATGCAGAAAACACACTATGGCTGCTTAACGGGAAAGGTGAGGTGGGGTGATACATAAAACAAGAGTTTCAAATTAGCTCAGATACCGTTCCATAAACCCAATATGTAATAGACAAGACCTACTCCTTGCTCAGAGAACTGGACTCAACACGCCCGATTCACCGCACAAGAATATATCTGACTACTAATAATCTTAAAACCTATGTATTGATATCTCTCTGTTAGTGTGTCAAGTGGGTGTAAAGCGGCCTAAACACAGCCGTGAAAAGCAGCTAAACCCCATTATAAAAATAAATTACTTTTAAAAACACATGAAACAAAGACAGGGAAAGAGAGAGAAATTCTTACACAATTCGTTCAGGGGCTGTGATGCAACCTGCATTGACCATATCTAGACCCACAGCTGGATGAGACATAAGGGTGGACACTCTTGGGGCTGAGAGGTTTGGTGAGGTTGGGTGAGCAAACGCAGACCCTTTAAAGTAATACTGCGTGCTACCCATCACATGGGTCCCAAATCTCCAGGTTCAAGGGCATCTTCCTACATCGAAAACATGCATGAGAAACCCAGAAGATGGTACACCGTGTGATGGGGAAAGGTTTCTAAAACGCACCGCATTTCTCATCTCCTTGTGCTCGGGTTCGCCATTCCAGCCACTTTACTAGCAATCTCCCTACTTGGAGCATCAGCACCTTTAACCTCCTGTTCCGTACAGGTTGCAATTTGTCCTGAGGATGAACGGGAAGACGGGGAACCAATGAGAGACTAGCTCTTGGTGTTGGGACAGGCACAGGTCACTCAATTTTCCCATCAGGAAGAAGAATTAACCACAGGCTCAGCCTGCCCCCCGGAATCAGAACAGGGCCTGAAGCCATCCTGCGCTTTTGCGGCCGACTCCCAAAAAAGCGACTTGTAAAATGGAGCTTCAGGGCACTGCAATTCACAAACCTGCAGAGTTATAAATAATAACTCTCGTCCACAAATATATTGAGGGAAGGCAAAGAAGAGGATTTGAAATCAAGGCAGAATTGCAGGAAACAGATTTCAGGAGGTAGATTCGAATCGCCTTTAAAGCACATGAAAAGCGGGAAAACGTTGACAATGATGCCCTTGGCCAAAAAGGGCGTATGCGTTTTTTCCTGAATATATTCAGGAAAAAACGCATACGCCCTTTTTGGCCAACCAAGCAACCTGGAAAGGCAAATCAGCGCTACAAAGAAGTCTCGCTTCCCATCGATCAAAAGGGACATGCTGAAAAAGGTGTCAAAACCAGAAATGCAGGACAGGCCATGGAGAAATGGGAGCCTTGCTACACTGATGGGCGGGATGTAAATTGCCAACAGCCACTCTGAAGAAGTGTACGGTGTGTCCTGAAACATCTAAAAAACACAGCTTAGAGAGCATAGGGCACTTCTACGCATGGGGGGATAAAGTGGGAAAATTGAAAATCAGCAAGACACAAGCACCCGAAAGTTTAGGGCTGCTCTGTTGACAAGGACCTCCACTTCATTCCACCTTAAATATCCCAGGAAAGCGAAAAATGGATAAAAAAGTTGTGGTCCTTATGTACAATGGACTATCACTCAACCATGAAATCAATGTCATAAGGCTAGTAGCAGCATGATGAGTGGATTTAGGTAAGACGATTCTAAGTGAAATAAGTCACACAGAAAAGGACACTTCTCATAAGGTGTCACTTATAGAGGGAATGTAAAAACCGTTACACTTGAACTGAATTACAAAACAGAACAGAGTCACACATGCAGAAAACACACTATGGCTGCTTAACGGGAAAGGTGAGGTGGGGTGATACATAAAACAAGAGTTTCAAATTAGCTCAGATACCGTTCCATAAACCCAATATGTAATAGACAAGACCTACTCCTTGCTCAGAGAACTGGACTCAACACGCCCGATTCACCGCACAAGAATATATCTGACTACTAATAATCTTAAAACCTATGTATTGATATCTCTCTGTTAGTGTGTCAAGTGGGTGTAAAGCGGCCTAAACACAGCCGTGAAAAGCAGCTAAACCCCATTATAAAAATAAATTACTTTTAAAAACACATGAAACAAAGACAGGGAAAGAGAGAGAAATTCTTACACAATTCGTTCAGGGGCTGTGATGCAACCTGCATTGACCATATCTAGACCCACAGCTGGATGAGACATAAGGGTGGACACTCTTGGGGCTGAGAGGTTTGGTGAGGTTGGGTGAGCAAACGCAGACACTTTAAAGTAATACTGCGTGCTACCCATCACATGGGTCCCAAATCTCCAGGTTCAAGGGCATCTTCCTACATCGAAAACATGCATGAGAAACCCAGAAGATGGTACACCGTGTGATGGGGAAAGGTTTCTAAAACGCACCGCATTTCTCATCTCCTTGTGCTCGGGTTCGCCATTCCAGCCACTTTACTAGCAATCTCCCTACTTGGAGCATCAGCACCTTTAACCTCCTGTTCCGTACAGGTTGCAATTTGTCCTGAGGATGAACGGGAAGACGGGGAACCAATGAGAGACTAGCTCTTGGTGTTGGGACAGGCACAGGTCACTCAATTTTCCCATCAGGAAGAAGAATTAACCACAGGCTCAGCCTGCCCCCCGGAACCAGAACAGGGCCTGAAGCCATCCTGCGCTTTTGCGGCCGACTCCCAAAAAAGCGACTTGTAAAATGGAGCTTCAGGGCACTGCAATTCACAAACCTGCAGAGTTATAAATGATAACTCTCGTCCACAAATATATTGAGGGAAGGCAAAGAAGAGGATTTGAAATCAAGGCAGAATTGCAGGAAATAGATTTCAGGAGGTAGATTCGAATCGCCTTTAAAGCACATGAAAAGCGGCAAAACGTTGACAATGATGCCCTCGGCCAAAAAGGGCGTATGCGTTTTTTCCTGAATATATTCAGGAAAAAACGCATACGCCCTTTTTGGCCAACCAAGCAACCTGGAAAGGCAAATCAGCGCTACAAAGAAGTCTCGCTTCCCATCGGTCAAAAGGGCCATGCTGAAAAAAGGCTCAAAACCAGAATTGCAGGACAGCCCATGGAGAAATGGGAGCCTTGCTACGCTGGTGGGCGGGATGTAAATTGCCAACAGCCACTCTGGAGAAGTGTACGGTGTGTCCTGAAACATCGAAAAAACACAGCTTAGAACGCATAGGGCACTTACACTCATGGGTGTATAAATTGGGAAAACTAAAAATCAGCAACACACAGGCACCCCAAAGTTTAGGGCTGCTCTGTTGACAAGAACCTCCACTTCACCACACCTTAAATATCCCAGGAAAGAGAAAAATGGATAAAGAAGTGGTGGTCCTTATATACAATGGAATATCACTCAGCCATGAAATCAATGTCATAAGGCTAGTAGCAGCATGATGATTGGATTTAGGTACGACAATTCTAAGTGAAATAAGTCACACAGAAAAAGACACTTATCATAAGCTATCACTTATAGAGGGAATGTAAAAACCGCTACACTTGAACTGAATTACAAAACAGAACAGAGTCACACGTTTAGAAAACACACTATGGCTGCTTAACGGGAAAGGTGAGGTGGGGTGCTGCAGAAAACAAGGGTTTCAAATTAGCTCAGATACCGTTCCATAACACCAATATGTAATAGAAAGACCTACTCCTTGCTCAGTGAACTGGACTCTACACCCCCTATTCTCGCACAAGAATATATCTGACTAGTAAGAATCTTAAAACCTATGTATTGATATCTCTCTGGATGTGAGTCAAGTGGGTGTAAAGCGGCATAAACACAGCCGTGAAAAGCAGCTAAACACCATTATAAAAATAAATTAATTTTAAAAACCCGTGAAACAAAGACAGTGAAAGAGAGAGAAATTCTTACAAAATTCGTTCAGGGGCTGTGATGCCACCTGGAATGACCATATCTAGACCCACAGCTGGATGAGACGTAAGGGTGGATACTCTCGGGGCTGAGAGATTTGGTGAGGTTGGGGGAGCAAACACAGAGCCTTTAAAGTACTACTGCCTGTTACCCATCGCATGGGTCCCAAATCTCCAGGTTCAAGGGCATCTTCCTACATCGAAAACATGCATGAGAAACCCAGAAGGTGGTAGACCGTGTGACCGGGAAAGGTTTCTAAAACGCACCTCATTTCTCATCTCCTTGTGCTCGGGTTCGCCATTCCAGCCGCTTTACTAGCAATCTCCCTCCTTGGAGAATAAGGACCATTAACCTCCTGTTCCGTACAGCTTGCAATTTGTCCTGAGTATGAATGGGAAGAAGGGGAGCCAATGAGAGACTAGCTCTAGGTGTTGGGACAGGCACAGGTCACTCTATTTTCCCATCAGGAAGAAGAATTAACCACAGGCTCAGCCTGCCGCCCGGGACCAGAATAGGGCCTGATGCCGTCCTGCGCTTTTGCGGCCAGCTCCCAATAAAGCGAGTTGAAAAATGGAGCTCAGGGGAACTGCAATTAACAAACCTGCAGAGTTGTAAATGATAACTCTCGTTCACAAATATATTGAGGGAAGGCAACGAAGAGGATTTGAAAGCAAGGCAGAATTGCAGGAAACAGATTTCAGGAGGTAGATTCGAGTCGCCTTTAAAGCACATGAAAAACGGCAAAACGTCGACAATGATGCCCTTGGCCAAAAAGGGCGTATGCGTTTTTTCCTGAATATATTCAGGAAAAAACGCATACGCCCTTTTTGGCCAACCAAGCAACCTGGAAAGGCAAATCAGCGCTACAAAGAAGTCTCGCTTCCCATCGATCAAAAGGGCCATGCTGAAAAAAGTGTCAAAACCAGAAATGCAGGACAGGCCATGGAGAAATGGGAGCCTTGCTACGCTGATAGTCAGGATGTAAATTGCCAACAGCCACTCTGGAGAAGTGTACTGTGTGTCCCGAAACATCGAAAAAACACAGCTTAGAGCACATAGGGCACTTCCACTCACGTGCGTATATATTGGGAAAACTAAAAATCAGCAAGACACAGGCACCCCAAAGTTTAGGGCTGCTCTGTTGACAAGAACCTCCACTTCATGACACCTTAAATATCCCAGGAAAGAGAAAAATGGATAAAGAAGTGGTGGTCCTTATGTACAATGCAATATCACTCAGCCATGAAATCAATGTCATAAGGCTAGTAGCAGCATGATGAGTGGATTTAGGTACGACGAATCTAAGTGAAATAAGTCAAGCAGAAAAAGACACTTATCATAAGCTATCACTTATACAGGGAATGTAAAAACTGCTACACTTGAACTGAATTACAAAACAGAACAGAGTCACACGTTTAGAAAACACACTATGGCTGCTTAACGGGAAAGGTGAGGTGGGGTGATGCATAAAACAAGGGTTTCAAATTAGCTGAGATACCGTTCCATAAACCCAACATGTAATAGAAAGACGTGCTCCTTGCTCAGTGAACTGGACTCAACACCCCCTATTCACCGCACAAGAATATATCTGACTAGTAAGAATCTTAAAACCTATGTATTGATATCTCTCTGGATGTGAGTCAAGTGGGTGTAAAGCGGCATAAACACAGCCGTGAAAAGCAGCTAAACCCCATTATAAGAATAAATTAATTTTAAAAACCCGTGAAACAAAGACAGTGAAAGAGAGAGAAATTCTTACAAAATTCGTTCAGGGGCTATGATGCCACCTGGAATGACCATATCTAGACCCACAGCTGGATGAGACGTAAGGGTGGATACTCTCGGGGCTGAGAGATTTGGTGAGGTTGGGTGAGCAAACACAGAGCCTTTAAAGTACTACTGCCTGTTACCCATTCCATGGGTCCCAAATCTCCAGTTTCAAGGGCATCTTCCTACATCGAACACATGCATGAGAAACCCAGATGGTGGTAGACCGTGTGACCGGGAAAGGTTTCTAAAACGCAGCTAATTTCTCATTTCCTTGTGCTCGTGTTCGCCATCCCAGCCGCTTTACTAGCAATCTCCCTCCTTGGAGAATCAGTACCTTTAACCTCCTGTTCCGTACAGCTTGCAATTTGTCCTGAGTATGAAGAGGAAGAGGGGGAGCCAATGAGAGACTGGCTCTAGGTGTTGGGACAGGCACAGGTCACTCTATTTTCCCAACAGGAAGAAGAATTAATCACAGGCTCAGCCTGCCACCCGGAACCAGAATAGGGCCTGAGGCCATCCTGCGCTTTTGCGGCCAGCTCCCAAAAAAGCGAGTTGAAAAATGGAGCTCAGGGGCACTGCCATTCACAAACCTGCAGAGTTATAAATGATAACTCTCGTCCACAAATATATTGAGGGAAGGCAACGAAGAGGATTTGAAAGCAAGGCAGAATTGCAGGAAACAGATTTCAGGAGGTAGATTCGAGTCGCCTTTAAAGCACTTGAAAAACGGCAAAACGTCGACAATGATGCCCTTGGTCAAAAAGGGCGTATGCGTTTTTTTCCTGAATATATTCAGGAAAAAACGCATACGCCCTTTTTCGCCAACCAAGCAACCTGGAAAGGCAAATCAGCGATCCAAAGAAGTCTCGCTTCTCATCGGTCAAAAGGGCCATGCTGAGAAAAGTGTCAAAACCAGAAATGCAGGACAGGCCATGGAGAAATGGGAGCCTTGCTATGCTGATGGACGGGATGTAAATTGCCAACAGCCACTCTGGAGAAGTGTACGGTGTGACCTGAAACATCGAAAAAACACAGCTTAGAGCGCATAGGGCACTTCAACTCATGGGCGTATAAATTGGGAAAACTAAAAATCAGCAACACACAGGCACCCCAAAGTTTAGGGCTGCTCTGTTGACAAGAACCTCCACTTCATGACACCTTAAATATCCCAGGAAAGAGAAAAATGGATAAAGAAGTGGTGGTCCTTATGTACAATGGAATATCACTCAGCCATGAAATCAATGTCATAAGGCTAGTAGCAGCATGATGAGTGGATTTAGGTACGACAATTCTAAGTGAAATAAGTCACACAGAAAAAGACACTTATCATAAGCTATCACTTATAGAGGGAATGTAAAAACCGCTACAATTGAACTGAGTTACAAAACAAAACAGAGTCACACGTTTACAAAACACACTATGGCTGCTTAACGGGAAAGGTGAGGTGGGGTGATGCATAAAACAAGGGTTTCAAATTAGCTGAGATACCGTTCCATAAACCCAATATGTAATAGAAAGACCTACTCCTTGCTCAGTGAACTGGACTCAACACCCCCTATTCACCGCACAAGAATATATTTGATTAGTAACAATCTTAAAACCTATGAATTTATATCTCTCTGAAAGTGAGTCAAGTGGGTGTAAAGCGGCATAAACACAGCCGTGAAAAGCAGCTAAACCCCATTATAAGAATAAATTAATTTTAAAAACCCTTGAAACAAAGAAAGTGAAAGAGAGAGAAATTCTTACAAAATTCGTTCAGGGGCTGTGATGCCACCTGGAATGACCATATCTAGACCCACAGCTGGATGAGACATAAGGGTGGACACTCACGGGGCTGAGAGACTTGGTGAGGTTGGGGGAGCAAACGCAGAGCCTTTAAAGTACTACTGCCTGTTACCCATCCCATGGGTCCCAAATCTCCAGGTTCAAGGGCATCTTCCTACATCGAAAACCTGCATGAGAAACCCAGAAGATGGTACACCGTGTGATGGGGGAAGGTTTCTAAAACGCACCGCATTTCTCATCTCCTTGTGCTCGGGTTCACCATTCCAGCCACTTTACTAGCAATCTCCCTACTTGGAGCATCAGCACCTTTAACCTCCTGTTCCGTACAGGTTGCAATTTGTCCTGAGGATGAACGGGAAGACGGGGAACCAATGAGAGACTAGCTCTTGGTGTTGGGACAGGCACAGGTCACTCAATTTTCCCATCAGGAAGAAGAATTAACCACAGGCTCAGCCTGCCCCCCGGAACCAGAACAGGGCCTGAAGCCATCCTGCGCTTTTGCGGCCGACTCCCAAAAAAGCGACTTGTAAAATGGAGCTTCAGGGCACTGCAATTCACAAACCTGCAGAGTTATAAATGATAACTCTCGTCCACAAATATATTGAGGGAAGGCAAAGAAGAGGATTTGAAATCAAGGCAGAATTGCAGGAAATAGATTTCAGGAGGTAGATTCGAATCGCCTTTAAAGCACATGAAAAGCGGCAAAACGTTGACAATGATGCCCTTGGCCAAAAAGGGCGTATGCGTTTTTTCCTGAATATATTCAGGAAAAAACGCATACGCCCTTTTTGGCCAACCAAGCAACCTGGAAAGGCAAATCAGCGCTACAAAGAAGTCTCGCTTCCCATCGGTCAAAAGGGACATGCTGAAAAAGGTGTCAAAACCAGAAATGCAGGACAGGGCATGGAGAAATGGGAGCCTTGCTACACTGATGGGCGGGATGTAAATTGCCAACAGCCACTCTGGAGAAGTGTACGGTGTGTCCTGAAACATCTAAAAAACACAGCTTAGAGAGCATAGGGCACTTCTACGCATGGGGGGATAAAGTGGGAAAATTGAAAATCAGCAAGACACAAGCACCCGAAAGTTTAGGGCTGCTCTGTTGACAAGGACCTCCACTTCATTCCACCTTAAATATCCCAGGAAAGCGAAAAATGGATAAAAAAGTTGTGGTCCTTATGTACAATGGAATATCACTCAGCCATGAAATCAATGTCATAAGGCTAGTAGCAGCATGATGAGTGGATTTAGGTAAGACGATTCTAAGTGAAATAAGTCACACAGAAAAGGACACTTCTCATAAGGTGTCACTTATAGAGGGAATGTAAAAACCGTTACACTTGAACTGAATTACAAAACAGAACAGAGTCACACATGCAGAAAACACACTATGGCTGCTTAACGGGAAAGGTGAGGTGGGGTGATACATAAAACAAGAGTTTCAAATTAGCTCAGATACCGTTCCATAAACCCAATATGGAATAGACAAGACCTACTCCTTGCTCAGAGAACTGGACTCAACACGCCCGATTCACCGCACAAGAATATATCTGACTAGTAATAATCTTAAAACCTATGTATTGATATCTCTCTGATAGTGTGTCAAGTGGGTGTAAAGCGGCCTAAACACAGCCGTGAAAAGCAGCTAAACCCCATTATAAAAATAAATTACTTTTAAAAACCCATGAAACAAAGACAGGGAAAGAGAGAGAAATTCTTACACAATTCGTTCGGGGGCTGTGATGCAACCTGGATTGACCATATTTAGACCCACAGCTGGATGAGACATAAGGGTGGACACTCTTGGGGCTGAGAGGTTTGGTGAGGTTGGGTGAGCAAACGCAGACCCTTTAAAGTAATACTGCGTGCTACCCATCGCATGGGTCCCAAATCTCCAGATTCAAGGGCATCTTCCTACATCGAAAACATGCATGAGAAACCCAGAAGATGGTAGACCGTGTGATGGGGAAAGGTTTCTAAAACGAACCGCATTTCTCATCTCCTTGTGCTCGGGTTCGCCATTCCAGCCACTTTACTAGCAATCTCCCTACTTGGAGCATCAGCACCTTTAACCACCTGTTCCGTACAGGTTGCAATTTGTCCTGAGGATGAACGGGAAGACGGGGAACCAATGAGAGACTAGCTCTTGGTGTTGGGACAGGCACAGGTCACTCAATTTTCCCATCAGGAAGAAGAATTAACCACAGGCTCAGCCTGCCCCCCGGAACCAGAACAGGGCCTGAAGCCATCCTGCGCTTTTGCGGCCGACTCCCAAAAAAGCGACTTGTAAAATGGAGCTTCAGGGCACTGCAATTCACAAACCTGCAGAGTTATAAATGATAACTCTCGTCCACAAATATATTGAGGGAAGGCAAAGAAGAGGATTTGAAATCAAGGCAGAATTGCAGGAAACAGATTTCAGGAGGTAGATTCGAATCGCCTTTAAAGCACATGAAAAGCGGGAAAACGTTGACAATGATGCCCTTGGCCAAAAAGGGCGTATGCGTTTTTTCCTGAATATATTCAGGAAAAAACGCATACGCCCTTTTTGGCCAACCAAGCAACCTGGAAAGGCAAATCAGCGCTACAAAGAAGTCTCGCTTCCCATCGATCAAAAGGGACATGCTGAAAAAGGTGTCAAAACCAGAAATGCAGGACAGGCCATGGAGAAATGGGAGCCTTGCTACACTGATGGGCGGGATGTAAATTGCCAACAGCCACTCTGGAGAAGTGTACGGTGTGTCCTGAAACATCTAAAAAACACAGCTTAGAGAGCATAGGGCACTTCTACGCATGGGGGGATAAAGTGGGAAAATTGAAAATCAGCAAGACACAAGCACCCGAAAGTTTAGGGCTGCTCTGTTGACAAGGACCTCCACTTCATTCCACCTTAAATATCCCAGGAAAGCGAAAAATGGATAAAAAAGTTGTGGTCCTTATGTACAATGGACTATCACTCAGCCATGAAATCAATGTCATAAGGCTAGTAGCAGCATGATGAGTGGATTTAGGTAAGACGATTCTAAGTGAAATAAGTCACACAGAAAAGGACACTTCTCATAAGGTGTCACTTATAGAGGGAATGTAAAAACCGTTACACTTGAACTGAATTACAAAACAGAACAGAGTCACACATGCAGAAAACACACTATGGCTGCTTAACGGGAAAGGTGAGCTGGGGTGATACATAAAACAAGAGTTTCAAATTAGCTCAGATACCGTTCCATAAACCCAATATGTAATAGACAAGACCTACTCCTTGCTCAGAGAACTGGACTCAACACGCCCGATTCACCGCACAAGAATATATCTGACTACTAATAATCTTAAAACCTATGTATTGATATCTCTGTGTTAGTGTGTCAAGTGGGTGTAAAGCGGCCTAAACACAGCCGTGAAAAGCAGCTAAACCCCATTATAAAAATAAATTACTTTTAAAAACACATGAAACAAAGACAGGGAAAGAGAGAGAAATTCTTACACAATTCGTTCAGGGGCTGTGATGCAACCTGCATTGACCATATCTAGACCCACAGCTGGATGAGACATAAGGGTGGACACTCTTGGGGCTGAGAGGTTTGGTGAGGTAGGGTGAGCAAACGCAGACCCTTTAAAGTAATACTGCGTGCTACCCATCACATGGGTCCCAAATCTCCAGGTTCAAGGGCATCTTCCTACATCGAAAACATGCATGAGAACCCCAGAAGATGGTACACCGTGTGATGGGGAAAGGTTTCTAAAACGCACCTCATTTCTCACCTCCTTGTGCTCGTGTTCGCCATTCCAGCCACTTTACTAGCAATCTCCCTACTTGGAGCATCAGCACCTTTAACCTCCTGTTCTGTACAGGTTGCAATTTGTCCTGAGGATGAACGGGAAGACGGGAAACCAATGAGAGACTAGCTCTTGGTGTTGGGACAGGCACAGGTCACTCTATTTTCCCATCAGGAAGAAGAATTAACCACAGGCTCAGCCTGCCCCCCGGAACCAGAACAGGGCCTGAAGCCATCCTGCGCTTTTGCGGCCGGCTCCCAAAAAAGCGACTTGTAAAATGCAGCTTCAGGGCACTGCAATTCACAAACCTGCAGAGTTATAAATGATAACTCTCGTCCACAAATATATTGAGGGAAGGCAAAGAAGAGGATTTGAAATCAAGGCAGAATTGCAGGAAACAGATTTCAGGAGGTAGATTCGAATCGCATTTAAAGCACTTGAAAAGCGGCAAAACGTTGACAATGATGCCCTTGGCCAAAAAGGGCGTATGCCTTTTTTCCTGAATATATTCAGGAAAAAACGCATACGCCCTTTTTGGCCAACCAAGCAACCTGGAAAGGCAAATCAGCGCTACAAAGAAGTCTCGCTTCCCATCGGTCAAAAGGGACATGCTGAAAAAAGTGTCAAAACCAGAAATGCAGGACAGGCCATGGAGAAATGGGAGCCTTGCTACACTGATGGGCGGGATGTAAATTGCAAACAGCCACTCTGGAGAAGTGTACGGTGTGTCCTGAAACATCTGAAAAACACAGCTTAGAGAGCATAGGGCACTTCTACGCATGGGGGGATAAAGTGGGAAAATTGAAAATCAGCAGACACAAGCACCCCAAAGTTTAGGGCTGCTCTGTTGACAAGACCTCCACTTCATTCCACCTTAAATATCCCAGGAAAGCGAAAAATGGATAAAAAAGTTGTGGTCCTTATGTACAATGGAATATCACTCAGCCATGAAATCAATGTCATAAGGCTAGTAGCAGCATGATGAGTGGATTTAGGTAAGACGATTCTAAGTGAAATAAGTCACACAGAAAAGGACACTTCTCATAAGGTGTCACTTATAGAGGGAATGTAAAAACCGTTACACTTGAACTGAATTACAAAACAGAACAGAGTCACACATGCAGAAAACACACTATGGCTGCTTAACGGGAAAGGTGAGGTGGGGTGATACATAAAACAAGAGTTTCAAATTAGCTCAGATACCGTTCCATAAACCCAATATGGAATAGACAAGACCTACTCCTTGCTCAGAGAACTGGACTCAACACGCCCGATTCACCGCACAAGAATATATCTGACTAGTAATAATCTTAAAACCTATGTATTGATATCTCTCTGTTAGTGTGTCAAGTGTGTGTAAGGCGGCATAAACACGGCCGTGAAAAGCAGCTAAACCCCATTATAAAAATAAATTACTTTTAAAAACCCATGAAACAAAGACAGGGAAAGAGAGAGAAATTCTTACACAATTCGTTCGGGGGCTGTGATGCAACCTGGATTGACCATATCTAGACCCACAGCTGGATGAGACATAAGGGTGGACACTCTTGGGGCTGAGAGGTTTGGTGAGGTTGGGTGAGCAAACGCAGACCCTTTAAAGTAATACTGCGTGCTACCCATCGCATGGGTCCCAAATCTCCAGGTTCAAGGGCATCTTCCTACATCGAAAACATGCATGAGAAACCCAGAAGATGGTACACCGTGTGATGGGGAAAGGTTTCTAAAACGCACCGCATTTCTCATCTCCTTGTGCTCGGGTTCGCCATTCCAGCCACTTTACTAGCAATCTCCCTACTTGGAGCATCAGCACCTTTAACCTCCTGTTCCGTACAGGTTGCAATTTGTCCTGAGGATGAACGGGAAGACGGGGAACCAATGAGAGACTAGCTCTTGGTGTTGGGACAGGCACAGGTCACTCAATTTTCCCATCAGGAAGAAGAATTAACCACAGGCTCAGCCTGCCCCCCGGAACCAGAACAGGGCCTGAAGCCATCTTGCGCTTTTGCGGCCGACTCCCAAAAAAGCGACTTGTAAAATGCAGCTTCAGGGCACTGCAATTCACAAACCTGCAGAGTTATAAATGATAACTCTCGTCCACAAATATATTGAGGGAAGGCAAAGAAGAGGATTTGAAATCAAGGCAGAATTGCAGGAAACAGATTTCAGGAGGTAGATTCGAATCGCCTTTAAAGCACATGAAAAGCGGCAAAACGTTGACAATGGTGCCCTTGGCCAAAAAGGGCGTATGCGTTTTTTCCTGAATATATTCAGGAAAAAACGCATACGCCCTTTTTGGCCAACCAAGCAACCTGGAAAGGCAAATCAGCGCTACAAAGAAGTCTCGCTTCCCATCGGTCAAAAGGGCCATGCTGAAAAAAGTGTCAAAACCAGAAATGCAGGACAGGCCATGGAGAAATGGGAGCCTTGCTACACTGATGGGCGGGATGTAAATTGCAAACAGCCACTCTGGAGAAGTGTACGGTGTGTCCTGAAACATCTGAAAAACACAGCTTAGAGAGCATAGGGAACTTCTACGCATGGGGGGATAAAGTGGGAAAATTGAAAATCAGCAAGACACAAGCACCCCAAAGTTTAGGGCTGCTCTGTTGACAAGACCTCCACTTCATTCCACCTTAAATATCCCAGGAAAGCGAAAAATGGATAAAAAAGTTGTGGTCCTTATGTACAATGGAATATCACTCAGCCATGAAATCAATGTCATAAGGCTAGTAGCAGCATGATGAGTGGATTTAGGTAAGACGATTCTAAGCGAAATAAGTCACACAGAAAAGGACACTTCTCATAAGGTGTCACTTATAGAGGGAATGTAAAAACCGTTACACTTGAACTGAATTACAAAACAGAACAGAGTCACACATGCAGAAAACACACTATGGCTGCTTAACGGGAAAGGTGAGGTGGGGTGATACATAAAACAAGAGTTTCAAATTAGCTCAGATACCGTTCCATAAACCCAATATGGAATAGACAAGACCTACTCCTTGCTCAGAGAACTGGACTCAACACGCCCGATTCACCGCACAAGAATATATCTGACTAGTAATAATCTTAAAACCTATGTATTGATATCTCTCTGTTAGTGTGTCAAGTGTGTGTAAGGCGGCATAAACACGGCCGTGAAAAGCAGCTAAACCCCATTATAAAAATAAATTACTTTTAAAAACCCATGAAACAAAGACAGGGAAAGAGAGAGAAATTCTTACACAATTCGTTCGGGGGCTGTGATGCAACCTGGATTGACCATATCTAGACCCACAGCCGGATGAGACATAAGGGTGGACACTCTTGGGGCTGAGAGGTTTGGTGAGGTTGGGTGAGCAAACGCAGACCCTTTAAAGTAATACTGCGTGCTACCCATCGCATGGGTCCCAAATCTCCAGGTTCAAGGGCATCTTCCTACATCGAAAACATGCATGAGAAACCCAGAAGATGGTACACCGTGTGATGGGGAAAGGTTTCTAAAACGCACCGCATTTCTCATCTCCTTGTGCTCGGGTTCGCCATTCCAGCCACTTTACTAGCAATCTCCCTACTTGGAGCATCAGCACCTTTAACCTCCTGTTCCGTACAGGTTGCAATTTGTCCTGAGGATGAACGGGAAGACGGGGAACCAATGAGAGACTAGCTCTTGGTGTTGGGACAGGCACAGGTCACTCAATTTTCCCATCAGGAAGAAGAATTAACCACAGGCTCAGCCTGCCCCCCGGAACCAGAACAGGGCCTGAAGCCATCCTGCGCTTTTGCGGCCGACTCCCAAAAAAGCGACTTGTAAAATGCAGCTTCAGGGCACTGCAATTCACAAACCTGCAGAGTTATAAATGATAACTCTCGTCCACAAATATATTGAGGGAAGGCAAAGAAGAGGATTTGAAATCAAGGCAGAATTGCAGGAAACAGATTTCAGGAGGTAGATTCGAATCGCCTTTAAAGCACATGAAAAGCGGGAAAACGTTGACAATGATGCCCTTGGCCAAAAAGGGCGTATGCCTTTTTTCCTGAATATATTCAGGAAAAAACGCATACGCCCTTTTTGGCCAACCAAGCAACCTGGAAAGGCAAATCAGCGCTACAAAGAAGTCTCGCTTCCCATCGATCAAAAGGGACATGCTGAAAAAGGTGTCAAAACCAGAAATGCAGGACAGGCCATGGAGAAATGGGAGCCTTGCTACACTGATGGGCGGGATGTAAATTGCCAACAGCCACTCTGGAGAAGTGTACGGTGTGTCCTGAAACATCTAAAAAACACAGCTTAGAGAGCATAGGGCACTTCTACGCATGGGGGGATAAAGTGGGAAAATTGAAAATCAGCAAGACACAAGCACCCGAAAGTTTAGGGCTGCTCTGTTGACAAGGACCTCCACTTCATTCCACCTTAAATATCCCAGGAAAGCGAAAAATGGATAAAAAAGTTGTGGTCCTTATGTACAATGGACTATCACTCAGCCATGAAATCAATGTCATAAGGCTAGTAGCAGCATGATGAGTGGATTTAGGTAAGACGATTCTAAGTGAAATAAGTCACACAGAAAAGGACACTTCTCATAAGGTGTCACTTATAGAGGGAATGTAAAAACCGTTACACTTGAAATGAATTACAAAACAGAACAGAGTCACACATGCAGAAAACACACTATGGCTGCTTAACGGGAAAGGTGAGGTGGGGTGATACATAAAACAAGAGTTTCAAATTAGCTCAGATACCGTTCCATAAACCCAATATGTAATAGACAAGACCTACTCCTTGCTCAGAGAACTGGACTCAACACGCCCGATTCACCGCACAAGAATATATCTGACTACTAATAATCTTAAAACCTATGTATTGATATCTCTCTGTTAGTGTGTCAAGTGGGTGTAAAGCGGCCTAAACACAGCCGTGAAAAGCAGCTAAACCCCATTATAAAAATAAATTACTTTTAAAAACACATGAAACAAAGACAGGGAAAGAGAGAGAAATTCTTACACAATTCGTTCGGGGGCTGTGATGCAACCTGGATTGACCATATCTAGACCCACAGCTGGATGAGACATAAGGGTGGACACTCTTGGGGCTGAGAGGTTTGGTGAGGTTGGGTGAGCAAACGCAGACCCTTTAAAGTAATACTGCGTGCTACCCATCGCATGGGTCCCAAATCTCCAGGTTCAAGGGCATCTTCCTACATCAAAAACATGCATGAGAACCCCAGAAGATGGTACACCGTGTGATGGGGAAAGGTTTCTAAAACGCACCTCATTTCTCACCTCCTTGTGCTCGTGTTCGCCATTCCAGCCACTTTACTAGCAATCTCCCTACTTGGAGCATCAGCACCTTTAACCTCCTGTTCTGTACAGGTTGCAATTTGTCCTGAGGATGAACGGGAAGACGGGAAACCAATGAGAGACTAGCTCTTGGTGTTGGGACAGGCACAGGTCACTCTATTTTCCCATCAGGAAGAAGAATTAACCACAGGCTCAGCCTGCCCCCCGGAACCAGAACAGGGCCTGAAGCCATCCTGCGCTTTTGCGGCCGGCTCCCAAAAAAGCGACTTGTAAAATGCAGCTTCAGGGCACTGCAATTCACAAACCTGCAGAGTTATAAATGATAACTCTCGTCCACAAATATATTGAGGGAAGGCAAAGAAGAGGATTTGAAATCAAGGCAGAATTGCAGGAAACAGATTTCAGGAGGTAGATTCGAATCGCATTTAAAGCACTTGAAAAGCGGCAAAACGTTGACAATGATGCCCTTGGCCAAAAAGGGCGTATGCCTTTTTTCCTGAATATATTCAGGAAAAAACGCATACGCCCTTTTTGGCCAACCAAGCAACCTGGAAAGGCAAATCAGCGCTACAAAGAAGTCTCGCTTCCCATCGGTCAAAAGGGACATGCTGAAAAAAGTGTCAAAACCAGAAATGCAGGACAGGCCATGGAGAAATGGGAGCCTTGCTACACTGATGGGCGGGATGTAAATTGCAAACAGCCACTCTGGAGAAGTGTACGGTGTGTCCTGAAACATCTGAAAAACACAGCTTAGAGAGCATAGGGCACTTCTACGCATGGGGGGATAAAGTGGGAAAATTGAAAATCAGCAGACACAAGCACCCCAAAGTTTAGGGCTGCTCTGTTGACAAGACCTCCACTTCATTCCACCTTAAATATCCCAGGAAAGCGAAAAATGGATAAAAAAGTTGTGGTCCTTATGTACAATGGAATATCACTCAGCCATGAAATCAATGTCATAAGGCTAGTAGCAGCATGATGAGTGGATTTAGGTAAGACGATTCTAAGTGAAATAAGTCACACAGAAAAGGACACTTCTCATAAGGTGTCACTTATAGAGGGAATGTAAAAACCGTTACACTTGAACTGAATTACAAAACAGAACAGAGTCACACATGCAGAAAACACACTATGGCTGCTTAACGGGAAAGGTGAGGTGGGGTGATACATAAAACAAGAGTTTCAAATTAGCTCAGATACCGTTCCATAAACCCAATATGGAATAGACAAGACCTACTCCTTGCTCAGAGAACTGGACTCAACACGCCCGATTCACCGCACAAGAATATATCTGACTAGTAATAATCTTAAAACCTATGTATTGATATCTCTCTGTTAGTGTGTCAAGTGTGTGTAAGGCGGCATAAACACGGCCGTGAAAAGCAGCTAAACCCCATTATAAAAATAAATTACTTTTAAAAACCCATGAAACAAAGACAGGGAAAGAGAGAGAAATTCTTACACAATTCGTTCGGGGGCTGTGATGCAACCTGGATTGACCATATCTAGACCCACAGCTGGATGAGACATAAGGGTGGACACTCTTGGGGCTGAGAGGTTTGGTGAGGTTGGGTGAGCAAACGCAGACCCTTTAAAGTAATACTGCGTGCTACCCATCGCATGGGTCCCAAATCTCCAGGTTCAAGGGCATCTTCCTACATCGAAAACATGCATGAGAAACCCAGAAGATGGTACACCGTGTGATGGGGAAAGGTTTCTAAAACGCACCGCATTTCTCATCTCCTTGTGCTCGGGTTCGCCATTCCAGCCACTTTACTAGCAATCTCCCTACTTGGAGCATCAGCACCTTTAACCTCCTGTTCCGTACAGGTTGCAATTTGTCCTGAGGATGAACGGGAAGACGGGGAACCAATGAGAGACTAGCTCTTGGTGTTGGGACAGGCACAGGTCACTCAATTTTCCCATCAGGAAGAAGAATTAACCACAGGCTCAGCCTGCCCCCCGGAACCAGAACAGGGCCTGAAGCCATCCTGCGCTTTTGCGGCCGACTCCCAAAAAAGCGACTTGTAAAATGCAGCTTCAGGGCACTGCAATTCACAAACCTGCAGAGTTATAAATGATAACTCTCGTCCACAAATATATTGAGGGAAGGCAAAGAAGAGGATTTGAAATCAAGGCAGAATTGCAGGAAATAGATTTCAGGAGGTAGATTCGAATCGCCTTTAAAGCACATGAAAAGCGGCAAAACGTTGACAATGATGCCCTTGGCCAAAAAGGGCGTATGCGTTTTTTCCTGAATATATTCAGGAAAAAACGCATACGCCCTTTTTGGCCAACCAAGCAACCTGGAAAGGCAAATCAGCGCTACAAAGAAGTCTCGCTTCCCATCGGTCAAAAGGGACATGCTGAAAAAGGTGTCAAAACCAGAAATGCAGGACAGGGCATGGAGAAATGGGAGCCTTGCTACACTGATGGGCGGGATGTAAATTGCCAACAGCCACTCTGGAGAAGTGTACGGTGTGTCCTGAAACATCTAAAAAACACAGCTTAGAGAGCATAGGGCACTTCTACGCATGGGGGGATAAAGTGGGAAAATTGAAAATCAGCAAGACACAAGCACCCGAAAGTTTAGGGCTGCTCTGTTGACAAGGACCTCCACTTCATTCCACCTTAAATATCCCAGGAAAGCGAAAAATGGATAAAAAAGTTGTGGTCCTTATGTACAATGGAATATCACTCAGCCATGAAATCAATGTCATAAGGCTAGTAGCAGCATGATGAGTGGATTTAGGTAAGACGATTCTAAGTGAAATAAGTCACACAGAAAAGGACACTTCTCATAAGGTGTCACTTATAGAGGGAATGTAAAAACCGTTACACTTGAACTGAATTACAAAACAGAACAGAGTCACACATGCAGAAAACACACTATGGCTGCTTAACGGGAAAGGTGAGGTGGGGTGATACATAAAACAAGAGTTTCAAATTAGCTCAGATACCGTTCCATAAACCCAATATGGAATAGACAAGACCTACTCCTTGCTCAGAGAACTGGACTCAACACGCCCGATTCACCGCACAAGAATATATCTGACTAGTAATAATCTTAAAACCTATGTATTGATATCTCTCTGATAGTGTGTCAAGTGGGTGTAAAGCGGCCTAAACACAGCCGTGAAAAGCAGCTAAACCCCATTATAAAAATAAATTACTTTTAAAAACCCATGAAACAAAGACAGGGAAAGAGAGAGAAATTCTTACACAATTCGTTCGGGGGCTGTGATGCAACCTGGATTGACCATATCTAGACCCACAGCTGGATGAGACATAAGGGTGGACACTCTTGGGGCTGAGAGGTTTGGTGAGGTTGGGTGAGCAAACGCAGACCCTTTAAAGTAATACTGCGTGCTACCCATCGCATGGGTCCCAAATCTCCAGGTTCAAGGGCATCTTCCTACATCGAAAACATGCATGAGAAACCCAGAAGATGGTACACCGTGTGATGGGGAAAGGTTTCTAAAACGCACCTCATTTCTCATCTCCTTGTGCTCGGGTTCGCCATTCCAGCCACTTTACTAGCAATCTCCCTACTTGGAGCATCAGCACCTTTAACCACCTGTTCCGTACAGGTTGCAATTTGTCCTGAGGATGAACGGGAAGACGGGGAACCAATGAGAGACTAGCTCTTGGTGTTGGGACAGGCACAGGTCACTCAATTTTCCCATCAGGAAGAAGAATTAACCACAGGCTCAGCCTGCCCCCCGGAACCAGAACAGGGCCTGAAGCCATCCTGCGCTTTTGCGGCCGACTCCCAAAAAAGCGACTTGTAAAATGGAGCTTCAGGGCACTGCAATTCACAAACCTGCAGAGTTATAAATGATAACTCTCGTCCACAAATATATTGAGGGAAGGCAAAGAAGAGGATTTGAAATCAAGGCAGAATTGCAGGAAATAGATTTCAGGAGGTAGATTCGAATCGCCTTTAAAGCACATGAAAAGCGGGAAAACGTTGACAATGATGCCCTTGGCCAAAAAGGGCGTATGCGTTTTTTCCTGAATATATTCAGGAAAAAACGCATACGCCCTTTTTGGCCAACCAAGCAACCTGGAAAGGCAAATCAGCGCTACAAAGAAGTCTCGCTTCCCATCGGTCAAAAGGGACATGCTGAAAAAAGTGTCAAAACCAGAAATGCAGGACAGGCCATGGAGAAATGGGAGCCTTGCTACACTGATGGGCGGGATGTAAATTGCAAACAGCCACTCTGGAGAAGTGTACGGTGTGTCCTGAAACATCTGAAAAACACAGCTTAGAGAGCATAGGGCACTTCTACGCATGGGGGGATAAAGTGGGAAAATTGAAAATCAGCAGACACAAGCACCCCAAAGTTTAGGGCTGCTCTGTTGACAAGACCTCCACTTCATTCCACCTTAAATATCCCAGGAAAGCGAAAAATGGATAAAAAAGTTGTGGTCCTTATGTACAATGGAATATCACTCAGCCATGAAATCAATGTCATAAGGCTAGTAGCAGCATGATGAGTGGATTTAGGTAAGACGATTCTAAGTGAAATAAGTCACACAGAAAAGGACACTTCTCATAAGGTGTCACTTATAGAGGGAATGTAAAAACCGTTACACTTGAACTGAATTACAAAACAGAACAGAGTCACACATGCAGAAAACACACTATGGCTGCTTAACGGGAAAGGTGAGGTGGGGTGATACATAAAACAAGAGTTTCAAATTAGCTCAGATACCGTTCCATAAACCCAATATGGAATAGACAAGACCTACTCCTTGCTCAGAGAACTGGACTCAACACGCCCGATTCACCGCACAAGAATATATCTGACTAGTAATAATCTTAAAACCTATGTATTGATATCTCTCTGTTAGTGTGTCAAGTGTGTGTAAGGCGGCATAAACACGGCCGTGAAAAGCAGCTAAACCCCATTATAAAAATAAATTACTTTTAAAAACCCATGAAACAAAGACAGGGAAAGAGAGAGAAATTCTTACACAATTCGTTCGGGGGCTGTGATGCAACCTGGATTGACCATATCTAGACCCACAGCTGGATGAGACATAAGGGTGGACACTCTTGGGGCTGAGAGGTTTGGTGAGGTTGGGTGAGCAAACGCAGACCCTTTAAAGTAATACTGCGTGCTACCCATCGCATGGGTCCCAAATCTCCAGGTTCAAGGGCATCTTCCTACATCGAAAACATGCATGAGAAACCCAGAAGATGGTACACCGTGTGATGGGGAAAGGTTTCTAAAACGCACCGCATTTCTCATCTCCTTGTGCTCGGGTTCGCCATTCCAGCCACTTTACTAGCAATCTCCCTACTTGGAGCATCAGCACCTTTAACCTCCTGTTCCGTACAGGTTGCAATTTGTCCTGAGGATGAACGGGAAGACGGGGAACCAATGAGAGACTAGCTCTTGGTGTTGGGACAGGCACAGGTCACTCAATTTTCCCATCAGGAAGAAGAATTAACCACAGGCTCAGCCTGCCCCCCGGAACCAGAACAGGGCCTGAAGCCATCCTGCGCTTTTGCGGCCGACTCCCAAAAAAGCGACTTGTAAAATGCAGCTTCAGGGCACTGCAATTCACAAACCTGCAGAGTTATAAATGATAACTCTCGTCCACAAATATATTGAGGGAAGGCAAAGAAGAGGATTTGAAATCAAGGCAGAATTGCAGGAAATAGATTTCAGGAGGTAGATTCGAATCGCCTTTAAAGCACATGAAAAGCGGCAAAACGTTGACAATGATGCCCTTGGCCAAAAAGGGCGTATGCGTTTTTTCCTGAATATATTCAGGAAAAAACGCATACGCCCTTTTTGGCCAACCAAGCAACCTGGAAAGGCAAATCAGCGCTACAAAGAAGTCTCGCTTCCCATCGGTCAAAAGGGACATGCTGAAAAAGGTGTCAAAACCAGAAATGCAGGACAGGGCATGGAGAAATGGGAGCCTTGCTACACTGATGGGCGGGATGTAAATTGCCAACAGCCACTCTGGAGAAGTGTACGGTGTGTCCTGAAACATCTAAAAAACACAGCTTAGAGAGCATAGGGCACTTCTACGCATGGGGGGATAAAGTGGGAAAATTGAAAATCAGCAAGACACAAGCACCCGAAAGTTTAGGGCTGCTCTGTTGACAAGGACCTCCACTTCATTCCACCTTAAATATCCCAGGAAAGCGAAAAATGGATAAAAAAGTTGTGGTCCTTATGTACAATGGAATATCACTCAGCCATGAAATCAATGTCATAAGGCTAGTAGCAGCATGATGAGTGGATTTAGGTAAGACGATTCTAAGTGAAATAAGTCACACAGAAAAGGACACTTCTCATAAGGTGTCACTTATAGAGGGAATGTAAAAACCGTTACACTTGAACTGAATTACAAAACAGAACAGAGTCACACATGCAGAAAACACACTATGGCTGCTTAACGGGAAAGGTGAGGTGGGGTGATACATAAAACAAGAGTTTCAAATTAGCTCAGATACCGTTCCATAAACCCAATATGGAATAGACAAGACCTACTCCTTGCTCAGAGAACTGGACTCAACACGCCCGATTCACCGCACAAGAATATATCTGACTAGTAATAATCTTAAAACCTATGTATTGATATCTCTCTGATAGTGTGTCAAGTGGGTGTAAAGCGGCCTAAACACAGCCGTGAAAAGCAGCTAAACCCCATTATAAAAATAAATTACTTTTAAAAACCCATGAAACAAAGACAGGGAAAGAGAGAGAAATTCTTACACAATTCGTTCGGGGGCTGTGATGCAACCTGGATTGACCATATCTAGACCCACAGCTGGATGAGACATAAGGGTGGACACTCTTGGGGCTGAGAGGTTTGGTGAGGTTGGGTGAGCAAACGCAGACCCTTTAAAGTAATACTGCGTGCTACCCATCGCATGGGTCCCAAATCTCCAGGTTCAAGGGCATCTTCCTACATCGAAAACATGCATGAGAAACCCAGAAGATGGTACACCGTGTGATGGGGAAAGGTTTCTAAAACGCACCTCATTTCTCATCTCCTTGTGCTCGGGTTCGCCATTCCAGCCACTTTACTAGCAATCTCCCTACTTGGAGCATCAGCACCTTTAACCACCTGTTCCGTACAGGTTGCAATTTGTCCTGAGGATGAACGGGAAGACGGGGAACCAATGAGAGACTAGCTCTTGGTGTTGGGACAGGCACAGGTCACTCAATTTTCCCATCAGGAAGAAGAATTAACCACAGGCTCAGCCTGCCCCCCGGAACCAGAACAGGGCCTGAAGCCATCCTGCGCTTTTGCGGCCGACTCCCAAAAAAGCGACTTGTAAAATGGAGCTTCAGGGCACTGCAATTCACAAACCTGCAGAGTTATAAATGATAACTCTCGTCCACAAATATATTGAGGGAAGGCAAAGAAGAGGATTTGAAATCAAGGCAGAATTGCAGGAAACAGATTTCAGGAGGTAGATTCGAATCGCCTTTAAAGCACATGAAAAGCGGGAAAACGTTGACAATGATGCCCTTGGCCAAAAAGGGCGTATGCGTTTTTTCCTGAATATATTCAGGAAAAAACGCATACGCCCTTTTTGGCCAACCAAGCAACCTGGAAAGGCAAATCAGCGCTACAAAGAAGTCTCGCTTCCCATCGATCAAAAGGGACATGCTGAAAAAGGTGTCAAAACCAGAAATGCAGGACAGGCCATGGAGAAATGGGAGCCTTGCTACACTGATGGGCGGGATGTAAATTGCCAACAGCCTCTCTGGAGAAGTGTACGGTGTGTCCTGAAACATCTAAAAAACACAGCTTAGAGAGCATAGGGCACTTCTACGCATGGGGGGATAAAGTGGGAAAATTGAAAATCAGCAAGACACAAGCACCCGAAAGTTTAGGGCTGCTCTGTTGACAAGGACCTCCACTTCATTCCACCTTAAATATCCCAGGAAAGCGAAAAATGGATAAAAAAGTTGTGGTCCTTATGTACAATGGACTATCACTCAGCCATGAAATCAATGTCATAAGGCTAGTAGCAGCATGATGAGTGGATTTAGGTAAGACGATTCTAAGTGAAATAAGTCACACAGAAAAGGACACTTCTCATAAGGTGTCACTTATAGAGGGAATGTAAAAACCGTTACACTTGAACTGAATTACAAAACAGAACAGAGTCACACATGCAGAAAACACACTATGGCTGCTTAACGGGAAAGGTGAGGTGGGGTGATACATAAAACAAGAGTTTCAAATTAGCTCAGATACCGTTCCATAAACCCAATATGTAATAGACAAGACCTACTCCTTGCTCAGAGAACTGGACTCAACACGCCCGATTCACCGCACAAGAATATATCTGACTACTAATAATCTTAAAACCTATGTATTGATATCTCTCTGTTAGTGTGTCAAGTGGGTGTAAAGCGGCCTAAACACAGCCGTGAAAAGCAGCTAAACCCCATTATAAAAATAAATTACTTTTAAAAACACATGAAACAAAGACAGGGAAAGAGAGAGAAATTCTTACACAATTCGTTCAGGGGCTGTGATGCAACCTGCATTGACCATATCTAGACCCACAGCTGGATGAGACATAAGGGTGGACACTCTTGGGGCTGAGAGGTTTGGTGAGGTAGGGTGAGCAAACGCAGACCCTTTAAAGTAATACTGCGTGCTACCCATCACATGGGTCCCAAATCTCCAGGTTCAAGGGCATCTTCCTACATCGAAAACATGCATGAGAACCCCAGAAGATGGTACACCGTGTGATGGGGAAAGGTTTCTAAAACGCACCTCATTTCTCACCTCCTTGTGCTCGTGTTCGCCATTCCAGCCACTTTACTAGCAATCTCCCTACTTGGAGCATCAGCACCTTTAACCTCCTGTTCTGTACAGGTTGCAATTTGTCCTGAGGATGAACGGGAAGACGGGAAACCAATGAGAGACTAGCTCTTGGTGTTGGGACAGGCACAGGTCACTCTATTTTCCCATCAGGAAGAAGAATTAACCACAGGCTCAGCCTGCCCCCCGGAACCAGAACAGGGCCTGAAGCCATCCTGCGCTTTTGCGGCCGGCTCCCAAAAAAGCGACTTGTAAAATGCAGCTTCAGGGCACTGCAATTCACAAACCTGCAGAGTTATAAATGATAACTCTCGTCCACAAATATATTGAGGGAAGGCAAAGAAGAAGATTTGAAATCAAGGCAGAATTGCAGGAAACAGATTTCAGGAGGTAGATTCGAATCGCATTTAAAGCACTTGAAAAGCGGCAAAACGTTGACAATGATGCCCTTGGCCAAAAAGGGCGTATGCCTTTTTTCCTGAATATATTCAGGAAAAAACGCATACGCCCTTTTTGGCCAACCAAGCAACCTGGAAAGGCAAATCAGCGCTACAAAGAAGTCTCGCTTCCCATCGGTCAAAAGGGACATGCTGAAAAAAGTGTCAAAACCAGAAATGCAGGACAGGCCATGGAGAAATGGGAGCCTTGCTACACTGATGGGCGGGATGTAAATTGCAAACAGCCACTCTGGAGAAGTGTACGGTGTGTCCTGAAACATCTGAAAAACACAGCTTAGAGAGCATAGGGCACTTCTACGCATGGGGGGATAAAGTGGGAAAATTGAAAATCAGCAGACACAAGCACCCCAAAGTTTAGGGCTGCTCTGTTGACAAGACCTCCACTTCATTCCACCTTAAATATCCCAGGAAAGCGAAAAATGGATAAAAAAGTTGTGGTCCTTATGTACAATGGAATATCACTCAGCCATGAAATCAATGTCATAAGGCTAGTAGCAGCATGATGAGTGGATTTAGGTAAGACGATTCTAAGTGAAATAAGTCACACAGAAAAGGACACTTCTCATAAGGTGTCACTTATAGAGGGAATGTAAAAACCGTTACACTTGAACTGAATTACAAAACAGAACAGAGTCACACATGCAGAAAACACACTATGGCTGCTTAACGGGAAAGGTGAGGTGGGGTGATACATAAAACAAGAGTTTCAAATTAGCTCAGATACCGTTCCATAAACCCAATATGGAATAGACAAGACCTACTCCTTGCTCAGAGAACTGGACTCAACACGCCCGATTCACCGCACAAGAATATATCTGACTAGTAATAATCTTAAAACCTATGTATTGATATCTCTCTGTTAGTGTGTCAAGTGTGTGTAAGGCGGCATAAACACGGCCGTGAAAAGCAGCTAAACCCCATTATAAAAATAAATTACTTTTAAAAACCCATGAAACAAAGACAGGGAAAGAGAGAGAAATTCTTACACAATTCGTTCGGGGGCTGTGATGCAACCTGGATTGACCATATCTAGACCCACAGCTGGATGAGACATAAGGGTGGACACTCTTGGGGCTGAGAGGTTTGGTGAGGTTGGGTGAGCAAACGCAGACCCTTTAAAGTAATACTGCGTGCTACCCATCGCATGGGTCCCAAATCTCCAGGTTCAAGGGCATCTTCCTACATCGAAAACATGCATGAGAAACCCAGAAGATGGTACACCGTGTGATGGGGAAAGGTTTCTAAAACGCACCGCATTTCTCATCTCCTTGTGCTCGGGTTCGCCATTCCAGCCACTTTACTAGCAATCTCCCTACTTGGAGCATCAGCACCTTTAACCTCCTGTTCCGTACAGGTTGCAATTTGTCCTGAGGATGAACGGGAAGACGGGGAACCAATGAGAGACTAGCTCTTGGTGTTGGGACAGGCACAGGTCACTCAATTTTCCCATCAGGAAGAAGAATTAACCACAGGCTCAGCCTGCCCCCCGGAACCAGAACAGGGCCTGAAGCCATCTTGCGCTTTTGCGGCCGACTCCCAAAAAAGCGACTTGTAAAATGCAGCTTCAGGGCACTGCAATTCACAAACCTGCAGAGTTATAAATGATAACTCTCGTCCACAAATATATTGAGGGAAGGCAAAGAAGAGGATTTGAAATCAAGGCAGAATTGCAGGAAACAGATTTCAGGAGGTAGATTCGAATCGCCTTTAAAGCACATGAAAAGCAGCAAAACGTTGACAATGGTGCCCTTGGCCAAAAAGGGCGTATGCGTTTTTTCCTGAATATATTCAGGAAAAAACGCATACGCCCTTTTTGGCCAACCAAGCAACCTGGAAAGGCAAATCAGCGCTACAAAGAAGTCTCGCTTCCCATCGGTCAAAAGGGCCATGCTGAAAAAAGTGTCAAAACCAGAAATGCAGGACAGGCCATGGAGAAATGGGAGCCTTGCTACACTGATGGGCGGGATGTAAATTGCAAACAGCCACTCTGGAGAAGTGTACGGTGTGTCCTGAAACATCTGAAAAACACAGCTTAGAGAGCATAGGGCACTTCTACGCATGGGGGGATAAAGTGGGAAAATTGAAAATCAGCAAGACACAAGCACCCCAAAGTTTAGGGCTGCTCTGTTGACAAGACCTCCACTTCATTCCACCTTAAATATCCCAGGAAAGCGAAAAATGGATAAAAAAGTTGTGGTCCTTATGTACAATGGAATATCACTCAGCCATGAAATCAATGTCATAAGGCTAGTAGCAGCATGATGAGTGGATTTAGGTAAGACGATTCTAAGCGAAATAAGTCACACAGAAAAGGACACTTCTCATAAGGTGTCACTTATAGAGGGAATGTAAAAACCGTTACACTTGAACTGAATTACAAAACAGAACAGAGTCACACATGCACAAAACACACTATGGCTGCTTAACGGGAAAGGTGAGGTGGGGTGATACATAAAACAAGAGTTTCAAATTAGCTCAGATACCGTTCCATAAACCCAATATGGAATAGACAAGACCTACTCCTTGCTCAGAGAACTGGACTCAACACGCCCGATTCACCGCACAAGAATATATCTGACTAGTAATAATCTTAAAACCTATGTATTGATATCTCTCTGTTAGTGTGTCAAGTGTGTGTAAGGCGGCATAAACACGGCCGTGAAAAGCAGCTAAACCCCATTATAAAAATAAATTACTTTTAAAAACCCATGAAACAAAGACAGGGAAAGAGAGAGAAATTCTTACACAATTCGTTCGGGGACTGTGATGCAACCTGGATTGACCATATCTAGACCCACAGCTGGATGAGACATAAGGGTGGACACTCTTGGGGCTGAGAGGTTTGGTGAGGTTGGGTGAGCAAACGCAGACCCTTTAAAGTAATACTGCGTGCTACCCATCGCATGGGTCCCAAATCTCCAGGTTCAAGGGCATCTTCCTACATCGAAAACATGCATGAGAAACCCAGAAGATGGTACACCGTGTGATGGGGAAAGGTTTCTAAAACGCACCGCATTTCTCATCTCCTTGTGCTCGGGTTCGCCATTCCAGCCACTTTACTAGCAATCTCCCTACTTGGAGCATCAGCACCTTTAACCTCCTGTTCCGTACAGGTTGCAATTTGTCCTGAGGATGAACGGGAAGACGGGGAACCAATGAGAGACTAGCTCTTGGTGTTGGGACAGGCACAGGTCACTCAATTTTCCCATCAGGAAGAAGAATTAACCACAGGCTCAGCCTGCCCCCGGAACCAGAACAGGGCCTGAAGCCATCCTGCGCTTTTGCGGCCGACTCCCAAAAAAGCGACTTGTAAAATGCAGCTTCAGGGCACTGCAATTCACAAACCTGCAGAGTTATAAATGATAACTCTCGTCCACAAATATATTGAGGGAAGGCAAAGAAGAGGATTTGAAATCAAGGCAGAATTGCAGGAAACAGATTTCAGGAGGTAGATTCGAATCGCCTTTAAAGCACATGAAAAGCGGCAAAACGTTGACAATGGTGCCCTTGGCCAAAAAGGGCGTATGCGTTTTTTCCTGAATATATTCAGGAAAAAACGCATACGCCCTTTTTGGCCAACCAAGCAACCTGGAAAGGCAAATCAGCGCTACAAAGAAGTCTCGCTTCCCATCGGTCAAAAGGGCCATGCTGAAAAAAGTGTCAAAACCAGAAATGCAGGACAGGCCATGGAGAAATGGGAGCCTTGCTACACTGATGGGCGGGATGTAAATTGCAAACAGCCACTCTGGAGAAGTGTACGGTGTGTCCTGAAACATCTGAAAAACACAGCTTAGAGAGCATAGGGCACTTCTACGCATGGGGGGATAAAGTGGGAAAATTGAAAATCAGCAAGACACAAGCACCCCAAAGTTTAGGGCTGCTCTGTTGACAAGACCTCCACTTCATTCCACCTTAAATATCCCAGGAAAGCGAAAAATGGATAAAAAAGTTGTGGTCCTTATGTACAATGGAATATCACTCAGCCATGAAATCAATGTCATAAGGCTAGTAGCAGCATGATGAGTGGATTTAGGTAAGACGATTCTAAGCGAAATAAGTCACACAGAAAAGGACACTTCTCATAAGGTGTCACTTATAGAGGGAATGTAAAAACCGTTACACTTGAACTGAATTACAAAACAGAACAGAGTCACACATGCACAAAACACACTATGGCTGCTTAACGGGAAAGGTGAGGTGGGGTGATACATAAAACAAGAGTTTCAAATTAGCTCAGATACCGTTCCATAAACCCAATATGGAATAGACAAGACCTACTCCTTGCTCAGAGAACTGGACTCAACACGCCCGATTCACCGCACAAGAATATATCTGACTAGTAATAATCTTAAAACCTATGTATTGATATCTCTCTGTTAGTGTGTCAAGTGTGTGTAAGGCGGCATAAACACGGCCGTGAAAAGCAGCTAAACCCCATTATAAAAATAAATTACTTTTAAAAACCCATGAAACAAAGACAGGGAAAGAGAGAGAAATTCTTACACAATTCGTTCGGGGGCTGTGATGCAACCTGGATTGACCATATCTAGACCCACAGCCGGATGAGACATAAGGGTGGACACTCTTGGGGCTGAGAGGTTTGGTGAGGTTGGGTGAGCAAACGCAGACCCTTTAAAGTAATACTGCGTGCTACCCATCGCATGGGTCCCAAATCTCCAGGTTCAAGGGCATCTTCCTACATCGAAAACATGCATGAGAAACCCAGAAGATGGTACACCGTGTGATGGGGAAAGGTTTCTAAAACGCACCGCATTTCTCATCTCCTTGTGCTCGGGTTCGCCATTCCAGCCACTTTACTAGCAATCTCCCTACTTGGAGCATCAGCACCTTTAACCTCCTGTTCCGTACAGGTTGCAATTTGTCCTGAGGATGAACGGGAAGACGGGGAACCAATGAGAGACTAGCTCTTGGTGTTGGGACAGGCACAGGTCACTCAATTTTCCCATCAGGAAGAAGAATTAACCACAGGCTCAGCCTGCCCCCCGGAACCAGAACAGGGCCTGAAGCCATCCTGCGCTTTTGCGGCCGACTCCCAAAAAAGCGACTTGTAAAATGCAGCTTCAGGGCACTGCAATTCACAAACCTGCAGAGTTATAAATGATAACTCTCGTCCACAAATATATTGAGGGAAGGCAAAGAAGAGGATTTGAAATCAAGGCAGAATTGCAGGAAACAGATTTCAGGAGGTAGATTCGAATCGCCTTTAAAGCACATGAAAAGCGGGAAAACGTTGACAATGATGCCCTTGGCCAAAAAGGGCGTATGCCTTTTTTCCTGAATATATTCAGGAAAAAACGCATACGCCCTTTTTGGCCAACCAAGCAACCTGGAAAGGCAAATCAGCGCTACAAAGAAGTCTCGCTTCCCATCGATCAAAAGGGACATGCTGAAAAAGGTGTCAAAACCAGAAATGCAGGACAGGCCATGGAGAAATGGGAGCCTTGCTACACTGATGGGCGGGATGTAAATTGCCAACAGCCACTCTGGAGAAGTGTACGGTGTGTCCTGAAACATCTAAAAAACACAGCTTAGAGAGCATAGGGCACTTCTACGCATGGGGGGATAAAGTGGGAAAATTGAAAATCAGCAAGACACAAGCACCCGAAAGTTTAGGGCTGCTCTGTTGACAAGGACCTCCACTTCATTCCACCTTAAATATCCCAGGAAAGCGAAAAATGGATAAAAAAGTTGTGGTCCTTATGTACAATGGACTATCACTCAGCCATGAAATCAATGTCATAAGGCTAGTAGCAGCATGATGAGTGGATTTAGGTAAGACGATTCTAAGTGAAATAAGTCACACAGAAAAGGACACTTCTCATAAGGTGTCACTTATAGAGGGAATGTAAAAACCGTTACACTTGAAATGAATTACAAAACAGAACAGAGTCACACATGCAGAAAACACACTATGGCTGCTTAACGGGAAAGGTGAGGTGGGGTGATACATAAAACAAGAGTTTCAAATTAGCTCAGATACCGTTCCATAAACCCAATATGTAATAGACAAGACCTACTCCTTGCTCAGAGAACTGGACTCAACACGCCCGATTCACCGCACAAGAATATATCTGACTACTAATAATCTTAAAACCTATGTATTGATATCTCTCTGTTAGTGTGTCAAGTGGGTGTAAAGCGGCCTAAACACAGCCGTGAAAAGCAGCTAAACCCCATTATAAAAATAAATTACTTTTAAAAACACATGAAACAAAGACAGGGAAAGAGAGAGAAATTCTTACACAATTCGTTCGGGGGCTGTGATGCAACCTGGATTGACCATATCTAGACCCACAGCTGGATGAGACATAAGGGTGGACACTCTTGGGGCTGAGAGGTTTGGTGAGGTTGGGTGAGCAAACGCAGACCCTTTAAAGTAATACTGCGTGCTACCCATCGCATGGGTCCCAAATCTCCAGGTTCAAGGGCATCTTCCTACATCAAAAACATGCATGAGAACCCCAGAAGATGGTACACCGTGTGATGGGGAAAGGTTTCTAAAACGCACCTCATTTCTCACCTCCTTGTGCTCGTGTTCGCCATTCCAGCCACTTTACTAGCAATCTCCCTACTTGGAGCATCAGCACCTTTAACCTCCTGTTCTGTACAGGTTGCAATTTGTCCTGAGGATGAACGGGAAGACGGGAAACCAATGAGAGACTAGCTCTTGGTGTTGGGACAGGCACAGGTCACTCTATTTTCCCATCAGGAAGAAGAATTAACCACAGGCTCAGCCTGCCCCCCGGAACCAGAACAGGGCCTGAAGCCATCCTGCGCTTTTGCGGCCGGCTCCCAAAAAAGCGACTTGTAAAATGCAGCTTCAGGGCACTGCAATTCACAAACCTGCAGAGTTATAAATGATAACTCTCGTCCACAAATATATTGAGGGAAGGCAAAGAAGAGGATTTGAAATCAAGGCAGAATTGCAGGAAACAGATTTCAGGAGGTAGATTCGAATCGCATTTAAAGCACTTGAAAAGCGGCAAAACGTTGACAATGATGCCCTTGGCCAAAAAGGGCGTATGCCTTTTTTCCTGAATATATTCAGGAAAAAACGCATACGCCCTTTTTGGCCAACCAAGCAACCTGGAAAGGCAAATCAGCGCTACAAAGAAGTCTCGCTTCCCATCGGTCAAAAGGGACATGCTGAAAAAAGTGTCAAAACCAGAAATGCAGGACAGGCCATGGAGAAATGGGAGCCTTGCTACACTGATGGGCGGGATGTAAATTGCAAACAGCCACTCTGGAGAAGTGTACGGTGTGTCCTGAAACATCTGAAAAACACAGCTTAGAGAGCATAGGGCACTTCTACGCATGGGGGGATAAAGTGGGAAAATTGAAAATCAGCAGACACAAGCACCCCAAAGTTTAGGGCTGCTCTGTTGACAAGACCTCCACTTCATTCCACCTTAAATATCCCAGGAAAGCGAAAAATGGATAAAAAAGTTGTGGTCCTTATGTACAATGGAATATCACTCAGCCATGAAATCAATGTCATAAGGCTAGTAGCAGCATGATGAGTGGATTTAGGTAAGACGATTCTAAGTGAAATAAGTCACACAGAAAAGGACACTTCTCATAAGGTGTCACTTATAGAGGGAATGTAAAAACCGTTACACTTGAACTGAATTACAAAACAGAACAGAGTCACACATGCAGAAAACACACTATGGCTGCTTAACGGGAAAGGTGAGGTGGGGTGATACATAAAACAAGAGTTTCAAATTAGCTCAGATACCGTTCCATAAACCCAATATGGAATAGACAAGACCTACTCCTTGCTCAGAGAACTGGACTCAACACGCCCGATTCACCGCACAAGAATATATCTGACTAGTAATAATCTTAAAACCTATGTATTGATATCTCTCTGTTAGTGTGTCAAGTGTGTGTAAGGCGGCATAAACACGGCCGTGAAAAGCAGCTAAACCCCATTATAAAAATAAATTACTTTTAAAAACCCATGAAACAAAGACAGGGAAAGAGAGAGAAATTCTTACACAATTCGTTCGGGGGCTGTGATGCAACCTGGATTGACCATATCTAGACCCACAGCTGGATGAGACATAAGGGTGGACACTCTTGGGGCTGAGAGGTTTGGTGAGGTTGGGTGAGCAAACGCAGACCCTTTAAAGTAATACTGCGTGCTACCCATCGCATGGGTCCCAAATCTCCAGGTTCAAGGGCATCTTCCTACATCGAAAACATGCATGAGAAACCCAGAAGATGGTACACCGTGTGATGGGGAAAGGTTTCTAAAACGCACCGCATTTCTCATCTCCTTGTGCTCGGGTTCGCCATTCCAGCCACTTTACTAGCAATCTCCCTACTTGGAGCATCAGCACCTTTAACCTCCTGTTCCGTACAGGTTGCAATTTGTCCTGAGGATGAACGGGAAGACGGGGAACCAATGAGAGACTAGCTCTTGGTGTTGGGACAGGCACAGGTCACTCAATTTTCCCATCAGGAAGAAGAATTAACCACAGGCTCAGCCTGCCCCCCGGAACCAGAACAGGGCCTGAAGCCATCCTGCGCTTTTGCGGCCGACTCCCAAAAAAGCGACTTGTAAAATGCAGCTTCAGGGCACTGCAATTCACAAACCTGCAGAGTTATAAATGATAACTCTCGTCCACAAATATATTGAGGGAAGGCAAAGAAGAGGATTTGAAATCAAGGCAGAATTGCAGGAAACAGATTTCAGGAGGTAGATTCGAATCGCCTTTAAAGCACATGAAAAGCGGGAAAACGTTGACAATGATGCCCTTGGCCAAAAAGGGCGTATGCCTTTTTTCCTGAATATATTCAGGAAAAAACGCATACGCCCTTTTTGGCCAACCAAGCAACCTGGAAAGGCAAATCAGCGCTACAAAGAAGTCTCGCTTCCCATCGATCAAAAGGGACATGCTGAAAAAGGTGTCAAAACCAGAAATGCAGGACAGGCCATGGAGAAATGGGAGCCTTGCTACACTGATGGGCGGGATGTAAATTGCCAACAGCCACTCTGGAGAAGTGTACGGTGTGTCCTGAAACATCTAAAAAACACAGCTTAGAGAGCATAGGGCACTTCTACGCATGGGGGGATAAAGTGGGAAAATTGAAAATCAGCAAGACACAAGCACCCCAAAGTTTAGGGCTGCTCTGTTGACAAGACCTCCACTTCATTCCACCTTAAATATCCCAGGAAAGCGAAAAATGGATAAAAAAGTTGTGGTTCTTATGTACAATGGAATATCACTCAGCCATGAAATCAATGTCATAAGGCTAGTAGCAGCATGATGAGTGGATTTAGGTAAGACGATTCTAAGCGAAATAAGTCACACAGAAAAGGACACTTCTCATAAGGTGTCACTTATAGAGGGAATGTAAAAACCGTTACACTTGAACTGAATTACAAAACAGAACAGAGTCACACATGCACAAAACACACTATGGCTGCTTAACGGGAAAGGTGAGGTGGGGTGATACATAAAACAAGAGTTTCAAATTAGCTCAGATACCGTTCCATAAACCCAATATGGAATAGACAAGACCTACTCCTTGCTCAGAGAACTGGACTCAACACGCCCGATTCACCGCACAAGAATATATCTGACTAGTAATAATCTTAAAACCTATGTATTGATATCTCTCTGTTAGTGTGTCAAGTGTGTGTAAGGCGGCATAAACACGGCCGTGAAAAGCAGCTAAACCCCATTATAAAAATAAATTACTTTTAAAAACCCATGAAACAAAGACAGGGAAAGAGAGAGAAATTCTTACACAATTCGTTCGGGGGCTGTGATGCAACCTGGATTGACCATATCTAGACCCACAGCTGGATGAGACATAAGGGTGGACACTCTTGGGGCTGAGAGGTTTGGTGAGGTTGGGTGAGCAAACGCAGACCCTTTAAAGTAATACTGCGTGCTACCCATCGCATGGGTCCCAAATCTCCAGGTTCAAGGGCATCTTCCTACATCGAAAACATGCATGAGAAACCCAGAAGATGGTACACCGTGTGATGGGGAAAGGTTTCTAAAACGCACCTCATTTCTCATCTCCTTGTGCTCGGGTTCGCCATTCCAGCCACTTTACTAGCAATCTCCCTACTTGGAGCATCAGCACCTTTAACCTCCTGTTCCGTACAGGTTGCAATTTGTCCTGAGGATGAACGGGAAGACGGGGAACCAATGAGAGACTAGCTCTTGGTGTTGGGACAGGCACAGGTCACTCTATTTTCCCATCAGGCAGAAGAATTAACCACAGGCTCAGCCTGCCCCCCGGAACCAGAACAGGCCCTGAAGCCATCCTGCGCTTTTGCGGCCGGCTCCCAAAAAAGCGACTTGTAAAATGGAGCTTCAGGGCACTGCAATTCACAAACCTGCAGAGTTATAAATGATAACTCTCGTCCACAAATATATTGAGGGAAGGCAAAGAAGAGGATTTGAAATCAAGGCAGAATTGCAGGAAACAGATTTCAGGAGGTAGATTCGAATCGCCTTTAAAGCACATGAAAAGCGGCAAAACGTTGACAATGATGCCCTTGGCCAAAAAGGGCGTATGCGTTTTTTCCTGAATACATTCAGGAAAAAACGCATACGCCCTTTTTGACCAGCTAAGCAACCTGGAAAGGCAAATCAGCGCTACAAAGAAGTCTCGCTTCCCATCGGTCAAAAGGGCCATGCTGAAAAAAGTGTCAAAACCAGAAATGCAGGACAGGCCATGGAGAAATGGGAGCCTTGCTACACTGATGGGCGGGATGTAAATTGCCAACAGCCACTCTGGAGAAGTGTACGGTGTGTCCTGAAACATCTAAAAAACACAGCTTAGAGAGCATAGGGCACTTCCATGCATGGGGGGATAAAGCGGGAAAATTGAAAATCAGCAAGACACAAGCACCCCAAAGTTTAGGGCTGCTCTGTTGACAAGGACCTCCACTTCCTTCCACCTTAAATATCCCAGGAAAGCGAAAAATGGATAAAAAAGTTGTGGTCCTTATGTACAATGGAATATCACTCAGCCATGAAATCAATGTCATAAGGCTAGTAGCAGCATGATGAGTGGATTTAGGTAAGACGATTCTAAGTGAAATAAGTCACACAGAAAAGGACACTTCTCATAAGGTGTTACTTATAGAGGGAATGTAAAAACCGTTACACTTGAACTGAATTACAAAACAGAACAGAGTCACACATGCAGAAAACACACTATGGCTGCTTAAGGGGAAAGGTGAGGTGGGGTGATACATAAAACAAGAGTTTCAAATTAGCTCAGATACCGTTCCATAAACCCAATATGTAATAGACAAGACCTACTCCTTGCTCAGAGAACTGGACTCAACACGCCCGATTCACCGCACAAGAATATATCTGACCAGTAATAATCTTAAAACCTATGTATTGATATCTGTCTGTTAGTGTGTCAAGTGGGTGTAAAGCGGCCTAAACACAGCCGTGAAAAGCAGGTAAACCCCATTATAAAAATAAATTACTTTTAAAAACCCATGAAACAAAGACAGGGAAAGAGAGAGAAATTCTTACACAATTCGTTCAGGGGCTGTGATGCAACCTGGATTGACCATATCTAGACCCACAGCTGGATGAGACATAAGGGTGGACACTCTTGGGGCTGAGAGGTTTGGTGAGGTTGGGTGAGCAAACGCAGACCCTTTAAAGTAATACTGCGTGCTACCCATCGCATGGGTCCCAAATCTCCAGTTTCAAGGGCATCTTCCTACATCGAAAACATGCATGAGAAACCCAGAAGATGGTACACCGTGTGATGGGGAAAGGTTTCTAAAACGCACCTCATTTCTCATCTCCTTGTGCTCGGGTTCGCCATTCCAGCCACTTTACTAGCAATCTCCCTACTTGGAGCATCAGCACCTTTAACCTCCTGTTCCGTACAGGTTGCAATTTGTCCTGAGGATGAACGGGAAGACGGGGAACCAATGAGAGACTAGCTCTTGGTGTTGGGACAGGCACAGGTCACTCTATTTTCCCATCAGGCAGAAGAATTAACCACAGGCTCAGCCTGCCCCCCGGAACCAGAACAGGCCCTGAAGCCATCCTGCGCTTTTGCGGCCGGCTCCCAAAAAAGCGACTTGTAAAATGGAGCTTCAGGGCACTGCAATTCACAAACCTGCAGAGTTATAAATGATAACTCTCGTCCACAAATATATTGAGGGAAGGCAAAGAAGAGGATTTGAAATCAAGGCAGAATTGCAGGAAACAGATTTCAGGAGGTAGATTCGAATCGCCTTTAAAGCACATGAAAAGCGGCAAAACGTTGACAATGATGCCCTTGGCCAAAAAGGGCGTATGCGTTTTTTCCTGAATACATTCAGGAAAAAACGCATACGCCCTTTTTGGCCAGCTAAGCAACCTGGAAAGGCAAATCAGCGCTACAAAGAAGTCTCGCTTCCCATCGGTCAAAAGGGCCATGCTGAAAAAAGTGTCAAAACCAGAAATGCAGGACAGGCCATGGAGAAATGGGAGCCTTGCTACACTGATGGGCGGGATGTAAATTGCCAACAGCCACTCTGGAGAAGTGTACGGTGTGTCCTGAAACATCTAAAAAACACAGCTTAGAGAGCATAGGGCACTTCCACGCATGGGGGGATAAAGTGGGAAAATTGAAAATCAGCAAGACACAAGCACCCCAAAGTTTAGGGCTGCTCTGTTGACAAGGACCTCCACTTCATTCCACCTTAAATATCCCAGGAAAGCGAAAAATGGATAAAAAAGTTGTGGTCCTTATGTACAATGGAATATCACTCAGCCATGAAATCAATGTCATAAGGCTAGTAGCAGCATGATGAGTGGATTTAGGTAAGACGATTCTAAGTGAAATAAGGCACACAGAAAAGGACACTTCTCATAAGGTGTCACTTATAGAGGGAATGTAAAAACCGTTACACTTGAACTGAATTACAAAACAGAACAGAGTCACACATGCAGAAAACACACTATGGCTGCTTAACGGGAAAGGTGAGGTGGGGTGATACATAAAACAAGAGTTTCAAATTAGCTCAGATACCGTTCCATAAACCCAATATGTAATAGACAAGACCTACTCCTTGCTCAGAGAACTGGACTCAACACGCCCGATTCACCGCACAAGAATATATCTGACTAGTAATAATCTTAAAACCTATGTATTGATATCTCTCTGTTAGTGTGTCAAGTGGGTGTAAAGCGGCCTAAACACAGCCGTGAAAAGCAGCTAAACCCCATTATAAAAATAAATTACTTTTAAAAACCCATGAAACAAAGACAGGGAAAGAGAGAGAAATTCTTACACAATTCGTTCAGGGGCTGTGATGCAACCTGGATTGACCATATCTAGACCCACAGCTGGATGAGACATAAGGGTGGACACTCTTGGGGCTGAGAGGTTTGGTGAGGTTGGGTGAGCAAACGCAGACCCTTTAAAGTAATACTGCGTGCTACCCATCGCATGGGTCCCAAATCTCCAGGTTCAAGGGCATCTTCCTACATCGAAAACATGCATGAGAAACCCAGAAGATGGTACACCGTGTGATGGGGAAAGGTTTCTAAAACGCACCTCATTTCTCATCTCCTTGTGCTCGGGTTCGCCATTCCAGCCACTTTACTAGCAATCTCCCTACTTGGAGCATCAGCACCTTTAACCTCCTGTTCCGTACAGGTTGCAATTTGTCCTGAGGATGAACGGGAAGACGGGGAACCAATGAGAGACTAGCTCTTGGTGTTGGGACAGGCACAGGTCACTCTATTTTCCCATCAGGCAGAAGAATTAACCACAGGCTCAGCCTGCCCCCCGGAACCAGAACAGGCCCTGAAGCCATCCTGCGCTTTTGCGGCCGGCTCCCAAAAAAGCGACTTGTAAAATGGAGCTTCAGGGCACTGCAATTCACAAACCTGCAGAGTTATAAATGATAACTCTCGTCCACAAATATATTGAGGGAAGGCAAAGAAGAGGATTTGAAATCAAGGCAGAATTGCAGGAAACAGATTTCAGGAGGTAGATTCGAATCGCCTTTAAAGCACATGAAAAGCGGCAAAACGTTGACAATGATGCCCTTGGCCAAAAAGGGCGTATGCGTTTTTTCCTGAATATATTCAGGAAAAAACGCATACGCCCTTTTTGGCCAACCAAGCAACCTGGAAAGGCAAATCAGCGCTACAAAGAAGTCTCGCTTCCCATCGGTCAAAAGGGCCATGCTGAAAAAAGTGTCAAAACCAGAAATGCCGGACAGGCCATGGAGAAATGGGAGCCTTGCTACACTGATGGGCGGGATGTAAATTGCCAACAGCCACTCTGGAGAAGTGTACGGTGTGTCTTGAAACATCTAAAAAACACAGCTTAGAGAGCATAGGGCACTTCCACGCATGGGGGGATAAAGTGGGAAAATTGAAAATCAGCAAGACACAAGCACCCCAAAGTTTAGGGCTGCTCTGTTGACAAGGACCTCCACTTCATTCCACCTTAAATATCCCAGGAAAGCGAAAAATGGATAAAAAAGTTGTGGTCCTTATGTACAATGGAATATCACTCAGCCATGAAATCAATGTCATAAGGCTAGTAGCAGCATGATGAGTGGATTTAGGTAAGACGATTCTAAGTGAAATAAGGCACACAGAAAAGGACACTTCTCATAAGGTGTCACTTATAGAGGGAATGTAAAAACCGTTACACTTGAACTGAATTACAAAACAGAACAGAGTCACACATGCAGAAAACACACTATGGCTGCTTAACGGGAAAGGTGAGGTGGGGTGATACATAAAACAAGAGTTTCAAATTAGCTCAGATACCGTTCCATAAACCCAATATGTAATAGACAAGACCTACTCCTTGCTCAGAGAACTGGACTCAACACGCCCGATTCACCGCACAAGAATATATCTGACTAGTAATAATCTTAAAACCTATGTATTGATATCTCTCTGTTAGTGTGTCAAGTGGGTGTAAAGCGGCCTAAACACAGCCGTGAAAAGCAGCTAAACCCCATTATAAAAATAAATTACTTTTAAAAACCCATGAAACAAAGACAGGGAAAGAGAGAGAAATTCTTACACAATTCGTTCAGGGGCTGTGATGCAACCTGGATTGACCATATCTAGACCCACAGCTGGATGAGACATAAGGGTGGACACTCTTGGGGCTGAGAGGTTTGGTGAGGTTGGGTGAGCAAACGCAGACCCTTTAAAGTAATACTGCGTGCTACCCATCGCATGGGTCCCAAATCTCCAGGTTCAAGGGCATCTTCCTACATCGAAAACATGCATGAGAAACCCAGAAGATGGTACACCGTGTGATGGGGAAAGGTTTCTAAAACGCACCTCATTTCTCATCTCCTTGTGCTCGGGTTCGCCATTCCAGCCACTTTACTAGCAATCTCCCTACTTGGAGCATCAGCACCTTTAACCTCCTGTTCCGTACAGGTTGCAATTTGTCCTGAGGATGAACGGGAAGACGGGGAACCAATGAGAGACTAGCTCTTGGTGTTGGGACAGGCACAGGTCACTCTATTTTCCCATCAGGCAGAAGAATTAACCACAGGCTCAGCCTGCCCCCCGGAACCAGAACAGGCCCTGAAGCCATCCTGCGCTTTTGCGGCCGGCTCCCAAAAAAGCGACTTGTAAAATGGAGCTTCAGGGCACTGCAATTCACAAACCTGCAGAGTTATAAATGATAACTCTCGTCCACAAATATATTGAGGGAAGGCAAAGAAGAGGATTTGAAATCAAGGCAGAATTGCAGGAAACAGATTTCAGGAGGTAGATTCGAATCGCCTTTAAAGCACATGAAAAGCGGCAAAACGTTGACAATGATGCCCTTGGCCAAAAAGGGCGTATGCGTTTTTTCCTGAATACATTCAGGAAAAAACGCATACGCCCTTTTTGGCCAGCTAAGCAACCTGGAAAGGCAAATCAGCGCTACAAAGAAGTCTCGCTTCCCATCGGTCAAAAGGGCCATGCTGAAAAAAGTGTCAAAACCAGAAATGCAGGACAGGCCATGGAGAAATGGGAGCCTTGCTACACTGATGGGCGGGATGTAAATTGCCAACAGCCACTCTGGAGAAGTGTACGGTGTGTCCTGAAACATCTAAAAAACACAGCTTAGAGAGCATAGGGCACTTCCATGCATGGGGGGATAAAGCGGGAAAATTGAAAATCAGCAAGACACAAGCACCCCAAAGTTTAGGGCTGCTCTGTTGACAAGGACCTCCACTTCCTTCCACCTTAAATATCCCAGGAAAGCGAAAAATGGATAAAAAAGTTGTGGTCCTTATGTACAATGGAATATCACTCAGCCATGAAATCAATGTCATAAGGCTAGTAGCAGCATGATGAGTGGATTTAGGTAAGACGATTCTAAGTGAAATAAGTCACACAGAAAAGGACACTTCTCATAAGGTGTTACTTATAGAGGGAATGTAAAAACCGTTACACTTGAACTGAATTACAAAACAGAACAGAGTCACACATGCAGAAAACACACTATGGCTGCTTAAGGGGAAAGGTGAGGTGGGGTGATACATAAAACAAGAGTTTCAAATTAGCTCAGATACCGTTCCATAAACCCAATATGTAATAGACAAGACCTACTCCTTGCTCAGAGAACTGGACTCAACACGCCCGATTCACCGCACAAGAATATATCTGACCAGTAATAATCTTAAAACCTATGTATTGATATCTCTCTGTTAGTGTGTCAAGTGGGTGTAAAGCGGCCTAAACACAGCCGTGAAAAGCAGGTAAACCCCATTATAAAAATAAATTACTTTTAAAAACCCATGAAACAAAGACAGGGAAAGAGAGAGAAATTCTTACACAATTCGTTCAGGGGCTGTGATGCAACCTGGATTGACCATATCTAGACCCACAGCTGGATGAGACATAAGGGTGGACACTCTTGGGGCTGAGAGGTTGGGTGAGGTTGGGTGAGCAAACGCAGACCCTTTAAAGTAATACTGCGTGCTACCCATCGCATGGGTCCCAAATCTCCAGTTTCAAGGGCATCTTCCTACATCGAAAACATGCATGAGAAACCCAGAAGATGTTACACCGTGTGATGGGGAAAGGTTTCTAAAACGCACCTCATTTCTCATCTCCTTGTGCTCGGGTTCGCCATTCCAGCCACTTTACTAGCAATCTCCCTACTTGGAGCATCAGCACCTTTAACCTCCTGTTCCGTACAGGTTGCAATTTGTCCTGAGGATGAACGGGAAGACGGGGAACCAATGAGAGACTAGCTCTTGGTGTTGGGACAGGAACAGGTCACTCTATTTTCCCATCAGGCAGAAGAATTAACCACAGGCTCAGCCTGCCCCCCGGAACCAGAACAGGCCCTGAAGCCATCCTGCGCTTTTGCGGCCGGCTCCCAAAAAAGCGACTTGTAAAATGGAGCTTCAGGGCACTGCAATTCACAAACCTGCAGAGTTATAAATGATAACTCTCGTCCACAAATATATTGAGGGAAGGCAAAGAAGAGGATTAGAAATCAAGGCAGAATTGCAGGAAACAGATTTCAGGAGGTAGATTCGAATCGCCTTTAAAGCACATGAAAAGCGGCAAAACGTTGACAATGATGCCCTTGGCCAAAAAGGGCGTATGCGTTTTTTCCTGAATATATTCAGGAAAAAACGCATACGCCCTTTTTGGCCAACCAAGCAACCTGGAAAGGCAAATCAGCGCTACAAAGAAGTCTCGCTTCCCATCGGTCAAAAGGGCCATGCTGAAAAAAGTGTCAAAACCAGAAATGCAGGACAGGCCATGGAGAAATGGGAGCCTTGCTACACTGATGGGCGGGATGTAAATTGCCAACAGCCACTCTGGAGAAGTGTACGGTGTGTCTTGAAACATCTAAAAAACACAGCTTAGAGAGCATAGGGCACTTCCACGCATGGGGGGATAAAGTGGGAAAATTGAAAATCAGCAAGACACAAGCACCCCAAAGTTTAGGGCTGCTCTGTTGACAAGGACCTCCACTTCATTCCACCTTAAATATCCCAGGAAAGCGAAAAATGGATAAAAAAGTTGTGGTCCTTATGTACAATGGAATATCACTCAGCCATGAAATCAATGTCATAAGGCTAGTAGCAGCATGATGAGTGGATTTAGGTAAGACGATTCTAAGTGAAATAAGGCACACAGAAAAGGACACTTCTCATAAGGTGTCACTTATAGAGGGAATGTAAAAACCGTTACACTTGAACTGAATTACAAAACAGAACAGAGTCACACATGCAGAAAACACACTATGGCTGCTTAACGGGAAAGGTGAGGTGGGGTGATACATAAAACAAGAGTTTCAAATTAGCTCAGATACCGTTCCATAAACCCAATATGTAATAGACAAGACCTACTCCTTGCTCAGAGAACTGGACTCAACACGCCCGATTCACCGCACAAGAATATATCTGACTAGTAATAATCTTAAAACCTATGTATTGATATCTCTCTGTTAGTGTGTCAAGTGGGTGTAAAGCGGCCTAAACACAGCCGTGAAAAGCAGCTAAACCCCATTATAAAAATAAATTACTTTTAAAAACCCATGAAACAAAGACAGGGAAAGAGAGAGAAATTCTTACACAATTCGTTCAGGGGCTGTGATGCAACCTGGATTGACCATATCTAGACCCACAGCTGGATGAGACATAAGGGTGGACACTCTTGGGGCTGAGAGGTTTGGTGAGGTTGGGTGAGCAAACGCAGACCCTTTAAAGTAATACTGCGTGCTACCCATCGCATGGGTCCCAAATCTCCAGGTTCAAGGGCATCTTCCTACATCGAAAACATGCATGAGAAACCCAGAAGATGGTACACCGTGTGATGGGGAAAGGTTTCTAAAACGCACCTCATTTCTCATCTCCTTGTGCTCGGGTTCGCCATTCCAGCCACTTTACTAGCAATCTCCCTACTTGGAGCATCAGCACCTTTAACCTCCTGTTCCGTACAGGTTGCAATTTGTCCTGAGGATGAACGGGAAGACGGGGAACCAATGAGAGACTAGCTCTTGGTGTTGGGACAGGCACAGGTCACTCTATTTTCCCATCAGGCAGAAGAATTAACCACAGGCTCAGCCTGCCCCCCGGAACCAGAACAGGCCCTGAAGCCATCCTGCGCTTTTGCGGCCGGCTCCCAAAAAAGCGACTTGTAAAATGGAGCTTCAGGGCACTGCAATTCACAAACCTGCAGAGTTATAAATGATAACTCTCGTCCACAAATATATTGAGGGAAGGCAAAGAAGAGGATTTGAAATCAAGGCAGAATTGCAGGAAACAGATTTCAGGAGGTAGATTCGAATCGCCTTTAAAGCACATGAAAAGCGGCAAAACGTTGACAATGATGCCCTTGGCCAAAAAGGGCGTATGCGTTTTTTCCTGAATACATTCAGGAAAAAACGCATACGCCCTTTTTGGCCAGCTAAGCAACCTGGAAAGGCAAATCAGCGCTACAAAGAAGTCTCGCTTCCCATCGGTCAAAAGGGCCATGCTGAAAAAAGTGTCAAAACCAGAAATGCAGGACAGGCCATGGAGAAATGGGAGCCTTGCTACACTGATGGGCGGGATGTAAATTGCCAACAGCCACTCTGGAGAAGTGTACGGTGTGTCCTGAAACATCTAAAAAACACAGCTTAGAGAGCATAGGGCACTTCCATGCATGGGGGGATAAAGCGGGAAAATTGAAAATCAGCAAGACACAAGCACCCCAAAGTTTAGGGCTGCTCTGTTGACAAGGACCTCCACTTCCTTCCACCTTAAATATCCCAGGAAAGCGAAAAATGGATAAAAAAGTTGTGGTCCTTATGTACAATGGAATATCACTCAGCCATGAAATCAATGTCATAAGGCTAGTAGCAGCATGATGAGTGGATTTAGGTAAGACGATTCTAAGTGAAATAAGTCACACAGAAAAGGACACTTCTCATAAGGTGTTACTTATAGAGGGAATGTAAAAACCGTTACACTTGAACTGAATTACAAAACAGAACAGAGTCACACATGCAGAAAACACACTATGGCTGCTTAAGGGGAAAGGTGAGGTGGGGTGATACATAAAACAAGAGTTTCAAATTAGCTCAGATACCGTTCCATAAACCCAATATGTAATAGACAAGACCTACTCCTTGCTCAGAGAACTGGACTCAACACGCCCGATTCACCGCACAAGAATATATCTGACCAGTAATAATCTTAAAACCTATGTATTGATATCTCTCTGTTAGTGTGTCAAGTGGGTGTAAAGCGGCCTAAACACAGCCGTGAAAAGCAGGTAAACCCCATTATAAAAATAAATTACTTTTAAAAACCCATGAAACAAAGACAGGGAAAGAGAGAGAAATTCTTACACAATTCGTTCAGGGGCTGTGATGCAACCTGGATTGACCATATCTAGACCCACAGCTGGATGAGACATAAGGGTGGACACTCTTGGGGCTGAGAGGTTGGGTGAGGTTGGGTGAGCAAACGCAGACCCTTTAAAGTAATACTGCGTGCTACCCATCGCATGGGTCCCAAATCTCCAGGTTCAAGGGCATCTTCCTACATCGAAAACATGCATGAGAAACCCAGAAGATGGTACACCGTGTGATGGGGAAAGGTTTCTAAAACGCACCTCATTTCTCATCTCCTTGTGCTCGGGTTCGCCATTCCAGCCACTTTACTAGCAATCTCCCTACTTGGAGCATCAGCACCTTTAACCTCCTGTTCCGTACAGGTTGCAATTTGTCCTGAGGATGAACGGGAAGACGGGGAACCAATGAGAGACTAGCTCTTGGTGTTGGGACAGGCACAGGTCACTCTATTTTCCCATCAGGCAGAAGAATTAACCACAGGCTCAGCCTGCCCCCCGGAACCAGAACAGGCCCTGAAGCCATCCTGCGCTTTTGCGGCCGGCTCCCAAAAAAGCGACTTGTAAAATGGAGCTTCAGGGCACTGCAATTCACAAACCTGCAGAGTTATAAATGATAACTCTCGTCCACAAATATATTGAGGGAAGGCAAAGAAGAGGATTTGAAATCAAGGCAGAATTGCAGGAAACAGATTTCAGGAGGTAGATTCGAATCGCCTTTAAAGCACATGAAAAGCGGCAAAACGTTGACAATGATGCCCTTGGCCAAAAAGGGCGTATGCGTTTTTTCCTGAATACATTCAGGAAAAAACGCATACGCCCTTTTTGGCCAGCTAAGCAACCTGGAAAGGCAAATCAGCGCTACAAAGAAGTCTCGCTTCCCATCGGTCAAAAGGGCCATGCTGAAAAAAGTGTCAAAACCAGAAATGCAGGACAGGCCATGGAGAAATGGGAGCCTTGCTACACTGATGGGCGGGATGTAAATTGCCAACAGCCACTCTGGAGAAGTGTACGGTGTGTCCTGAAACATCTAAAAAACACAGCTTAGAGAGCATAGGGCACTTCCATGCATGGGGGGATAAAGCGGGAAAATTGAAAATCAGCAAGACACAAGCACCCCAAAGTTTAGGGCTGCTCTGTTGACAAGGACCTCCACTTCCTTCCACCTTAAATATCCCAGGAAAGCGAAAAATGGATAAAAAAGTTGTGGTCCTTATGTACAGTGGAATATCACTCAGCCATGAAATCAATGTCATAAGGCTAGTAGCAGCATGATGAGTGGATTTAGGTAAGACGATTCTAAGTGAAATAAGTCACACAGAAAAGGACACTTCTCATAAGGTGTTACTTATAGAGGGAATGTAAAAACCGTTACACTTGAACTGAATTACAAAACAGAACAGAGTCACACATGCAGAAAACACACTATGGCTGCTTAAGGGGAAAGGTGAGGTGGGGTGATACATAAAACAAGAGTTTCAAATTAGCTCAGATACCGTTCCATAAACCCAATATGTAATAGACAAGACCTACTCCTTGCTCAGAGAACTGGACTCAACACGCCCGATTCACCGCACAAGAATATATCTGACCAGTAATAATCTTAAAACCTATGTATTGATATCTCTCTGTTAGTGTGTCAAGTGGGTGTAAAGCGGCCTAAACACAGCCGTGAAAAGCAGGTAAACCCCATTATAAAAATAAATTACTTTTAAAAACCCATGAAACAAAGACAGGGAAAGAGAGAGAAATTCTTACACAATTCGTTCAGGGGCTGTGATGCAACCTGGATTGACCATATCTAGACCCACAGCTGGATGAGACATAAGGGTGGACACTCTTGGGGCTGAGAGGTTGGGTGAGGTTGGGTGAGCAAACGCAGACCCTTTAAAGTAATACTGCGTGCTACCCATCGCATGGGTCCCAAATCTCCAGTTTCAAGGGCATCTTCCTACATCGAAAACATGCATGAGAAACCCAGAAGATGTTACACCGTGTGATGGGGAAAGGTTTCTAAAACGCACCTCATTTCTCATCTCCTTGTGCTCGGGTTCGCCATTCCAGCCACTTTACTAGCAATCTCCCTACTTGGAGCATCAGCACCTTTAACCTCCTGTTCCGTACAGGTTGCAATTTGTCCTGAGGATGAACGGGAAGACGGGGAACCAATGAGAGACTAGCTCTTGGTGTTGGGACAGGAACAGGTCACTCTATTTTCCCATCAGGCAGAAGAATTAACCACAGGCTCAGCCTGCCCCCCGGAACCAGAACAGGCCCTGAAGCCATCCTGCGCTTTTGCGGCCGGCTCCCAAAAAAGCGACTTGTAAAATGGAGCTTCAGGGCACTGCAATTCACAAACCTGCAGAGTTATAAATGATAACTCTCGTCCACAAATATATTGAGGGAAGGCAAAGAAGAGGATTAGAAATCAAGGCAGAATTGCAGGAAACAGATTTCAGGAGGTAGATTCGAATCGCCTTTAAAGCACATGAAAAGCGGCAAAACGTTGACAATGATGCCCTTGGCCAAAAAGGGCGTATGCGTTTTTTCCTGAATATATTCAGGAAAAAACGCATACGCCCTTTTTGGCCAACCAAGCAACCTGGAAAGGCAAATCAGCGCTACAAAGAAGTCTCGCTTCCCATCGGTCAAAAGGGCCATGCTGAAAAAAGTGTCAAAACCAGAAATGCAGGACAGGCCATGGAGAAATGGGAGCCTTGCTACACTGATGGGCGGGATGTAAATTGCCAACAGCCACTCTGGAGAAGTGTACGGTGTGTCTTGAAACATCTAAAAAACACAGCTTAGAGAGCATAGGGCACTTCCACGCATGGGGGGATAAAGTGGGAAAATTGAAAATCAGCAAGACACAAGCACCCCAAAGTTTAGGGCTGCTCTGTTGACAAGGACCTCCACTTCATTCCACCTTAAATATCCCAGGAAAGCGAAAAATGGATAAAAAAGTTGTGGTCCTTATGTACAATGGAATATCACTCAGCCATGAAATCAATGTCATAAGGCTAGTAGCAGCATGATGAGTGGATTTAGGTAAGACGATTCTAAGTGAAATAAGGCACACAGAAAAGGACACTTCTCATAAGGTGTCACTTATAGAGGGAATGTAAAAACCGTTACACTTGAACTGAATTACAAAACAGAACAGAGTCACACATGCAGAAAACACACTATGGCTGCTTAACGGGAAAGGTGAGGTGGGGTGATACATAAAACAAGAGTTTCAAATTAGCTCAGATACCGTTCCATAAACCCAATATGTAATAGACAAGACCTACTCCTTGCTCAGAGAACTGGACTCAACACGCCCGATTCACCGCACAAGAATATATCTGACTAGTAATAATCTTAAAACCTATGTATTGATATCTCTCTGTTAGTGTGTCAAGTGGGTGTAAAGCGGCCTAAACACAGCCGTGAAAAGCAGCTAAACCCCATTATAAAAATAAATTACTTTTAAAAACCCATGAAACAAAGACAGGGAAAGAGAGAGAAATTCTTACACAATTCGTTCAGGGGCTGTGATGCAACCTGGATTGACCATATCTAGACCCACAGCTGGATGAGACATAAGGGTGGACACTCTTGGGGCTGAGAGGTTTGGTGAGGTTGGGTGAGCAAACGCAGACCCTTTAAAGTAATACTGCGTGCTACCCATCGCATGGGTCCCAAATCTCCAGGTTCAAGGGCATCTTCCTACATCGAAAACATGCATGAGAAACCCAGAAGATGGTACACCGTGTGATGGGGAAAGGTTTCTAAAACGCACCTCATTTCTCATCTCCTTGTGCTCGGGTTCGCCATTCCAGCCACTTTACTAGCAATCTCCCTACTTGGAGCATCAGCACCTTTAACCTCCTGTTCCGTACAGGTTGCAATTTGTCCTGAGGATGAACGGGAAGACGGGGAACCAATGAGAGACTAGCTCTTGGTGTTGGGACAGGCACAGGTCACTCTATTTTCCCATCAGGCAGAAGAATTAACCACAGGCTCAGCCTGCCCCCCGGAACCAGAACAGGCCCTGAAGCCATCCTGCGCTTTTGCGGCCGGCTCCCAAAAAAGCGACTTGTAAAATGGAGCTTCAGGGCACTGCAATTCACAAACCTGCAGAGTTATAAATGATAACTCTCGTCCACAAATATATTGAGGGAAGGCAAAGAAGAGGATTTGAAATCAAGGCAGAATTGCAGGAAACAGATTTCAGGAGGTAGATTCGAATCGCCTTTAAAGCACATGAAAAGCGGCAAAACGTTGACAATGATGCCCTTGGCCAAAAAGGGCGTATGCGTTTTTTCCTGAATACATTCAGGAAAAAACGCATACGCCCTTTTTGGCCAGCTAAGCAACCTGGAAAGGCAAATCAGCGCTACAAAGAAGTCTCGCTTCCCATCGGTCAAAAGGGCCATGCTGAAAAAAGTGTCAAAACCAGAAATGCAGGACAGGCCATGGAGAAATGGGAGCCTTGCTACACTGATGGGCGGGATGTAAATTGCCAACAGCCACTCTGGAGAAGTGTACGGTGTGTCCTGAAACATCTAAAAAACACAGCTTAGAGAGCATAGGGCACTTCCATGCATGGGGGGATAAAGCGGGAAAATTGAAAATCAGCAAGACACAAGCACCCCAAAGTTTAGGGCTGCTCTGTTGACAAGGACCTCCACTTCCTTCCACCTTAAATATCCCAGGAAAGCGAAAAATGGATAAAAAAGTTGTGGTCCTTATGTACAATGGAATATCACTCAGCCATGAAATCAATGTCATAAGGCTAGTAGCAGCATGATGAGTGGATTTAGGTAAGACGATTCTAAGTGAAATAAGTCACACAGAAAAGGACACTTCTCATAAGGTGTTACTTATAGAGGGAATGTAAAAACCGTTACACTTGAACTGAATTACAAAACAGAACAGAGTCACACATGCAGAAAACACACTATGGCTGCTTAAGGGGAAAGGTGAGGTGGGGTGATACATAAAACAAGAGTTTCAAATTAGCTCAGATACCGTTCCATAAACCCAATATGTAATAGACAAGACCTACTCCTTGCTCAGAGAACTGGACTCAACACGCCCGATTCACCGCACAAGAATATATCTGACCAGTAATAATCTTAAAACCTATGTATTGATATCTCTCTGTTAGTGTGTCAAGTGGGTGTAAAGCGGCCTAAACACAGCCGTGAAAAGCAGGTAAACCCCATTATAAAAATAAATTACTTTTAAAAACCCATGAAACAAAGACAGGGAAAGAGAGAGAAATTCTTACACAATTCGTTCAGGGGCTGTGATGCAACCTGGATTGACCATATCTAGACCCACAGCTGGATGAGACATAAGGGTGGACACTCTTGGGGCTGAGAGGTTGGGTGAGGTTGGGTGAGCAAACGCAGACCCTTTAAAGTAATACTGCGTGCTACCCATCGCATGGGTCCCAAATCTCCAGTTTCAAGGGCATCTTCCTACATCGAAAACATGCATGAGAAACCCAGAAGATGTTACACCGTGTGATGGGGAAAGGTTTCTAAAACGCACCTCATTTCTCATCTCCTTGTGCTCGGGTTCGCCATTCCAGCCACTTTACTAGCAATCTCCCTACTTGGAGCATCAGCACCTTTAAGCTCCTGTTCCGTACAGGTTGCAATTTGTCCTGAGGATGAACGGGAAGACGGGGAACCAATGAGAGACTAGCTCTTGGTGTTGGGACAGGAACAGGTCACTCTATTTTCCCATCAGGCAGAAGAATTAACCACAGGCTCAGCCTGCCCCCCGGAACCAGAACAGGCCCTGAAGCCATCCTGCGCTTTTGCGGCCGGCTCCCAAAAAAGCGACTTGTAAAATGGAGCTTCAGGGCACTGCAATTCACAAACCTGCAGAGTTATAAATGATAACTCTCGTCCACAAATATATTGAGGGAAGGCAAAGAAGAGGATTAGAAATCAAGGCAGAATTGCAGGAAACAGATTTCAGGAGGTAGATTCGAATCGCCTTTAAAGCACATGAAAAGCGGCAAAACGTTGACAATGATGCCCTTGGCCAAAAAGGGCGTATGCGTTTTTTCCTGAATATATTCAGGAAAAAACGCATACGCCCTTTTTGGCCAACCAAGCAACCTGGAAAGGCAAATCAGCGCTACAAAGAAGTCTCGCTTCCCATCGGTCAAAAGGGCCATGCTGAAAAAAGTGTCAAAACCAGAAATGCAGGACAGGCCATGGAGAAATGGGAGCCTTGCTACACTGATGGGCGGGATGTAAATTGCCAACAGCCACTCTGGAGAAGTGTACGGTGTGTCTTGAAACATCTAAAAAACACAGCTTAGAGAGCATAGGGCACTTCCACGCATGGGGGGATAAAGTGGGAAAATTGAAAATCAGCAAGACACAAGCACCCCAAAGTTTAGGGCTGCTCTGTTGACAAGGACCTCCACTTCATTCCACCTTAAATATCCCAGGAAAGCGAAAAATGGATAAAAAAGTTGTGGTCCTTATGTACAATGGAATATCACTCAGCCATGAAATCAATGTCATAAGGCTAGTAGCAGCATGATGAGTGGATTTAGGTAAGACGATTCTAAGTGAAATAAGGCACACAGAAAAGGACACTTCTCATAAGGTGTCACTTATAGAGGGAATGTAAAAACCGTTACACTTGAACTGAATTACAAAACAGAACAGAGTCACACATGCAGAAAACACACTATGGCTGCTTAACGGGAAAGGTGAGGTGGGGTGATACATAAAACAAGAGTTTCAAATTAGCTCAGATACCGTTCCATAAACCCAATATGTAATAGACAAGACCTACTCCTTGCTCAGAGAACTGGACTCAACACGCCCGATTCACCGCACAAGAATATATCTGACTAGTAATAATCTTAAAACCTATGTATTGATATCTCTCTGTTAGTGTGTCAAGTGGGTGTAAAGCGGCCTAAACACAGCCGTGAAAAGCAGCTAAACCCCATTATAAAAATAAATTACTTTTAAAAACCCATGAAACAAAGACAGGGAAAGAGAGAGAAATTCTTACACAATTCGTTCAGGGGCTGTGATGCAACCTGGATTGACCATATCTAGACCCACAGCTGGATGAGACATAAGGGTGGACACTCTTGGGGCTGAGAGGTTTGGTGAGGTTGGGTGAGCAAACGCAGACCCTTTAAAGTAATACTGCGTGCTACCCATCGCATGGGTCCCAAATCTCCAGGTTCAAGGGCATCTTCCTACATCGAAAACATGCATGAGAAACCCAGAAGATGGTACACCGTGTGATGGGGAAAGGTTTCTAAAACGCACCTCATTTCTCATCTCCTTGTGCTCGGGTTCGCCATTCCAGCCACTTTACTAGCAATCTCCCTACTTGGAGCATCAGCACCTTTAACCTCCTGTTCCGTACAGGTTGCAATTTGTCCTGAGGATGAACGGGAAGACGGGGAACCAATGAGAGACTAGCTCTTGGTGTTGGGACAGGCACAGGTCACTCTATTTTCCCATCAGGCAGAAGAATTAACCACAGGCTCAGCCTGCCCCCCGGAACCAGAACAGGCCCTGAAGCCATCCTGCGCTTTTGCGGCCGGCTCCCAAAAAAGCGACTTGTAAAATGGAGCTTCAGGGCACTGCAATTCACAAACCTGCAGAGTTATAAATGATAACTCTCGTCCACAAATATATTGAGGGAAGGCAAAGAAGAGGATTTGAAATCAAGGCAGAATTGCAGGAAACAGATTTCAGGAGGTAGATTCGAATCGCCTTTAAAGCACATGAAAAGCGGCAAAACGTTGACAATGATGCCCTTGGCCAAAAAGGGCGTATGCGTTTTTTCCTGAATATATTCAGGAAAAAACGCATACGCCCTTTTTGGCCAACCAAGCAACCTGGAAAGGCAAATCAGCGCTACAAAGAAGTCTCGCTTCCCATCGGTCAAAAGGGCCATGCTGAAAAAAGTGTCAAAACCAGAAATGCCGGACAGGCCATGGAGAAATGGGAGCCTTGCTACACTGATGGGCGGGATGTAAATTGCCAACAGCCACTCTGGAGAAGTGTACGGTGTGTCTTGAAACATCTAAAAAACACAGCTTAGAGAGCATAGGGCACTTCCACGCATGGGGGGATAAAGTGGGAAAATTGAAAATCAGCAAGACACAAGCACCCCAAAGTTTAGGGCTGCTCTGTTGACAAGGACCTCCACTTCATTCCACCTTAAATATCCCAGGAAAGCGAAAAATGGATAAAAAAGTTGTGGTCCTTATGTACAATGGAATATCACTCAGCCATGAAATCAATGTCATAAGGCTAGTAGCAGCATGATGAGTGGATTTAGGTAAGACGATTCTAAGTGAAATAAGGCACACAGAAAAGGACACTTCTCATAAGGTGTCACTTATAGAGGGAATGTAAAAACCGTTACACTTGAACTGAATTACAAAACAGAACAGAGTCACACATGCAGAAAACACACTATGGCTGCTTAACGGGAAAGGTGAGGTGGGGTGATACATAAAACAAGAGTTTCAAATTAGCTCAGATACCGTTCCATAAACCCAATATGGAATAGACAAGACCTACTCCTTGCTCAGAGAACTGGACTCAACACGCCCGATTCACCGCACAAGAATATATCTGACTAGTAATAATCTTAAAACCTATGTATTGATATCTCTCTGTTAGTGTGTCAAGTGTGTGTAAGGCGGCATAAACACGGCCGTGAAAAGCAGCTAAACCCCATTATAAAAATAAATTACTTTTAAAAACCCATGAAACAAAGACAGGGAAAGAGAGAGAAATTCTTACACAATTCGTTCGGGGGCTGTGATGCAACCTGGATTGACCATATCTAGACCCACAGCCGGATGAGACATAAGGGTGGACACTCTTGGGGCTGAGAGGTTTGGTGAGGTTGGGTGAGCAAACGCAGACCCTTTAAAGTAATACTGCGTGCTACCCATCGCATGGGTCCCAAATCTCCAGGTTCAAGGGCATCTTCCTACATCGAAAACATGCATGAGAAACCCAGAAGATGGTACACCGTGTGATGGGGAAAGGTTTCTAAAACGCACCGCATTTCTCATCTCCTTGTGCTCGGGTTCGCCATTCCAGCCACTTTACTAGCAATCTCCCTACTTGGAGCATCAGCACCTTTAACCTCCTGTTCCGTACAGGTTGCAATTTGTCCTGAGGATGAACGGGAAGACGGGGAACCAATGAGAGACTAGCTCTTGGTGTTGGGACAGGCACAGGTCACTCAATTTTCCCATCAGGAAGAAGAATTAACCACAGGCTCAGCCTGCCCCCCGGAACCAGAACAGGGCCTGAAGCCATCCTGCGCTTTTGCGGCCGACTCCCAAAAAAGCGACTTGTAAAATGCAGCTTCAGGGCACTGCAATTCACAAACCTGCAGAGTTATAAATGATAACTCTCGTCCACAAATATATTGAGGGAAGGCAAAGAAGAGGATTTGAAATCAAGGCAGAATTGCAGGAAACAGATTTCAGGAGGTAGATTCGAATCGCCTTTAAAGCACATGAAAAGCGGGAAAACGTTGACAATGATGCCCTTGGCCAAAAAGGGCGTATGCCTTTTTTCCTGAATATATTCAGGAAAAAACGCATACGCCCTTTTTGGCCAACCAAGCAACCTGGAAAGGCAAATCAGCGCTACAAAGAAGTCTCGCTTCCCATCGATCAAAAGGGACATGCTGAAAAAGGTGTCAAAACCAGAAATGCAGGACAGGCCATGGAGAAATGGGAGCCTTGCTACACTGATGGGCGGGATGTAAATTGCCAACAGCCACTCTGGAGAAGTGTACGGTGTGTCCTGAAACATCTAAAAAACACAGCTTAGAGAGCATAGGGCACTTCTACGCATGGGGGGATAAAGTGGGAAAATTGAAAATCAGCAAGACACAAGCACCCGAAAGTTTAGGGCTGCTCTGTTGACAAGGACCTCCACTTCATTCCACCTTAAATATCCCAGGAAAGCGAAAAATGGATAAAAAAGTTGTGGTCCTTATGTACAATGGACTATCACTCAGCCATGAAATCAATGTCATAAGGCTAGTAGCAGCATGATGAGTGGATTTAGGTAAGACGATTCTAAGTGAAATAAGTCACACAGAAAAGGACACTTCTCATAAGGTGTCACTTATAGAGGGAATGTAAAAACCGTTACACTTGAAATGAATTACAAAACAGAACAGAGTCACACATGCAGAAAACACACTATGGCTGCTTAACGGGAAAGGTGAGGTGGGGTGATACATAAAACAAGAGTTTCAAATTAGCTCAGATACCGTTCCATAAACCCAATATGTAATAGACAAGACCTACTCCTTGCTCAGAGAACTGGACTCAACACGCCCGATTCACCGCACAAGAATATATCTGACTACTAATAATCTTAAAACCTATGTATTGATATCTCTCTGTTAGTGTGTCAAGTGGGTGTAAAGCGGCCTAAACACAGCCGTGAAAAGCAGCTAAACCCCATTATAAAAATAAATTACTTTTAAAAACACATGAAACAAAGACAGGGAAAGAGAGAGAAATTCTTACACAATTCGTTCGGGGGCTGTGATGCAACCTGGATTGACCATATCTAGACCCACAGCTGGATGAGACATAAGGGTGGACACTCTTGGGGCTGAGAGGTTTGGTGAGGTTGGGTGAGCAAACGCAGACCCTTTAAAGTAATACTGCGTGCTACCCATCGCATGGGTCCCAAATCTCCAGGTTCAAGGGCATCTTCCTACATCAAAAACATGCATGAGAACCCCAGAAGATGGTACACCGTGTGATGGGGAAAGGTTTCTAAAACGCACCTCATTTCTCACCTCCTTGTGCTCGTGTTCGCCATTCCAGCCACTTTACTAGCAATCTCCCTACTTGGAGCATCAGCACCTTTAACCTCCTGTTCTGTACAGGTTGCAATTTGTCCTGAGGATGAACGGGAAGACGGGAAACCAATGAGAGACTAGCTCTTGGTGTTGGGACAGGCACAGGTCACTCTATTTTCCCATCAGGAAGAAGAATTAACCACAGGCTCAGCCTGCCCCCCGGAACCAGAACAGGGCCTGAAGCCATCCTGCGCTTTTGCGGCCGGCTCCCAAAAAAGCGACTTGTAAAATGCAGCTTCAGGGCACTGCAATTCACAAACCTGCAGAGTTATAAATGATAACTCTCGTCCACAAATATATTGAGGGAAGGCAAAGAAGAGGATTTGAAATCAAGGCAGAATTGCAGGAAACAGATTTCAGGAGGTAGATTCGAATCGCATTTAAAGCACTTGAAAAGCGGCAAAACGTTGACAATGATGCCCTTGGCCAAAAAGGGCGTATGCCTTTTTTCCTGAATATATTCAGGAAAAAACGCATACGCCCTTTTTGGCCAACCAAGCAACCTGGAAAGGCAAATCAGCGCTACAAAGAAGTCTCGCTTCCCATCGGTCAAAAGGGACATGCTGAAAAAAGTGTCAAAACCAGAAATGCAGGACAGGCCATGGAGAAATGGGAGCCTTGCTACACTGATGGGCGGGATGTAAATTGCAAACAGCCACTCTGGAGAAGTGTACGGTGTGTCCTGAAACATCTGAAAAACACAGCTTAGAGAGCATAGGGCACTTCTACGCATGGGGGGATAAAGTGGGAAAATTGAAAATCAGCAGACACAAGCACCCCAAAGTTTAGGGCTGCTCTGTTGACAAGACCTCCACTTCATTCCACCTTAAATATCCCAGGAAAGCGAAAAATGGATAAAAAAGTTGTGGTCCTTATGTACAATGGAATATCACTCAGCCATGAAATCAATGTCATAAGGCTAGTAGCAGCATGATGAGTGGATTTAGGTAAGACGATTCTAAGTGAAATAAGTCACACAGAAAAGGACACTTCTCATAAGGTGTCACTTATAGAGGGAATGTAAAAACCGTTACACTTGAACTGAATTACAAAACAGAACAGAGTCACACATGCAGAAAACACACTATGGCTGCTTAACGGGAAAGGTGAGGTGGGGTGATACATAAAACAAGAGTTTCAAATTAGCTCAGATACCGTTCCATAAACCCAATATGGAATAGACAAGACCTACTCCTTGCTCAGAGAACTGGACTCAACACGCCCGATTCACCGCACAAGAATATATCTGACTAGTAATAATCTTAAAACCTATGTATTGATATCTCTCTGTTAGTGTGTCAAGTGTGTGTAAGGCGGCATAAACACGGCCGTGAAAAGCAGCTAAACCCCATTATAAAAATAAATTACTTTTAAAAACCCATGAAACAAAGACAGGGAAAGAGAGAGAAATTCTTACACAATTCGTTCGGGGGCTGTGATGCAACCTGGATTGACCATATCTAGACCCACAGCTGGATGAGACATAAGGGTGGACACTCTTGGGGCTGAGAGGTTTGGTGAGGTTGGGTGAGCAAACGCAGACCCTTTAAAGTAATACTGCGTGCTACCCATCGCATGGGTCCCAAATCTCCAGGTTCAAGGGCATCTTCCTACATCGAAAACATGCATGAGAAACCCAGAAGATGGTACACCGTGTGATGGGGAAAGGTTTCTAAAACGCACCGCATTTCTCATCTCCTTGTGCTCGGGTTCGCCATTCCAGCCACTTTACTAGCAATCTCCCTACTTGGAGCATCAGCACCTTTAACCTCCTGTTCCGTACAGGTTGCAATTTGTCCTGAGGATGAACGGGAAGACGGGGAACCAATGAGAGACTAGCTCTTGGTGTTGGGACAGGCACAGGTCACTCAATTTTCCCATCAGGAAGAAGAATTAACCACAGGCTCAGCCTGCCCCCCGGAACCAGAACAGGGCCTGAAGCCATCCTGCGCTTTTGCGGCCGACTCCCAAAAAAGCGACTTGTAAAATGCAGCTTCAGGGCACTGCAATTCACAAACCTGCAGAGTTATAAATGATAACTCTCGTCCACAAATATATTGAGGGAAGGCAAAGAAGAGGATTTGAAATCAAGGCAGAATTGCAGGAAACAGATTTCAGGAGGTAGATTCGAATCGCCTTTAAAGCACATGAAAAGCGGGAAAACGTTGACAATGATGCCCTTGGCCAAAAAGGGCGTATGCCTTTTTTCCTGAATATATTCAGGAAAAAACGCATACGCCCTTTTTGGCCAACCAAGCAACCTGGAAAGGCAAATCAGCGCTACAAAGAAGTCTCGCTTCCCATCGATCAAAAGGGACATGCTGAAAAAGGTGTCAAAACCAGAAATGCAGGACAGGCCATGGAGAAATGGGAGCCTTGCTACACTGATGGGCGGGATGTAAATTGCCAACAGCCACTCTGGAGAAGTGTACGGTGTGTCCTGAAACATCTAAAAAACACAGCTTAGAGAGCATAGGGCACTTCTACGCATGGGGGGATAAAGTGGGAAAATTGAAAATCAGCAAGACACAAGCACCCCAAAGTTTAGGGCTGCTCTGTTGACAAGACCTCCACTTCATTCCACCTTAAATATCCCAGGAAAGCGAAAAATGGATAAAAAAGTTGTGGTCCTTATGTACAATGGAATATCACTCAGCCATGAAATCAATGTCATAAGGCTAGTAGCAGCATGATGAGTGGATTTAGGTAAGACGATTCTAAGCGAAATAAGTCACACAGAAAAGGACACTTCTCATAAGGTGTCACTTATAGAGGGAATGTAAAAACCGTTACACTTGAACTGAATTACAAAACAGAACAGAGTCACACATGCACAAAACACACTATGGCTGCTTAACGGGAAAGGTGAGGTGGGGTGATACATAAAACAAGAGTTTCAAATTAGCTCAGATACCGTTCCATAAACCCAATATGGAATAGACAAGACCTACTCCTTGCTCAGAGAACTGGACTCAACACGCCCGATTCACCGCACAAGAATATATCTGACTAGTAATAATCTTAAAACCTATGTATTGATATCTCTCTGTTAGTGTGTCAAGTGTGTGTAAGGCGGCATAAACACGGCCGTGAAAAGCAGCTAAACCCCATTATAAAAATAAATTACTTTTAAAAACCCATGAAACAAAGACAGGGAAAGAGAGAGAAATTCTTACACAATTCGTTCGGGGGCTGTGATGCAACCTGGATTGACCATATCTAGACCCACAGCTGGATGAGACATAAGGGTGGACACTCTTGGGGCTGAGAGGTTTGGTGAGGTTGGGTGAGCAAACGCAGACCCTTTAAAGTAATACTGCGTGCTACCCATCGCATGGGTCCCAAATCTCCAGGTTCAAGGGCATCTTCCTACATCGAAAACATGCATGAGAAACCCAGAAGATGGTACACCGTGTGATGGGGAAAGGTTTCTAAAACGCACCTCATTTCTCATCTCCTTGTGCTCGGGTTCGCCATTCCAGCCACTTTACTAGCAATCTCCCTACTTGGAGCATCAGCACCTTTAACCTCCTGTTCCGTACAGGTTGCAATTTGTCCTGAGGATGAACGGGAAGACGGGGAACCAATGAGAGACTAGCTCTTGGTGTTGGGACAGGCACAGGTCACTCTATTTTCCCATCAGGCAGAAGAATTAACCACAGGCTCAGCCTGCCCCCCGGAACCAGAACAGGCCCTGAAGCCATCCTGCGCTTTTGCGGCCGGCTCCCAAAAAAGCGACTTGTAAAATGGAGCTTCAGGGCACTGCAATTCACAAACCTGCAGAGTTATAAATGATAACTCTCGTCCACAAATATATTGAGGGAAGGCAAAGAAGAGGATTTGAAATCAAGGCAGAATTGCAGGAAACAGATTTCAGGAGGTAGATTCGAATCGCCTTTAAAGCACATGAAAAGCGGCAAAACGTTGACAATGATGCCCTTGGCCAAAAAGGGCGTATGCGTTTTTTCCTGAATACATTCAGGAAAAAACGCATACGCCCTTTTTGACCAGCTAAGCAACCTGGAAAGGCAAATCAGCGCTACAAAGAAGTCTCGCTTCCCATCGGTCAAAAGGGCCATGCTGAAAAAAGTGTCAAAACCAGAAATGCAGGACAGGCCATGGAGAAATGGGAGCCTTGCTACACTGATGGGCGGGATGTAAATTGCCAACAGCCACTCTGGAGAAGTGTACGGTGTGTCCTGAAACATCTAAAAAACACAGCTTAGAGAGCATAGGGCACTTCCATGCATGGGGGGATAAAGCGGGAAAATTGAAAATCAGCAAGACACAAGCACCCCAAAGTTTAGGGCTGCTCTGTTGACAAGGACCTCCACTTCCTTACACCTTAAATATCCCAGGAAAGCGAAAAATGGATAAAAAAGTTGTGGTCCTTATGTACAATGGAATATCACTCAGCCATGAAATCAATGTCATAAGGCTAGTAGCAGCATGATGAGTGGATTTAGGTAAGACGATTCTAAGTGAAATAAGTCACACAGAAAAGGACACTTCTCATAAGGTGTTACTTATAGAGGGAATGTAAAAACCGTTACACTTGAACTGAATTACAAAACAGAACAGAGTCACACATGCAGAAAACACACTATGGCTGCTTAAGGGGAAAGGTGAGGTGGGGTGATACATAAAACAAGAGTTTCAAATTAGCTCAGATACCGTTCCATAAACCCAATATGTAATAGACAAGACCTACTCCTTGCTCAGAGAACTGGACTCAACACGCCCGATTCACCGCACAAGAATATATCTGACCAGTAATAATCTTAAAACCTATGTATTGATATCTGTCTGTTAGTGTGTCAAGTGGGTGTAAAGCGGCCTAAACACAGCCGTGAAAAGCAGGTAAACCCCATTATAAAAATAAATTACTTTTAAAAACCCATGAAACAAAGACAGGGAAAGAGAGAGAAATTCTTACACAATTCGTTCAGGGGCTGTGATGCAACCTGGATTGACCATATCTAGACCCACAGCTGGATGAGACATAAGGGTGGACACTCTTGGGGCTGAGAGGTTTGGTGAGGTTGGGTGAGCAAACGCAGACCCTTTAAAGTAATACTGCGTGCTACCCATCGCATGGGTCCCAAATCTCCAGGTTCAAGGGCATCTTCCTACATCGAAAACATGCATGAGAAACCCAGAAGATGGTACACCGTGTGATGGGGAAAGGTTTCTAAAACGCACCGCATTTCTCATCTCCTTGTGCTCGGGTTCGCCATTCCAGCCACTTTACTAGCAATCTCCCTACTTGGAGCATCAGCACCTTTAACCTCCTGTTCCGTACAGGTTGCAATTTGTCCTGAGGATGAACGGGAAGACGGGGAACCAATGAGAGACTAGCTCTTGGTGTTGGGACAGGCACAGGTCACTCAATTTTCCCATCAGGAAGAAGAATTAACCACAGGCTCAGCCTGCCCCCCGGAACCAGAACAGGGCCTGAAGCCATCCTGCGCTTTTGCGGCCGACTCCCAAAAAAGCGACTTGTAAAATGCAGCTTCAGGGCACTGCAATTCACAAACCTGCAGAGTTATAAATGATAACTCTCGTCCACAAATATATTGAGGGAAGGCAAAGAAGAGGATTTGAAATCAAGGCAGAATTGCAGGAAACAGATTTCAGGAGGTAGATTCGAATCGCCTTTAAAGCACATGAAAAGCGGGAAAACGTTGACAATGATGCCCTTGGCCAAAAAGGGCGTATGCCTTTTTTCCTGAATATATTCAGGAAAAAACGCATACGCCCTTTTTGGCCAACCAAGCAACCTGGAAAGGCAAATCAGCGCTACAAAGAAGTCTCGCTTCCCATCGATCAAAAGGGACATGCTGAAAAAGGTGTCAAAACCAGAAATGCAGGACAGGCCATGGAGAAATGGGAGCCTTGCTACACTGATGGGCGGGATGTAAATTGCCAACAGCCACTCTGGAGAAGTGTACGGTGTGTCCTGAAACATCTAAAAAACACAGCTTAGAGAGCATAGGGCACTTCTACGCATGGGGGGATAAAGTGGGAAAATTGAAAATCAGCAAGACACAAGCACCCGAAAGTTTAGGGCTGCTCTGTTGACAAGGACCTCCACTTCATTCCACCTTAAATATCCCAGGAAAGCGAAAAATGGATAAAAAAGTTGTGGTCCTTATGTACAATGGACTATCACTCAGCCATGAAATCAATGTCATAAGGCTAGTAGCAGCATGATGAGTGGATTTAGGTAAGACGATTCTAAGTGAAATAAGTCACACAGAAAAGGACACTTCTCATAAGGTGTCACTTATAGAGGGAATGTAAAAACCGTTACACTTGAAATGAATTACAAAACAGAACAGAGTCACACATGCAGAAAACACACTATGGCTGCTTAACGGGAAAGGTGAGGTGGGGTGATACATAAAACAAGAGTTTCAAATTAGCTCAGATACCGTTCCATAAACCCAATATGTAATAGACAAGACCTACTCCTTGCTCAGAGAACTGGACTCAACACGCCCGATTCACCGCACAAGAATATATCTGACTACTAATAATCTTAAAACCTATGTATTGATATCTCTCTGTTAGTGTGTCAAGTGGGTGTAAAGCGGCCTAAACACAGCCGTGAAAAGCAGCTAAACCCCATTATAAAAATAAATTACTTTTAAAAACACATGAAACAAAGACAGGGAAAGAGAGAGAAATTCTTACACAATTCGTTCGGGGGCTGTGATGCAACCTGGATTGACCATATCTAGACCCACAGCTGGATGAGACATAAGGGTGGACACTCTTGGGGCTGAGAGGTTTGGTGAGGTTGGGTGAGCAAACGCAGACCCTTTAAAGTAATACTGCGTGCTACCCATCGCATGGGTCCCAAATCTCCAGGTTCAAGGGCATCTTCCTACATCAAAAACATGCATGAGAACCCCAGAAGATGGTACACCGTGTGATGGGGAAAGGTTTCTAAAACGCACCTCATTTCTCACCTCCTTGTGCTCGTGTTCGCCATTCCAGCCACTTTACTAGCAATCTCCCTACTTGGAGCATCAGCACCTTTAACCTCCTGTTCTGTACAGGTTGCAATTTGTCCTGAGGATGAACGGGAAGACGGGAAACCAATGAGAGACTAGCTCTTGGTGTTGGGACAGGCACAGGTCACTCTATTTTCCCATCAGGAAGAAGAATTAACCACAGGCTCAGCCTGCCCCCCGGAACCAGAACAGGGCCTGAAGCCATCCTGCGCTTTTGCGGCCGGCTCCCAAAAAAGCGACTTGTAAAATGCAGCTTCAGGGCACTGCAATTCACAAACCTGCAGAGTTATAAATGATAACTCTCGTCCACAAATATATTGAGGGAAGGCAAAGAAGAGGATTTGAAATCAAGGCAGAATTGCAGGAAACAGATTTCAGGAGGTAGATTCGAATCGCATTTAAAGCACTTGAAAAGCGGCAAAACGTTGACAATGATGCCCTTGGCCAAAAAGGGCGTATGCCTTTTTTCCTGAATATATTCAGGAAAAAACGCATACGCCCTTTTTGGCCAACCAAGCAACCTGGAAAGGCAAATCAGCGCTACAAAGAAGTCTCGCTTCCCATCGGTCAAAAGGGACATGCTGAAAAAAGTGTCAAAACCAGAAATGCAGGACAGGCCATGGAGAAATGGGAGCCTTGCTACACTGATGGGCGGGATGTAAATTGCAAACAGCCACTCTGGAGAAGTGTACGGTGTGTCCTGAAACATCTGAAAAACACAGCTTAGAGAGCATAGGGCACTTCTACGCATGGGGGGATAAAGTGGGAAAATTGAAAATCAGCAGACACAAGCACCCCAAAGTTTAGGGCTGCTCTGTTGACAAGACCTCCACTTCATTCCACCTTAAATATCCCAGGAAAGCGAAAAATGGATAAAAAAGTTGTGGTCCTTATGTACAATGGAATATCACTCAGCCATGAAATCAATGTCATAAGGCTAGTAGCAGCATGATGAGTGGATTTAGGTAAGACGATTCTAAGTGAAATAAGTCACACAGAAAAGGACACTTCTCATAAGGTGTCACTTATAGAGGGAATGTAAAAACCGTTACACTTGAACTGAATTACAAAACAGAACAGAGTCACACATGCAGAAAACACACTATGGCTGCTTAACGGGAAAGGTGAGGTGGGGTGATACATAAAACAAGAGTTTCAAATTAGCTCAGATACCGTTCCATAAACCCAATATGGAATAGACAAGACCTACTCCTTGCTCAGAGAACTGGACTCAACACGCCCGATTCACCGCACAAGAATATATCTGACTAGTAATAATCTTAAAACCTATGTATTGATATCTCTCTGTTAGTGTGTCAAGTGTGTGTAAGGCGGCATAAACACGGCCGTGAAAAGCAGCTAAACCCCATTATAAAAATAAATTACTTTTAAAAACCCATGAAACAAAGACAGGGAAAGAGAGAGAAATTCTTACACAATTCGTTCGGGGGCTGTGATGCAACCTGGATTGACCATATCTAGACCCACAGCTGGATGAGACATAAGGGTGGACACTCTTGGGGCTGAGAGGTTTGGTGAGGTTGGGTGAGCAAACGCAGACCCTTTAAAGTAATACTGCGTGCTACCCATCGCATGGGTCCCAAATCTCCAGGTTCAAGGGCATCTTCCTACATCGAAAACATGCATGAGAAACCCAGAAGATGGTACACCGTGTGATGGGGAAAGGTTTCTAAAACGCACCGCATTTCTCATCTCCTTGTGCTCGGGTTCGCCATTCCAGCCACTTTACTAGCAATCTCCCTACTTGGAGCATCAGCACCTTTAACCTCCTGTTCCGTACAGGTTGCAATTTGTCCTGAGGATGAACGGGAAGACGGGGAACCAATGAGAGACTAGCTCTTGGTGTTGGGACAGGCACAGGTCACTCAATTTTCCCATCAGGAAGAAGAATTAACCACAGGCTCAGCCTGCCCCCCGGAACCAGAACAGGGCCTGAAGCCATCCTGCGCTTTTGCGGCCGACTCCCAAAAAAGCGACTTGTAAAATGCAGCTTCAGGGCACTGCAATTCACAAACCTGCAGAGTTATAAATGATAACTCTCGTCCACAAATATATTGAGGGAAGGCAAAGAAGAGGATTTGAAATCAAGGCAGAATTGCAGGAAACAGATTTCAGGAGGTAGATTCGAATCGCCTTTAAAGCACATGAAAAGCGGGAAAACGTTGACAATGATGCCCTTGGCCAAAAAGGGCGTATGCCTTTTTTCCTGAATATATTCAGGAAAAAACGCATACGCCCTTTTTGGCCAACCAAGCAACCTGGAAAGGCAAATCAGCGCTACAAAGAAGTCTCGCTTCCCATCGATCAAAAGGGACATGCTGAAAAAGGTGTCAAAACCAGAAATGCAGGACAGGCCATGGAGAAATGGGAGCCTTGCTACACTGATGGGCGGGATGTAAATTGCCAACAGCCACTCTGGAGAAGTGTACGGTGTGTCCTGAAACATCTAAAAAACACAGCTTAGAGAGCATAGGGCACTTCTACGCATGGGGGGATAAAGTGGGAAAATTGAAAATCAGCAAGACACAAGCACCCCAAAGTTTAGGGCTGCTCTGTTGACAAGACCTCCACTTCATTCCACCTTAAATATCCCAGGAAAGCGAAAAATGGATAAAAAAGTTGTGGTCCTTATGTACAATGGAATATCACTCAGCCATGAAATCAATGTCATAAGGCTAGTAGCAGCATGATGAGTGGATTTAGGTAAGACGATTCTAAGCGAAATAAGTCACACAGAAAAGGACACTTCTCATAAGGTGTCACTTATAGAGGGAATGTAAAAACCGTTACACTTGAACTGAATTACAAAACAGAACAGAGTCACACATGCACAAAACACACTATGGCTGCTTAACGGGAAAGGTGAGGTGGGGTGATACATAAAACAAGAGTTTCAAATTAGCTCAGATACCGTTCCATAAACCCAATATGGAATAGACAAGACCTACTCCTTGCTCAGAGAACTGGACTCAACACGCCCGATTCACCGCACAAGAATATATCTGACTAGTAATAATCTTAAAACCTATGTATTGATATCTCTCTGTTAGTGTGTCAAGTGTGTGTAAGGCGGCATAAACACGGCCGTGAAAAGCAGCTAAACCCCATTATAAAAATAAATTACTTTTAAAAACCCATGAAACAAAGACAGGGAAAGAGAGAGAAATTCTTACACAATTCGTTCGGGGGCTGTGATGCAACCTGGATTGACCATATCTAGACCCACAGCTGGATGAGACATAAGGGTGGACACTCTTGGGGCTGAGAGGTTTGGTGAGGTTGGGTGAGCAAACGCAGACCCTTTAAAGTAATACTGCGTGCTACCCATCGCATGGGTCCCAAATCTCCAGGTTCAAGGGCATCTTCCTACATCGAAAACATGCATGAGAAACCCAGAAGATGGTACACCGTGTGATGGGGAAAGGTTTCTAAAACGCACCTCATTTCTCATCTCCTTGTGCTCGGGTTCGCCATTCCAGCCACTTTACTAGCAATCTCCCTACTTGGAGCATCAGCACCTTTAACCTCCTGTTCCGTACAGGTTGCAATTTGTCCTGAGGATGAACGGGAAGACGGGGAACCAATGAGAGACTAGCTCTTGGTGTTGGGACAGGCACAGGTCACTCTATTTTCCCATCAGGCAGAAGAATTAACCACAGGCTCAGCCTGCCCCCCGGAACCAGAACAGGCCCTGAAGCCATCCTGCGCTTTTGCGGCCGGCTCCCAAAAAAGCGACTTGTAAAATGGAGCTTCAGGGCACTGCAATTCACAAACCTGCAGAGTTATAAATGATAACTCTCGTCCACAAATATATTGAGGGAAGGCAAAGAAGAGGATTTGAAATCAAGGCAGAATTGCAGGAAACAGATTTCAGGAGGTAGATTCGAATCGCCTTTAAAGCACATGAAAAGCGGCAAAACGTTGACAATGATGCCCTTGGCCAAAAAGGGCGTATGCGTTTTTTCCTGAATACATTCAGGAAAAAACGCATACGCCCTTTTTGACCAGCTAAGCAACCTGGAAAGGCAAATCAGCGCTACAAAGAAGTCTCGCTTCCCATCGGTCAAAAGGGCCATGCTGAAAAAAGTGTCAAAACCAGAAATGCAGGACAGGCCATGGAGAAATGGGAGCCTTGCTACACTGATGGGCGGGATGTAAATTGCCAACAGCCACTCTGGAGAAGTGTACGGTGTGTCCTGAAACATCTAAAAAACACAGCTTAGAGAGCATAGGGCACTTCCATGCATGGGGGGATAAAGCGGGAAAATTGAAAATCAGCAAGACACAAGCACCCCAAAGTTTAGGGCTGCTCTGTTGACAAGGACCTCCACTTCCTTACACCTTAAATATCCCAGGAAAGCGAAAAATGGATAAAAAAGTTGTGGTCCTTATGTACAATGGAATATCACTCAGCCATGAAATCAATGTCATAAGGCTAGTAGCAGCATGATGAGTGGATTTAGGTAAGACGATTCTAAGTGAAATAAGTCACACAGAAAAGGACACTTCTCATAAGGTGTTACTTATAGAGGGAATGTAAAAACCGTTACACTTGAACTGAATTACAAAACAGAACAGAGTCACACATGCAGAAAACACACTATGGCTGCTTAAGGGGAAAGGTGAGGTGGGGTGATACATAAAACAAGAGTTTCAAATTAGCTCAGATACCGTTCCATAAACCCAATATGTAATAGACAAGACCTACTCCTTGCTCAGAGAACTGGACTCAACACGCCCGATTCACCGCACAAGAATATATCTGACCAGTAATAATCTTAAAACCTATGTATTGATATCTGTCTGTTAGTGTGTCAAGTGGGTGTAAAGCGGCCTAAACACAGCCGTGAAAAGCAGGTAAACCCCATTATAAAAATAAATTACTTTTAAAAACCCATGAAACAAAGACAGGGAAAGAGAGAGAAATTCTTACACAATTCGTTCAGGGGCTGTGATGCAACCTGGATTGACCATATCTAGACCCACAGCTGGATGAGACATAAGGGTGGACACTCTTGGGGCTGAGAGGTTTGGTGAGGTTGGGTGAGCAAACGCAGACCCTTTAAAGTAATACTGCGTGCTACCCATCGCATGGGTCCCAAATCTCCAGTTTCAAGGGCATCTTCCTACATCGAAAACATGCATGAGAAACCCAGAAGATGGTACACCGTGTGATGGGGAAAGGTTTCTAAAACGCACCTCATTTCTCATCTCCTTGTGCTCGGGTTCGCCATTCCAGCCACTTTACTAGCAATCTCCCTACTTGGAGCATCAGCACCTTTAACCTCCTGTTCCGTACAGGTTGCAATTTGTCCTGAGGATGAACGGGAAGACGGGGAACCAATGAGAGACTAGCTCTTGGTGTTGGGACAGGCACAGGTCACTCTATTTTCCCATCAGGCAGAAGAATTAACCACAGGCTCAGCCTGCCCCCCGGAACCAGAACAGGCCCTGAAGCCATCCTGCGCTTTTGCGGCCGGCTCCCAAAAAAGCGACTTGTAAAATGGAGCTTCAGGGCACTGCAATTCACAAACCTGCAGAGTTATAAATGATAACTCTCGTCCACAAATATATTGAGGGAAGGCAAAGAAGAGGATTTGAAATCAAGGCAGAATTGCAGGAAACAGATTTCAGGAGGTAGATTCGAATCGCCTTTAAAGCACATGAAAAGCGGCAAAACGTTGACAATGATGCCCTTGGCCAAAAAGGGCGTATGCGTTTTTTCCTGAATACATTCAGGAAAAAACGCATACGCCCTTTTTGGCCAGCTAAGCAACCTGGAAAGGCAAATCAGCGCTACAAAGAAGTCTCGCTTCCCATCGGTCAAAAGGGCCATGCTGAAAAAAGTGTCAAAACCAGAAATGCAGGACAGGCCATGGAGAAATGGGAGCCTTGCTACACTGATGGGCGGGATGTAAATTGCCAACAGCCACTCTGGAGAAGTGTACGGTGTGTCCTGAAACATCTAAAAAACACAGCTTAGAGAGCATAGGGCACTTCCACGCATGGGGGGATAAAGTGGGAAAATTGAAAATCAGCAAGACACAAGCACCCCAAAGTTTAGGGCTGCTCTGTTGACAAGGACCTCCACTTCATTCCACCTTAAATATCCCAGGAAAGCGAAAAATGGATAAAAAAGTTGTGGTCCTTATGTACAATGGAATATCACTCAGCCATGAAATCAATGTCATAAGGCTAGTAGCAGCATGATGAGTGGATTTAGGTAAGACGATTCTAAGTGAAATAAGGCACACAGAAAAGGACACTTCTCATAAGGTGTCACTTATAGAGGGAATGTAAAAACCGTTACACTTGAACTGAATTACAAAACAGAACAGAGTCACACATGCAGAAAACACACTATGGCTGCTTAACGGGAAAGGTGAGGTGGGGTGATACATAAAACAAGAGTTTCAAATTAGCTCAGATACCGTTCCATAAACCCAATATGTAATAGACAAGACCTACTCCTTGCTCAGAGAACTGGACTCAACACGCCCGATTCACCGCACAAGAATATATCTGACTAGTAATAATCTTAAAACCTATGTATTGATATCTCTCTGTTAGTGTGTCAAGTGGGTGTAAAGCGGCCTAAACACAGCCGTGAAAAGCAGCTAAACCCCATTATAAAAATAAATTACTTTTAAAAACCCATGAAACAAAGACAGGGAAAGAGAGAGAAATTCTTACACAATTCGTTCAGGGGCTGTGATGCAACCTGGATTGACCATATCTAGACCCACAGCTGGATGAGACATAAGGGTGGACACTCTTGGGGCTGAGAGGTTTGGTGAGGTTGGGTGAGCAAACGCAGACCCTTTAAAGTAATACTGCGTGCTACCCATCGCATGGGTCCCAAATCTCCAGGTTCAAGGGCATCTTCCTACATCGAAAACATGCATGAGAAACCCAGAAGATGGTACACCGTGTGATGGGGAAAGGTTTCTAAAACGCACCTCATTTCTCATCTCCTTGTGCTCGGGTTCGCCATTCCAGCCACTTTACTAGCAATCTCCCTACTTGGAGCATCAGCACCTTTAACCTCCTGTTCCGTACAGGTTGAAATTTGTCCTGAGGATGAACGGGAAGACGGGGAACCAATGAGAGACTAGCTCTTGGTGTTGGGACAGGCACAGGTCACTCTATTTTCCCATCAGGCAGAAGAATTAACCACAGGCTCAGCCTGCCCCCCGGAACCAGAACAGGCCCTGAAGCCATCCTGCGCTTTTGCGGCCGGCTCCCAAAAAAGCGACTTGTAAAATGGAGCTTCAGGGCACTGCAATTCACAAACCTGCAGAGTTATAAATGATAACTCTCGTCCACAAATATATTGAGGGAAGGCAAAGAAGAGGATTTGAAATCAAGGCAGAATTGCAGGAAACAGATTTCAGGAGGTAGATTCGAATCGCCTTTAAAGCACATGAAAAGCGGCAAAACGTTGACAATGATGCCCTTGGCCAAAAAGGGCGTATGCGTTTTTTCCTGAATACATTCAGGAAAAAACGCATACGCCCTTTTTGGCCAGCTAAGCAACCTGGAAAGGCAAATCAGCGCTACAAAGAAGTCTCGCTTCCCATCGGTCAAAAGGGCCATGCTGAAAAAAGTGTCAAAACCAGAAATGCAGGACAGGCCATGGAGAAATGGGAGCCTTGCTACACTGATGGGCGGGATGTAAATTGCCAACAGCCACTCTGGAGAAGTGTACGGTGTGTCCTGAAACATCTAAAAAACACAGCTTAGAGAGCATAGGGCACTTCCATGCATGGGGGGATAAAGCGGGAAAATTGAAAATCAGCAAGACACAAGCACCCCAAAGTTTAGGGCTGCTCTGTTGACAAGGACCTCCACTTCCTTCCACCTTAAATATCCCAGGAAAGCGAAAAATGGATAAAAAAGTTGTGGTCCTTATGTACAATGGAATATCACTCAGCCATGAAATCAATGTCATAAGGCTAGTAGCAGCATGATGAGTGGATTTAGGTAAGACGATTCTAAGTGAAATAAGTCACACAGAAAAGGACACTTCTCATAAGGTGTTACTTATAGAGGGAATGTAAAAACCGTTACACTTGAACTGAATTACAAAACAGAACAGAGTCACACATGCAGAAAACACACTATGGCTGCTTAAGGGGAAAGGTGAGGTGGGGTGATACATAAAACAAGAGTTTCAAATTAGCTCAGATACCGTTCCATAAACCCAATATGTAATAGACAAGACCTACTCCTTGCTCAGAGAACTGGACTCAACACGCCCGATTCACCGCACAAGAATATATCTGACCAGTAATAATCTTAAAACCTATGTATTGATATCTCTCTGTTAGTGTGTCAAGTGGGTGTAAAGCGGCCTAAACACAGCCGTGAAAAGCAGGTAAACCCCATTATAAAAATAAATTACTTTTAAAAACCCATGAAACAAAGACAGGGAAAGAGAGAGAAATTCTTACACAATTCGTTCAGGGGCTGTGATGCAACCTGGATTGACCATATCTAGACCCACAGCTGGATGAGACATAAGGGTGGACACTCTTGGGGCTGAGAGGTTGGGTGAGGTTGGGTGAGCAAACGCAGACCCTTTAAAGTAATACTGCGTGCTACCCATCGCATGGGTCCCAAATCTCCAGTTTCAAGGGCATCTTCCTACATCGAAAACATGCATGAGAAACCCAGAAGATGTTACACCGTGTGATGGGGAAAGGTTTCTAAAACGCACCTCATTTCTCATCTCCTTGTGCTCGGGTTCGCCATTCCAGCCACTTTACTAGCAATCTCCCTACTTGGAGCATCAGCACCTTTAAGCTCCTGTTCCGTACAGGTTGCAATTTGTCCTGAGGATGAACGGGAAGACGGGGAACCAATGAGAGACTAGCTCTTGGTGTTGGGACAGGAACAGGTCACTCTATTTTCCCATCAGGCAGAAGAATTAACCACAGGCTCAGCCTGCCCCCCGGAACCAGAACAGGCCCTGAAGCCATCCTGCGCTTTTGCGGCCGGCTCCCAAAAAAGCGACTTGTAAAATGGAGCTTCAGGGCACTGCAATTCACAAACCTGCAGAGTTATAAATGATAACTCTCGTCCACAAATATATTGAGGGAAGGCAAAGAAGAGGATTAGAAATCAAGGCAGAATTGCAGGAAACAGATTTCAGGAGGTAGATTCGAATCGCCTTTAAAGCACATGAAAAGCGGCAAAACGTTGACAATGATGCCCTTGGCCAAAAAGGGCGTATGCGTTTTTTCCTGAATATATTCAGGAAAAAACGCATACGCCCTTTTTGGCCAACCAAGCAACCTGGAAAGGCAAATCAGCGCTACAAAGAAGTCTCGCTTCCCATCGGTCAAAAGGGCCATGCTGAAAAAAGTGTCAAAACCAGAAATGCAGGACAGGCCATGGAGAAATGGGAGCCTTGCTACACTGATGGGCGGGATGTAAATTGCCAACAGCCACTCTGGAGAAGTGTACGGTGTGTCTTGAAACATCTAAAAAACACAGCTTAGAGAGCATAGGGCACTTCCACGCATGGGGGGATAAAGTGGGAAAATTGAAAATCAGCAAGACACAAGCACCCCAAAGTTTAGGGCTGCTCTGTTGACAAGGACCTCCACTTCATTCCACCTTAAATATCCCAGGAAAGCGAAAAATGGATAAAAAAGTTGTGGTCCTTATGTACAATGGAATATCACTCAGCCATGAAATCAATGTCATAAGGCTAGTAGCAGCATGATGAGTGGATTTAGGTAAGACGATTCTAAGTGAAATAAGGCACACAGAAAAGGACACTTCTCATAAGGTGTCACTTATAGAGGGAATGTAAAAACCGTTACACTTGAACTGAATTACAAAACAGAACAGAGTCACACATGCAGAAAACACACTATGGCTGCTTAACGGGAAAGGTGAGGTGGGGTGATACATAAAACAAGAGTTTCAAATTAGCTCAGATACCGTTCCATAAACCCAATATGTAATAGACAAGACCTACTCCTTGCTCAGAGAACTGGACTCAACACGCCCGATTCACCGCACAAGAATATATCTGACTAGTAATAATCTTAAAACCTATGTATTGATATCTCTCTGTTAGTGTGTCAAGTGGGTGTAAAGCGGCCTAAACACAGCCGTGAAAAGCAGCTAAACCCCATTATAAAAATAAATTACTTTTAAAAACCCATGAAACAAAGACAGGGAAAGAGAGAGAAATTCTTACACAATTCGTTCAGGGGCTGTGATGCAACCTGGATTGACCATATCTAGACCCACAGCTGGATGAGACATAAGGGTGGACACTCTTGGGGCTGAGAGGTTTGGTGAGGTTGGGTGAGCAAACGCAGACCCTTTAAAGTAATACTGCGTGCTACCCATCGCATGGGTCCCAAATCTCCAGGTTCAAGGGCATCTTCCTACATCGAAAACATGCATGAGAAACCCAGAAGATGGTACACCGTGTGATGGGGAAAGGTTTCTAAAACGCACCTCATTTCTCATCTCCTTGTGCTCGGGTTCGCCATTCCAGCCACTTTACTAGCAATCTCCCTACTTGGAGCATCAGCACCTTTAACCTCCTGTTCCGTACAGGTTGCAATTTGTCCTGAGGATGAACGGGAAGACGGGGAACCAATGAGAGACTAGCTCTTGGTGTTGGGACAGGCACAGGTCACTCTATTTTCCCATCAGGCAGAAGAATTAACCACAGGCTCAGCCTGCCCCCCGGAACCAGAACAGGCCCTGAAGCCATCCTGCGCTTTTGCGGCCGGCTCCCAAAAAAGCGACTTGTAAAATGGAGCTTCAGGGCACTGCAATTCACAAACCTGCAGAGTTATAAATGATAACTCTCGTCCACAAATATATTGAGGGAAGGCAAAGAAGAGGATTTGAAATCAAGGCAGAATTGCAGGAAACAGATTTCAGGAGGTAGATTCGAATCGCCTTTAAAGCACATGAAAAGCGGCAAAACGTTGACAATGATGCCCTTGGCCAAAAAGGGCGTATGCGTTTTTTCCTGAATATATTCAGGAAAAAACGCATACGCCCTTTTTGGCCAACCAAGCAACCTGGAAAGGCAAATCAGCGCTACAAAGAAGTCTCGCTTCCCATCGGTCAAAAGGGCCATGCTGAAAAAAGTGTCAAAACCAGAAATGCCGGACAGGCCATGGAGAAATGGGAGCCTTGCTACACTGATGGGCGGGATGTAAATTGCCAACAGCCACTCTGGAGAAGTGTACGGTGTGTCTTGAAACATCTAAAAAACACAGCTTAGAGAGCATAGGGCACTTCCACGCATGGGGGGATAAAGTGGGAAAATTGAAAATCAGCAAGACACAAGCACCCCAAAGTTTAGGGCTGCTCTGTTGACAAGGACCTCCACTTCATTCCACCTTAAATATCCCAGGAAAGCGAAAAATGGATAAAAAAGTTGTGGTCCTTATGTACAATGGAATATCACTCAGCCATGAAATCAATGTCATAAGGCTAGTAGCAGCATGATGAGTGGATTTAGGTAAGACGATTCTAAGTGAAATAAGGCACACAGAAAAGGACACTTCTCATAAGGTGTCACTTATAGAGGGAATGTAAAAACCGTTACACTTGAACTGAATTACAAAACAGAACAGAGTCACACATGCAGAAAACACACTATGGCTGCTTAACGGGAAAGGTGAGGTGGGGTGATACATAAAACAAGAGTTTCAAATTAGCTCAGATACCGTTCCATAAACCCAATATGGAATAGACAAGACCTACTCCTTGCTCAGAGAACTGGACTCAACACGCCCGATTCACCGCACAAGAATATATCTGACTAGTAATAATCTTAAAACCTATGTATTGATATCTCTCTGTTAGTGTGTCAAGTGTGTGTAAGGCGGCATAAACACGGCCGTGAAAAGCAGCTAAACCCCATTATAAAAATAAATTACTTTTAAAAACCCATGAAACAAAGACAGGGAAAGAGAGAGAAATTCTTACACAATTCGTTCGGGGGCTGTGATGCAACCTGGATTGACCATATCTAGACCCACAGCCGGATGAGACATAAGGGTGGACACTCTTGGGGCTGAGAGGTTTGGTGAGGTTGGGTGAGCAAACGCAGACCCTTTAAAGTAATACTGCGTGCTACCCATCGCATGGGTCCCAAATCTCCAGGTTCAAGGGCATCTTCCTACATCGAAAACATGCATGAGAAACCCAGAAGATGGTACACCGTGTGATGGGGAAAGGTTTCTAAAACGCACCGCATTTCTCATCTCCTTGTGCTCGGGTTCGCCATTCCAGCCACTTTACTAGCAATCTCCCTACTTGGAGCATCAGCACCTTTAACCTCCTGTTCCGTACAGGTTGCAATTTGTCCTGAGGATGAACGGGAAGACGGGGAACCAATGAGAGACTAGCTCTTGGTGTTGGGACAGGCACAGGTCACTCAATTTTCCCATCAGGAAGAAGAATTAACCACAGGCTCAGCCTGCCCCCCGGAACCAGAACAGGGCCTGAAGCCATCCTGCGCTTTTGCGGCCGACTCCCAAAAAAGCGACTTGTAAAATGCAGCTTCAGGGCACTGCAATTCACAAACCTGCAGAGTTATAAATGATAACTCTCGTCCACAAATATATTGAGGGAAGGCAAAGAAGAGGATTTGAAATCAAGGCAGAATTGCAGGAAACAGATTTCAGGAGGTAGATTCGAATCGCCTTTAAAGCACATGAAAAGCGGGAAAACGTTGACAATGATGCCCTTGGCCAAAAAGGGCGTATGCCTTTTTTCCTGAATATATTCAGGAAAAAACGCATACGCCCTTTTTGGCCAACCAAGCAACCTGGAAAGGCAAATCAGCGCTACAAAGAAGTCTCGCTTCCCATCGATCAAAAGGGACATGCTGAAAAAGGTGTCAAAACCAGAAATGCAGGACAGGCCATGGAGAAATGGGAGCCTTGCTACACTGATGGGCGGGATGTAAATTGCCAACAGCCACTCTGGAGAAGTGTACGGTGTGTCCTGAAACATCTAAAAAACACAGCTTAGAGAGCATAGGGCACTTCTACGCATGGGGGGATAAAGTGGGAAAATTGAAAATCAGCAAGACACAAGCACCCGAAAGTTTAGGGCTGCTCTGTTGACAAGGACCTCCACTTCATTCCACCTTAAATATCCCAGGAAAGCGAAAAATGGATAAAAAAGTTGTGGTCCTTATGTACAATGGACTATCACTCAGCCATGAAATCAATGTCATAAGGCTAGTAGCAGCATGATGAGTGGATTTAGGTAAGACGATTCTAAGTGAAATAAGTCACACAGAAAAGGACACTTCTCATAAGGTGTCACTTATAGAGGGAATGTAAAAACCGTTACACTTGAAATGAATTACAAAACAGAACAGAGTCACACATGCAGAAAACACACTATGGCTGCTTAACGGGAAAGGTGAGGTGGGGTGATACATAAAACAAGAGTTTCAAATTAGCTCAGATACCGTTCCATAAACCCAATATGTAATAGACAAGACCTACTCCTTGCTCAGAGAACTGGACTCAACACGCCCGATTCACCGCACAAGAATATATCTGACTACTAATAATCTTAAAACCTATGTATTGATATCTCTCTGTTAGTGTGTCAAGTGGGTGTAAAGCGGCCTAAACACAGCCGTGAAAAGCAGCTAAACCCCATTATAAAAATAAATTACTTTTAAAAACACATGAAACAAAGACAGGGAAAGAGAGAGAAATTCTTACACAATTCGTTCGGGGGCTGTGATGCAACCTGGATTGACCATATCTAGACCCACAGCTGGATGAGACATAAGGGTGGACACTCTTGGGGCTGAGAGGTTTGGTGAGGTTGGGTGAGCAAACGCAGACCCTTTAAAGTAATACTGCGTGCTACCCATCGCATGGGTCCCAAATCTCCAGGTTCAAGGGCATCTTCCTACATCAAAAACATGCATGAGAACCCCAGAAGATGGTACACCGTGTGATGGGGAAAGGTTTCTAAAACGCACCTCATTTCTCACCTCCTTGTGCTCGTGTTCGCCATTCCAGCCACTTTACTAGCAATCTCCCTACTTGGAGCATCAGCACCTTTAACCTCCTGTTCTGTACAGGTTGCAATTTGTCCTGAGGATGAACGGGAAGACGGGAAACCAATGAGAGACTAGCTCTTGGTGTTGGGACAGGCACAGGTCACTCTATTTTCCCATCAGGAAGAAGAATTAACCACAGGCTCAGCCTGCCCCCCGGAACCAGAACAGGGCCTGAAGCCATCCTGCGCTTTTGCGGCCGGCTCCCAAAAAAGCGACTTGTAAAATGCAGCTTCAGGGCACTGCAATTCACAAACCTGCAGAGTTATAAATGATAACTCTCGTCCACAAATATATTGAGGGAAGGCAAAGAAGAGGATTTGAAATCAAGGCAGAATTGCAGGAAACAGATTTCAGGAGGTAGATTCGAATCGCATTTAAAGCACTTGAAAAGCGGCAAAACGTTGACAATGATGCCCTTGGCCAAAAAGGGCGTATGCCTTTTTTCCTGAATATATTCAGGAAAAAACGCATACGCCCTTTTTGGCCAACCAAGCAACCTGGAAAGGCAAATCAGCGCTACAAAGAAGTCTCGCTTCCCATCGGTCAAAAGGGACATGCTGAAAAAAGTGTCAAAACCAGAAATGCAGGACAGGCCATGGAGAAATGGGAGCCTTGCTACACTGATGGGCGGGATGTAAATTGCAAACAGCCACTCTGGAGAAGTGTACGGTGTGTCCTGAAACATCTGAAAAACACAGCTTAGAGAGCATAGGGCACTTCTACGCATGGGGGGATAAAGTGGGAAAATTGAAAATCAGCAGACACAAGCACCCCAAAGTTTAGGGCTGCTCTGTTGACAAGACCTCCACTTCATTCCACCTTAAATATCCCAGGAAAGCGAAAAATGGATAAAAAAGTTGTGGTCCTTATGTACAATGGAATATCACTCAGCCATGAAATCAATGTCATAAGGCTAGTAGCAGCATGATGAGTGGATTTAGGTAAGACGATTCTAAGTGAAATAAGTCACACAGAAAAGGACACTTCTCATAAGGTGTCACTTATAGAGGGAATGTAAAAACCGTTACACTTGAACTGAATTACAAAACAGAACAGAGTCACACATGCAGAAAACACACTATGGCTGCTTAACGGGAAAGGTGAGGTGGGGTGATACATAAAACAAGAGTTTCAAATTAGCTCAGATACCGTTCCATAAACCCAATATGGAATAGACAAGACCTACTCCTTGCTCAGAGAACTGGACTCAACACGCCCGATTCACCGCACAAGAATATATCTGACTAGTAATAATCTTAAAACCTATGTATTGATATCTCTCTGTTAGTGTGTCAAGTGTGTGTAAGGCGGCATAAACACGGCCGTGAAAAGCAGCTAAACCCCATTATAAAAATAAATTACTTTTAAAAACCCATGAAACAAAGACAGGGAAAGAGAGAGAAATTCTTACACAATTCGTTCGGGGGCTGTGATGCAACCTGGATTGACCATATCTAGACCCACAGCTGGATGAGACATAAGGGTGGACACTCTTGGGGCTGAGAGGTTTGGTGAGGTTGGGTGAGCAAACGCAGACCCTTTAAAGTAATACTGCGTGCTACCCATCGCATGGGTCCCAAATCTCCAGGTTCAAGGGCATCTTCCTACATCGAAAACATGCATGAGAAACCCAGAAGATGGTACACCGTGTGATGGGGAAAGGTTTCTAAAACGCACCGCATTTCTCATCTCCTTGTGCTCGGGTTCGCCATTCCAGCCACTTTACTAGCAATCTCCCTACTTGGAGCATCAGCACCTTTAACCTCCTGTTCCGTACAGGTTGCAATTTGTCCTGAGGATGAACGGGAAGACGGGGAACCAATGAGAGACTAGCTCTTGGTGTTGGGACAGGCACAGGTCACTCAATTTTCCCATCAGGAAGAAGAATTAACCACAGGCTCAGCCTGCCCCCCGGAACCAGAACAGGGCCTGAAGCCATCCTGCGCTTTTGCGGCCGACTCCCAAAAAAGCGACTTGTAAAATGCAGCTTCAGGGCACTGCAATTCACAAACCTGCAGAGTTATAAATGATAACTCTCGTCCACAAATATATTGAGGGAAGGCAAAGAAGAGGATTTGAAATCAAGGCAGAATTGCAGGAAACAGATTTCAGGAGGTAGATTCGAATCGCCTTTAAAGCACATGAAAAGCGGGAAAACGTTGACAATGATGCCCTTGGCCAAAAAGGGCGTATGCCTTTTTTCCTGAATATATTCAGGAAAAAACGCATACGCCCTTTTTGGCCAACCAAGCAACCTGGAAAGGCAAATCAGCGCTACAAAGAAGTCTCGCTTCCCATCGATCAAAAGGGACATGCTGAAAAAGGTGTCAAAACCAGAAATGCAGGACAGGCCATGGAGAAATGGGAGCCTTGCTACACTGATGGGCGGGATGTAAATTGCCAACAGCCACTCTGGAGAAGTGTACGGTGTGTCCTGAAACATCTAAAAAACACAGCTTAGAGAGCATAGGGCACTTCTACGCATGGGGGGATAAAGTGGGAAAATTGAAAATCAGCAAGACACAAGCACCCCAAAGTTTAGGGCTGCTCTGTTGACAAGACCTCCACTTCATTCCACCTTAAATATCCCAGGAAAGCGAAAAATGGATAAAAAAGTTGTGGTCCTTATGTACAATGGAATATCACTCAGCCATGAAATCAATGTCATAAGGCTAGTAGCAGCATGATGAGTGGATTTAGGTAAGACGATTCTAAGCGAAATAAGTCACACAGAAAAGGACACTTCTCATAAGGTGTCACTTATAGAGGGAATGTAAAAACCGTTACACTTGAACTGAATTACAAAACAGAACAGAGTCACACATGCACAAAACACACTATGGCTGCTTAACGGGAAAGGTGAGGTGGGGTGATACATAAAACAAGAGTTTCAAATTAGCTCAGATACCGTTCCATAAACCCAATATGGAATAGACAAGACCTACTCCTTGCTCAGAGAACTGGACTCAACACGCCCGATTCACCGCACAAGAATATATCTGACTAGTAATAATCTTAAAACCTATGTATTGATATCTCTCTGTTAGTGTGTCAAGTGTGTGTAAGGCGGCATAAACACGGCCGTGAAAAGCAGCTAAACCCCATTATAAAAATAAATTACTTTTAAAAACCCATGAAACAAAGACAGGGAAAGAGAGAGAAATTCTTACACAATTCGTTCGGGGACTGTGATGCAACCTGGATTGACCATATCTAGACCCACAGCTGGATGAGACATAAGGGTGGACACTCTTGGGGCTGAGAGGTTTGGTGAGGTTGGGTGAGCAAACGCAGACCCTTTAAAGTAATACTGCGTGCTACCCATCGCATGGGTCCCAAATCTCCAGGTTCAAGGGCATCTTCCTACATCGAAAACATGCATGAGAAACCCAGAAGATGGTACACCGTGTGATGGGGAAAGGTTTCTAAAACGCACCGCATTTCTCATCTCCTTGTGCTCGGGTTCGCCATTCCAGCCACTTTACTAGCAATCTCCCTACTTGGAGCATCAGCACCTTTAACCTCCTGTTCCGTACAGGTTGCAATTTGTCCTGAGGATGAACGGGAAGACGGGGAACCAATGAGAGACTAGCTCTTGGTGTTGGGACAGGCACAGGTCACTCAATTTTCCCATCAGGAAGAAGAATTAACCACAGGCTCAGCCTGCCCCCGGAACCAGAACAGGGCCTGAAGCCATCCTGCGCTTTTGCGGCCGACTCCCAAAAAAGCGACTTGTAAAATGCAGCTTCAGGGCACTGCAATTCACAAACCTGCAGAGTTATAAATGATAACTCTCGTCCACAAATATATTGAGGGAAGGCAAAGAAGAGGATTTGAAATCAAGGCAGAATTGCAGGAAACAGATTTCAGGAGGTAGATTCGAATCGCCTTTAAAGCACATGAAAAGCGGCAAAACGTTGACAATGGTGCCCTTGGCCAAAAAGGGCGTATGCGTTTTTTCCTGAATATATTCAGGAAAAAACGCATACGCCCTTTTTGGCCAACCAAGCAACCTGGAAAGGCAAATCAGCGCTACAAAGAAGTCTCGCTTCCCATCGGTCAAAAGGGCCATGCTGAAAAAAGTGTCAAAACCAGAAATGCAGGACAGGCCATGGAGAAATGGGAGCCTTGCTACACTGATGGGCGGGATGTAAATTGCAAACAGCCACTCTGGAGAAGTGTACGGTGTGTCCTGAAACATCTGAAAAACACAGCTTAGAGAGCATAGGGCACTTCTACGCATGGGGGGATAAAGTGGGAAAATTGAAAATCAGCAAGACACAAGCACCCCAAAGTTTAGGGCTGCTCTGTTGACAAGACCTCCACTTCATTCCACCTTAAATATCCCAGGAAAGCGAAAAATGGATAAAAAAGTTGTGGTCCTTATGTACAATGGAATATCACTCAGCCATGAAATCAATGTCATAAGGCTAGTAGCAGCATGATGAGTGGATTTAGGTAAGACGATTCTAAGCGAAATAAGTCACACAGAAAAGGACACTTCTCATAAGGTGTCACTTATAGAGGGAATGTAAAAACCGTTACACTTGAACTGAATTACAAAACAGAACAGAGTCACACATGCACAAAACACACTATGGCTGCTTAACGGGAAAGGTGAGGTGGGGTGATACATAAAACAAGAGTTTCAAATTAGCTCAGATACCGTTCCATAAACCCAATATGGAATAGACAAGACCTACTCCTTGCTCAGAGAACTGGACTCAACACGCCCGATTCACCGCACAAGAATATATCTGACTAGTAATAATCTTAAAACCTATGTATTGATATCTCTCTGTTAGTGTGTCAAGTGTGTGTAAGGCGGCATAAACACGGCCGTGAAAAGCAGCTAAACCCCATTATAAAAATAAATTACTTTTAAAAACCCATGAAACAAAGACAGGGAAAGAGAGAGAAATTCTTACACAATTCGTTCGGGGGCTGTGATGCAACCTGGATTGACCATATCTAGACCCACAGCCGGATGAGACATAAGGGTGGACACTCTTGGGGCTGAGAGGTTTGGTGAGGTTGGGTGAGCAAACGCAGACCCTTTAAAGTAATACTGCGTGCTACCCATCGCATGGGTCCCAAATCTCCAGGTTCAAGGGCATCTTCCTACATCGAAAACATGCATGAGAAACCCAGAAGATGGTACACCGTGTGATGGGGAAAGGTTTCTAAAACGCACCGCATTTCTCATCTCCTTGTGCTCGGGTTCGCCATTCCAGCCACTTTACTAGCAATCTCCCTACTTGGAGCATCAGCACCTTTAACCTCCTGTTCCGTACAGGTTGCAATTTGTCCTGAGGATGAACGGGAAGACGGGGAACCAATGAGAGACTAGCTCTTGGTGTTGGGACAGGCACAGGTCACTCAATTTTCCCATCAGGAAGAAGAATTAACCACAGGCTCAGCCTGCCCCCCGGAACCAGAACAGGGCCTGAAGCCATCCTGCGCTTTTGCGGCCGACTCCCAAAAAAGCGACTTGTAAAATGCAGCTTCAGGGCACTGCAATTCACAAACCTGCAGAGTTATAAATGATAACTCTCGTCCACAAATATATTGAGGGAAGGCAAAGAAGAGGATTTGAAATCAAGGCAGAATTGCAGGAAACAGATTTCAGGAGGTAGATTCGAATCGCCTTTAAAGCACATGAAAAGCGGGAAAACGTTGACAATGATGCCCTTGGCCAAAAAGGGCGTATGCCTTTTTTCCTGAATATATTCAGGAAAAAACGCATACGCCCTTTTTGGCCAACCAAGCAACCTGGAAAGGCAAATCAGCGCTACAAAGAAGTCTCGCTTCCCATCGATCAAAAGGGACATGCTGAAAAAGGTGTCAAAACCAGAAATGCAGGACAGGCCATGGAGAAATGGGAGCCTTGCTACACTGATGGGCGGGATGTAAATTGCCAACAGCCACTCTGGAGAAGTGTACGGTGTGTCCTGAAACATCTAAAAAACACAGCTTAAAGAGCATAGGGCACTTCTACGCATGGGGGGATAAAGTGGGAAAATTGAAAATCAGCAAGACACAAGCACCCGAAAGTTTAGGGCTGCTCTGTTGACAAGGACCTCCACTTCATTCCACCTTAAATATCCCAGGAAAGCGAAAAATGGATAAAAAAGTTGTGGTCCTTATGTACAATGGACTATCACTCAGCCATGAAATCAATGTCATAAGGCTAGTAGCAGCATGATGAGTGGATTTAGGTAAGACGATTCTAAGTGAAATAAGTCACACAGAAAAGGACACTTCTCATAAGGTGTCACTTATAGAGGGAATGTAAAAACCGTTACACTTGAAATGAATTACAAAACAGAACAGAGTCACACATGCAGAAAACACACTATGGCTGCTTAACGGGAAAGGTGAGGTGGGGTGATACATAAAACAAGAGTTTCAAATTAGCTCAGATACCGTTCCATAAACCCAATATGTAATAGACAAGACCTACTCCTTGCTCAGAGAACTGGACTCAACACGCCCGATTCACCGCACAAGAATATATCTGACTACTAATAATCTTAAAACCTATGTATTGATATCTCTCTGTTAGTGTGTCAAGTGGGTGTAAAGCGGCCTAAACACAGCCGTGAAAAGCAGCTAAACCCCATTATAAAAATAAATTACTTTTAAAAACACATGAAACAAAGACAGGGAAAGAGAGAGAAATTCTTACACAATTCGTTCGGGGGCTGTGATGCAACCTGGATTGACCATATCTAGACCCACAGCTGGATGAGACATAAGGGTGGACACTCTTGGGGCTGAGAGGTTTGGTGAGGTTGGGTGAGCAAACGCAGACCCTTTAAAGTAATACTGCGTGCTACCCATCGCATGGGTCCCAAATCTCCAGGTTCAAGGGCATCTTCCTACATCAAAAACATGCATGAGAACCCCAGAAGATGGTACACCGTGTGATGGGGAAAGGTTTCTAAAACGCACCTCATTTCTCACCTCCTTGTGCTCGTGTTCGCCATTCCAGCCACTTTACTAGCAATCTCCCTACTTGGAGCATCAGCACCTTTAACCTCCTGTTCTGTACAGGTTGCAATTTGTCCTGAGGATGAACGGGAAGACGGGAAACCAATGAGAGACTAGCTCTTGGTGTTGGGACAGGCACAGGTCACTCTATTTTCCCATCAGGAAGAAGAATTAACCACAGGCTCAGCCTGCCCCCCGGAACCAGAACAGGGCCTGAAGCCATCCTGCGCTTTTGCGGCCGGCTCCCAAAAAAGCGACTTGTAAAATGCAGCTTCAGGGCACTGCAATTCACAAACCTGCAGAGTTATAAATGATAACTCTCGTCCACAAATATATTGAGGGAAGGCAAAGAAGAGGATTTGAAATCAAGGCAGAATTGCAGGAAACAGATTTCAGGAGGTAGATTCGAATCGCATTTAAAGCACTTGAAAAGCGGCAAAACGTTGACAATGATGCCCTTGGCCAAAAAGGGCGTATGCCTTTTTTCCTGAATATATTCAGGAAAAAACGCATACGCCCTTTTTGGCCAACCAAGCAACCTGGAAAGGCAAATCAGCGCTACAAAGAAGTCTCGCTTCCCATCGGTCAAAAGGGACATGCTGAAAAAAGTGTCAAAACCAGAAATGCAGGACAGGCCATGGAGAAATGGGAGCCTTGCTACACTGATGGGCGGGATGTAAATTGCAAACAGCCACTCTGGAGAAGTGTACGGTGTGTCCTGAAACATCTGAAAAACACAGCTTAGAGAGCATAGGGCACTTCTACGCATGGGGGGATAAAGTGGGAAAATTGAAAATCAGCAGACACAAGCACCCCAAAGTTTAGGGCTGCTCTGTTGACAAGACCTCCACTTCATTCCACCTTAAATATCCCAGGAAAGCGAAAAATGGATAAAAAAGTTGTGGTCCTTATGTACAATGGAATATCACTCAGCCATGAAATCAATGTCATAAGGCTAGTAGCAGCATGATGAGTGGATTTAGGTAAGACGATTCTAAGTGAAATAAGTCACACAGAAAAGGACACTTCTCATAAGGTGTCACTTATAGAGGGAATGTAAAAACCGTTACACTTGAACTGAATTACAAAACAGAACAGAGTCACACATGCAGAAAACACACTATGGCTGCTTAACGGGAAAGGTGAGGTGGGGTGATACATAAAACAAGAGTTTCAAATTAGCTCAGATACCGTTCCATAAACCCAATATGGAATAGACAAGACCTACTCCTTGCTCAGAGAACTGGACTCAACACGCCCGATTCACCGCACAAGAATATATCTGACTAGTAATAATCTTAAAACCTATGTATTGATATCTCTCTGTTAGTGTGTCAAGTGTGTGTAAGGCGGCATAAACACGGCCGTGAAAAGCAGCTAAACCCCATTATAAAAATAAATTACTTTTAAAAACCCATGAAACAAAGACAGGGAAAGAGAGAGAAATTCTTACACAATTCGTTCGGGGGCTGTGATGCAACCTGGATTGACCATATCTAGACCCACAGCTGGATGAGACATAAGGGTGGACACTCTTGGGGCTGAGAGGTTTGGTGAGGTTGGGTGAGCAAACGCAGACCCTTTAAAGTAATACTGCGTGCTACCCATCGCATGGGTCCCAAATCTCCAGGTTCAAGGGCATCTTCCTACATCGAAAACATGCATGAGAAACCCAGAAGATGGTACACCGTGTGATGGGGAAAGGTTTCTAAAACGCACCGCATTTCTCATCTCCTTGTGCTCGGGTTCGCCATTCCAGCCACTTTACTAGCAATCTCCCTACTTGGAGCATCAGCACCTTTAACCTCCTGTTCCGTACAGGTTGCAATTTGTCCTGAGGATGAACGGGAAGACGGGGAACCAATGAGAGACTAGCTCTTGGTGTTGGGACAGGCACAGGTCACTCAATTTTCCCATCAGGAAGAAGAATTAACCACAGGCTCAGCCTGCCCCCCGGAACCAGAACAGGGCCTGAAGCCATCCTGCGCTTTTGCGGCCGACTCCCAAAAAAGCGACTTGTAAAATGCAGCTTCAGGGCACTGCAATTCACAAACCTGCAGAGTTATAAATGATAACTCTCGTCCACAAATATATTGAGGGAAGGCAAAGAAGAGGATTTGAAATCAAGGCAGAATTGCAGGAAACAGATTTCAGGAGGTAGATTCGAATCGCCTTTAAAGCACATGAAAAGCGGGAAAACGTTGACAATGATGCCCTTGGCCAAAAAGGGCGTATGCCTTTTTTCCTGAATATATTCAGGAAAAAACGCATACGCCCTTTTTGGCCAACCAAGCAACCTGGAAAGGCAAATCAGCGCTACAAAGAAGTCTCGCTTCCCATCGATCAAAAGGGACATGCTGAAAAAGGTGTCAAAACCAGAAATGCAGGACAGGCCATGGAGAAATGGGAGCCTTGCTACACTGATGGGCGGGATGTAAATTGCCAACAGCCACTCTGGAGAAGTGTACGGTGTGTCCTGAAACATCTAAAAAACACAGCTTAGAGAGCATAGGGCACTTCTACGCATGGGGGGATAAAGTGGGAAAATTGAAAATCAGCAAGACACAAGCACCCCAAAGTTTAGGGCTGCTCTGTTGACAAGACCTCCACTTCATTCCACCTTAAATATCCCAGGAAAGCGAAAAATGGATAAAAAAGTTGTGGTCCTTATGTACAATGGAATATCACTCAGCCATGAAATCAATGTCATAAGGCTAGTAGCAGCATGATGAGTGGATTTAGGTAAGACGATTCTAAGCGAAATAAGTCACACAGAAAAGGACACTTCTCATAAGGTGTCACTTATAGAGGGAATGTAAAAACCGTTACACTTGAACTGAATTACAAAACAGAACAGAGTCACACATGCACAAAACACACTATGGCTGCTTAACGGGAAAGGTGAGGTGGGGTGATACATAAAACAAGAGTTTCAAATTAGCTCAGATACCGTTCCATAAACCCAATATGGAATAGACAAGACCTACTCCTTGCTCAGAGAACTGGACTCAACACGCCCGATTCACCGCACAAAAATATATCTGACTAGTAATAATCTTAAAACCTATGTATTGATATCTCTCTGTTAGTGTGTCAAGTGTGTGTAAGGCGGCATAAACACGGCCGTGAAAAGCAGCTAAACCCCATTATAAAAATAAATTACTTTTAAAAACCCATGAAACAAAGACAGGGAAAGAGAGAGAAATTCTTACACAATTCGTTCGGGGGCTGTGATGCAACCTGGATTGACCATATCTAGACCCACAGCTGGATGAGACATAAGGGTGGACACTCTTGGGGCTGAGAGGTTTGGTGAGGTTGGGTGAGCAAACGCAGACCCTTTAAAGTAATACTGCGTGCTACCCATCGCATGGGTCCCAAATCTCCAGGTTCAAGGGCATCTTCCTACATCGAAAACATGCATGAGAAACCCAGAAGATGGTACACCGTGTGATGGGGAAAGGTTTCTAAAACGCACCTCATTTCTCATCTCCTTGTGCTCGGGTTCGCCATTCCAGCCACTTTACTAGCAATCTCCCTACTTGGAGCATCAGCACCTTTAACCTCCTGTTCCGTACAGGTTGCAATTTGTCCTGAGGATGAACGGGAAGACGGGGAACCAATGAGAGACTAGCTCTTGGTGTTGGGACAGGCACAGGTCACTCTATTTTCCCATCAGGCAGAAGAATTAACCACAGGCTCAGCCTGCCCCCCGGAACCAGAACAGGCCCTGAAGCCATCCTGCGCTTTTGCGGCCGGCTCCCAAAAAAGCGACTTGTAAAATGGAGCTTCAGGGCACTGCAATTCACAAACCTGCAGAGTTATAAATGATAACTCTCGTCCACAAATATATTGAGGGAAGGCAAAGAAGAGGATTTGAAATCAAGGCAGAATTGCAGGAAACAGATTTCAGGAGGTAGATTCGAATCGCCTTTAAAGCACATGAAAAGCGGCAAAACGTTGACAATGATGCCCTTGGCCAAAAAGGGCGTATGCGTTTTTTCCTGAATACATTCAGGAAAAAACGCATACGCCCTTTTTGACCAGCTAAGCAACCTGGAAAGGCAAATCAGCGCTACAAAGAAGTCTCGCTTCCCATCGGTCAAAAGGGCCATGCTGAAAAAAGTGTCAAAACCAGAAATGCAGGACAGGCCATGGAGAAATGGGAGCCTTGCTACACTGATGGGCGGGATGTAAATTGCCAACAGCCACTCTGGAGAAGTGTACGGTGTGTCCTGAAACATCTAAAAAACACAGCTTAGAGAGCATAGGGCACTTCCACGCATGGGGGGATAAAGTGGGAAAATTGAAAATCAGCAAGACACAAGCACCCCAAAGTTTAGGGCTGCTCTGTTGACAAGGACCTCCACTTCATTCCACCTTAAATATCCCAGGAAAGCGAAAAATGGATAAAAAAGTTGTGGTCCTTATGTACAATGGAATATCACTCAGCCATGAAATCAATGTCATAAGGCTAGTAGCAGCATGATGAGTGGATTTAGGTAAGACGATTCTAAGTGAAATAAGGCACACAGAAAAGGACACTTCTCATAAGGTGTCACTTATAGAGGGAATGTAAAAACCGTTACACTTGAACTGAATTACAAAACAGAACAGAGTCACACATGCAGAAAACACACTATGGCTGCTTAACGGGAAAGGTGAGGTGGGGTGATACATAAAACAAGAGTTTCAAATTAGCTCAGATACCGTTCCATAAACCCAATATGTAATAGACAAGACCTACTCCTTGCTCAGAGAACTGGACTCAACACGCCCGATTCACCGCACAAGAATATATCTGACTAGTAATAATCTTAAAACCTATGTATTGATATCTCTCTGTTAGTGTGTCAAGTGGGTGTAAAGCGGCCTAAACACAGCCGTGAAAAGCAGCTAAACCCCATTATAAAAATAAATTACTTTTAAAAACCCATGAAACAAAGACAGGGAAAGAGAGAGAAATTCTTACACAATTCGTTCAGGGGCTGTGATGCAACCTGGATTGACCATATCTAGACCCACAGCTGGATGAGACATAAGGGTGGACACTCTTGGGGCTGAGAGGTTTGGTGAGGTTGGGTGAGCAAACGCAGACCCTTTAAAGTAATACTGCGTGCTACCCATCGCATGGGTCCCAAATCTCCAGGTTCAAGGGCATCTTCCTACATCGAAAACATGCATGAGAAACCCAGAAGATGGTACACCGTGTGATGGGGAAAGGTTTCTAAAACGCACCTCATTTCTCATCTCCTTGTGCTCGGGTTCGCCATTCCAGCCACTTTACTAGCAATCTCCCTACTTGGAGCATCAGCACCTTTAACCTCCTGTTCCGTACAGGTTGCAATTTGTCCTGAGGATGAACGGGAAGACGGGGAACCAATGAGAGACTAGCTCTTGGTGTTGGGACAGGCACAGGTCACTCTATTTTCCCATCAGGCAGAAGAATTAACCACAGGCTCAGCCTGCCCCCCGGAACCAGAACAGGCCCTGAAGCCATCCTGCGCTTTTGCGGCCGGCTCCCAAAAAAGCGACTTGTAAAATGGAGCTTCAGGGCACTGCAATTCACAAACCTGCAGAGTTATAAATGATAACTCTCGTCCACAAATATATTGAGGGAAGGCAAAGAAGAGGATTTGAAATCAAGGCAGAATTGCAGGAAACAGATTTCAGGAGGTAGATTCGAATCGCCTTTAAAGCACATGAAAAGCGGCAAAACGTTGACAATGATGCCCTTGGCCAAAAAGGGCGTATGCGTTTTTTCCTGAATATATTCAGGAAAAAACGCATACGCCATTTTGGCCAACCAAGCAACCTGGAAAGGCAAATCAGCGCTACAAAGAAGTCTCGCTTCCCATCGGTCAAAAGGGCCATGCTGAAAAAAGTGTCAAAACCAGAAATGCCGGACAGGCCATGGAGAAATGGGAGCCTTGCTACACTGATGGGCGGGATGTAAATTGCCAACAGCCACTCTGGAGAAGTGTACGGTGTGTCTTGAAACATCTAAAAAACACAGCTTAGAGAGCATAGGGCACTTCCACGCATGGGGGGATAAAGTGGGAAAATTGAAAATCAGCAAGACACAAGCACCCCAAAGTTTAGGGCTGCTCTGTTGACAAGGACCTCCACTTCATTCCACCTTAAATATCCCAGGAAAGCGAAAAATGGATAAAAAAGTTGTGGTCCTTATGTACAATGGAATATCACTCAGCCATGAAATCAATGTCATAAGGCTAGTAGCAGCATGATGAGTGGATTTAGGTAAGACGATTCTAAGTGAAATAAGGCACACAGAAAAGGACACTTCTCATAAGGTGTCACTTATAGAGGGAATGTAAAAACCGTTACACTTGAACTGAATTACAAAACAGAACAGAGTCACACATGCAGAAAACACACTATGGCTGCTTAACGGGAAAGGTGAGGTGGGGTGATACATAAAACAAGAGTTTCAAATTAGCTCAGATACCGTTCCATAAACCCAATATGTAATAGACAAGACCTACTCCTTGCTCAGAGAACTGGACTCAACACGCCCGATTCACCGCACAAGAATATATCTGACTAGTAATAATCTTAAAACCTATGTATTGATATCTCTCTGTTAGTGTGTCAAGTGGGTGTAAAGCGGCCTAAACACAGCCGTGAAAAGCAGCTAAACCCCATTATAAAAATAAATTACTTTTAAAAACCCATGAAACAAAGACAGGGAAAGAGAGAGAAATTCTTACACAATTCGTTCAGGGGCTGTGATGCAACCTGGATTGACCATATCTAGACCCACAGCTGGATGAGACATAAGGGTGGACACTCTTGGGGCTGAGAGGTTTGGTGAGGTTGGGTGAGCAAACGCAGACCCTTTAAAGTAATACTGCGTGCTACCCATCGCATGGGTCCCAAATCTCCAGGTTCAAGGGCATCTTCCTACATCGAAAACATGCATGAGAAACCCAGAAGATGGTACACCGTGTGATGGGGAAAGGTTTCTAAAACGCACCTCATTTCTCATCTCCTTGTGCTCGGGTTCGCCATTCCAGCCACTTTACTAGCAATCTCCCTACTTGGAGCATCAGCACCTTTAACCTCCTGTTCCGTACAGGTTGCAATTTGTCCTGAGGATGAACGGGAAGACGGGGAACCAATGAGAGACTAGCTCTTGGTGTTGGGACAGGCACAGGTCACTCTATTTTCCCATCAGGCAGAAGAATTAACCACAGGCTCAGCCTGCCCCCCGGAACCAGAACAGGCCCTGAAGCCATCCTGCGCTTTTGCGGCCGGCTCCCAAAAAAGCGACTTGTAAAATGGAGCTTCAGGGCACTGCAATTCACAAACCTGCAGAGTTATAAATGATAACTCTCGTCCACAAATATATTGAGGGAAGGCAAAGAAGAGGATTTGAAATCAAGGCAGAATTGCAGGAAACAGATTTCAGGAGGTAGATTCGAATCGCCTTTAAAGCACATGAAAAGCGGCAAAACGTTGACAATGATGCCCTTGGCCAAAAAGGGCGTATGCGTTTTTTCCTGAATACATTCAGGAAAAAACGCATACGCCCTTTTTGGCCAGCTAAGCAACCTGGAAAGGCAAATCAGCGCTACAAAGAAGTCTCGCTTCCCATCGGTCAAAAGGGCCATGCTGAAAAAAGTGTCAAAACCAGAAATGCAGGACAGGCCATGGAGAAATGGGAGCCTTGCTACACTGATGGGCGGGATGTAAATTGCCAACAGCCACTCTGGAGAAGTGTACGGTGTGTCCTGAAACATCTAAAAAACACAGCTTAGAGAGCATAGGGCACTTCCATGCATGGGGGGATAAAGCGGGAAAATTGAAAATCAGCAAGACACAAGCACCCCAAAGTTTAGGGCTGCTCTGTTGACAAGGACCTCCACTTCCTTCCACCTTAAATATCCCAGGAAAGCGAAAAATGGATAAAAAAGTTGTGGTCCTTATGTACAATGGAATATCACTCAGCCATGAAATCAATGTCATAAGGCTAGTAGCAGCATGATGAGTGGATTTAGGTAAGACGATTCTAAGTGAAATAAGTCACACAGAAAAGGACACTTCTCATAAGGTGTTACTTATAGAGGGAATGTAAAAACCGTTACACTTGAACTGAATTACAAAACAGAACAGAGTCACACATGCAGAAAACACACTATGGCTGCTTAAGGGGAAAGGTGAGGTGGGGTGATACATAAAACAAGAGTTTCAAATTAGCTCAGATACCGTTCCATAAACCCAATATGTAATAGACAAGACCTACTCCTTGCTCAGAGAACTGGACTCAACACGCCCGATTCACCGCACAAGAATATATCTGACCAGTAATAATCTTAAAACCTATGTATTGATATCTCTCTGTTAGTGTGTCAAGTGGGTGTAAAGCGGCCTAAACACAGCCGTGAAAAGCAGGTAAACCCCATTATAAAAATAAATTACTTTTAAAAACCCATGAAACAAAGACAGGGAAAGAGAGAGAAATTCTTACACAATTCGTTCAGGGGCTGTGATGCAACCTGGATTGACCATATCTAGACCCACAGTTGGATGAGACATAAGGGTGGACACTCTTGGGGCTGAGAGGTTGGGTGAGGTTGGGTGAGCAAACGCAGACCCTTTAAAGTAATACTGCGTGCTACCCATCGCATGGGTCCCAAATCTCCAGTTTCAAGGGCATCTTCCTACATCGAAAACATGCATGAGAAACCCAGAAGATGTTACACCGTGTGATGGGGAAAGGTTTCTAAAACGCACCTCATTTCTCATCTCCTTGTGCTCGGGTTCGCCATTCCAGCCACTTTACTAGCAATCTCCCTACTTGGAGCATCAGCACCTTTAACCTCCTGTTCCGTACAGGTTGCAATTTGTCCTGAGGATGAACGGGAAGACGGGGAACCAATGAGAGACTAGCTCTTGGTGTTGGGACAGGAACAGGTCACTCTATTTTCCCATCAGGCAGAAGAATTAACCACAGGCTCAGCCTGCCCCCCGGAACCAGAACAGGCCCTGAAGCCATCCTGCGCTTTTGCGGCCGGCTCCCAAAAAAGCGACTTGTAAAATGGAGCTTCAGGGCACTGCAATTCACAAACCTGCAGAGTTATAAATGATAACTCTCGTCCACAAATATATTGAGGGAAGGCAAAGAAGAGGATTAGAAATCAAGGCAGAATTGCAGGAAACAGATTTCAGGAGGTAGATTCGAATCGCCTTTAAAGCACATGAAAAGCGGCAAAACGTTGACAATGATGCCCTTGGCCAAAAAGGGCGTATGCGTTTTTTCCTGAATATATTCAGGAAAAAACGCATACGCCCTTTTTGGCCAACCAAGCAACCTGGAAAGGCAAATCAGCGCTACAAAGAAGTCTCGCTTCCCATCGGTCAAAAGGGCCATGCTGAAAAAAGTGTCAAAACCAGAAATGCAGGACAGGCCATGGAGAAATGGGAGCCTTGCTACACTGATGGGCGGGATGTAAATTGCCAACAGCCACTCTGGAGAAGTGTACGGTGTGTCCTGAAACATCTAAAAAACACAGCTTAGAGAGCATAGGGCACTTCCATGCATGGGGGGATAAAGTGGGAAAATTGAAAATCAGCAAGACACAAGCACCCCAAAGTTTAGGGCTGCTCTGTTGACAAGGACCTCCACTTCCTTCCACCTTAAATATCCCAGGAAAGCGAAAAATGGATAAAAAAGTTGTGGTCCTTATGTACAATGGAATATCACTCAGCCATGAAATCAATGTCATAAGGCTAGTAGCAGCATGATGAGTGGATTTAGGTAAGACGATTCTAAGTGAAATAAGTCACACAGAAAAGGACACTTCTCATAAGGTGTTACTTATAGAGGGAATGTAAAAACCGTTACACTTGAACTGAATTACAAAACAGAACAGAGTCACACATGCAGAAAACACACTATGGCTGCTTAACGGGAAAGGTGAGGTGGGGTGATACATAAAACAAGAGTTTCAAATTAGCTCAGATACCGTTCCATAAACCCAATATGTAATAGACAAGACCTACTCCTTGCTCAGAGAACTGGACTCAACACGCCCGATTCACCGCACAAGAATATATCTGACCAGTAATAATCTTAAAACCTATGTATTGATATCTCTCTGTTAGTGTGTCAAGTGGGTGTAAAGCGGCCTAAACACAGCCGTGAAAAGCAGGTAAACCCCATTATAAAAATAAATTACTTTTAAAAACCCATGAAACAAAGACAGGGAAAGAGAGAGAAATTCTTACACAATTCGTTCAGGGGCTGTGATGCAACCTGGATTGACCATATCTAGACCCACAGCTGGATGAGACATAAGGGTGGACACTCTTGGGGCTGAGAGGTTGGGTGAGGTTGGGTGAGCAAACGCAGACCCTTTAAAGTAATACTGCGTGCTACCCATCGCATGGGTCCCAAATCTCCAGTTTCAAGGGCATCTTCCTACATCGAAAACATGCATGAGAAACCCAGAAGATGTTACACCGTGTGATGGGGAAAGGTTTCTAAAACGCACCTCATTTCTCATCTCCTTGTGCTCGGGTTCGCCATTCCAGCCACTTTACTAGCAATCTCCCTACTTGGAGCATCAGCACCTTTAACCTCCTGTTCCGTACAGGTTGCAATTTGTCCTGAGGATGAACGGGAAGACGGGGAACCAATGAGAGACTAGCTCTTGGTGTTGGGACAGGAACAGGTCACTCTATTTTCCCATCAGGCAGAAGAATTAACCACAGGCTCAGCCTGCCCCCCGGAACCAGAACAGGCCCTGAAGCCATCCTGCGCTTTTGCGGCCGGCTCCCAAAAAAGCGACTTGTAAAATGGAGCTTCAGGGCACTGCAATTCACAAACCTGCAGAGTTATAAATGATAACTCTCGTCCACAAATATATTGAGGGAAGGCAAAGAAGAGGATTAGAAATCAAGGCAGAATTGCAGGAAACAGATTTCAGGAGGTAGATTCGAATCGCCTTTAAAGCACATGAAAAGCGGCAAAACGTTGACAATGATGCCCTTGGCCAAAAAGGGCGTATGCGTTTTTTCCTGAATATATTCAGGAAAAAACGCATACGCCCTTTTTGGCCAACCAAGCAACCTGGAAAGGCAAATCAGCGCTACAAAGAAGTCTCGCTTCCCATCGGTCAAAAGGGCCATGCTGAAAAAAGTGTCAAAACCAGAAATGCAGGACAGGCCATGGAGAAATGGGAGCCTTGCTACACTGATGGGCGGGATGTAAATTGCCAACAGCCACTCTGGAGAAGTGTACGGTGTGTCTTGAAACATCTAAAAAACACAGCTTAGAGAGCATAGGGCACTTCCACGCATGGGGGGATAAAGTGGGAAAATTGAAAATCAGCAAGACACAAGCACCCCAAAGTTTAGGGCTGCTCTGTTGACAAGGACCTCCACTTCATTCCACCTTAAATATCCCAGGAAAGCGAAAAATGGATAAAAAAGTTGTGGTCCTTATGTACAATGGAATATCACTCAGCCATGAAATCAATGTCATAAGGCTAGTAGCAGCATGATGAGTGGATTTAGGTAAGACGATTCTAAGTGAAATAAGGCACACAGAAAAGGACACTTCTCATAAGGTGTCACTTATAGAGGGAATGTAAAAACCGTTACACTTGAACTGAATTACAAAACAGAACAGAGTCACACATGCAGAAAACACACTATGGCTGCTTAACGGGAAAGGTGAGGTGGGGTGATACATAAAACAAGAGTTTCAAATTAGCTCAGATACCGTTCCATAAACCCAATATGTAATAGACAAGACCTACTCCTTGCTCAGAGAACTGGACTCAACACGCCCGATTCACCGCACAAGAATATATCTGACTAGTAATAATCTTAAAACCTATGTATTGATATCTCTCTGTTAGTGTGTCAAGTGGGTGTAAAGCGGCCTAAACACAGCCGTGAAAAGCAGCTAAACCCCATTATAAAAATAAATTACTTTTAAAAACCCATGAAACAAAGACAGGGAAAGAGAGAGAAATTCTTACACAATTCGTTCAGGGGCTGTGATGCAACCTGGATTGACCATATCTAGACCCACAGCTGGATGAGACATAAGGGTGGACACTCTTGGGGCTGAGAGGTTTGGTGAGGTTGGGTGAGCAAACGCAGACCCTTTAAAGTAATACTGCGTGCTACCCATCGCATGGGTCCCAAATCTCCAGGTTCAAGGGCATCTTCCTACATCGAAAACATGCATGAGAAACCCAGAAGATGGTACACCGTGTGATGGGGAAAGGTTTCTAAAACGCACCTCATTTCTCATCTCCTTGTGCTCGGGTTCGCCATTCCAGCCACTTTACTAGCAATCTCCCTACTTGGAGCATCAGCACCTTTAACCTCCTGTTCCGTACAGGTTGCAATTTGTCCTGAGGATGAACGGGAAGACGGGGAACCAATGAGAGACTAGCTCTTGGTGTTGGGACAGGCACAGGTCACTCTATTTTCCCATCAGGCAGAAGAATTAACCACAGGCTCAGCCTGCCCCCCGGAACCAGAACAGGCCCTGAAGCCATCCTGCGCTTTTGCGGCCGGCTCCCAAAAAAGCGACTTGTAAAATGGAGCTTCAGGGCACTGCAATTCACAAACCTGCAGAGTTATAAATGATAACTCTCGTCCACAAATATATTGAGGGAAGGCAAAGAAGAGGATTTGAAATCAAGGCAGAATTGCAGGAAACAGATTTCAGGAGGTAGATTCGAATCGCCTTTAAAGCACATGAAAAGCGGCAAAACGTTGACAATGATGCCCTTGGCCAAAAAGGGCGTATGCGTTTTTTCCTGAATACATTCAGGAAAAAACGCATACGCCCTTTTTGGCCAGCTAAGCAACCTGGAAAGGCAAATCAGCGCTACAAAGAAGTCTCGCTTCCCATCGGTCAAAAGGGCCATGCTGAAAAAAGTGTCAAAACCAGAAATGCAGGACAGGCCATGGAGAAATGGGAGCCTTGCTACACTGATGGGCGGGATGTAAATTGCCAACAGCCACTCTGGAGAAGTGTACGGTGTGTCCTGAAACATCTAAAAAACACAGCTTAGAGAGCATAGGGCACTTCCATGCATGGGGGGATAAAGCGGGAAAATTGAAAATCAGCAAGACACAAGCACCCCAAAGTTTAGGGCTGCTCTGTTGACAAGGACCTCCACTTCCTTCCACCTTAAATATCCCAGGAAAGCGAAAAATGGATAAAAAAGTTGTGGTCCTTATGTACAATGGAATATCACTCAGCCATGAAATCAATGTCATAAGGCTAGTAGCAGCATGATGAGTGGATTTAGGTAAGACGATTCTAAGTGAAATAAGTCACACAGAAAAGGACACTTCTCATAAGGTGTTACTTATAGAGGGAATGTAAAAACCGTTACACTTGAACTGAATTACAAAACAGAACAGAGTCACACATGCAGAAAACACACTATGGCTGCTTAAGGGGAAAGGTGAGGTGGGGTGATACATAAAACAAGAGTTTCAAATTAGCTCAGATACCGTTCCATAAACCCAATATGTAATAGACAAGACCTACTCCTTGCTCAGAGAACTGGACTCAACACGCCCGATTCACCGCACAAGAATATATCTGACCAGTAATAATCTTAAAACCTATGTATTGATATCTCTCTGTTAGTGTGTCAAGTGGGTGTAAAGCGGCCTAAACACAGCCGTGAAAAGCAGCTAAACCCCATTATAAAAATAAATTACTTTTAAAAACCCATGAAACAAAGACAGGGAAAGAGAGAGAAATTCTTACACAATTCGTTCAGGGGCTGTGATGCAACCTGGATTGACCATATCTAGACCCACAGCTGGATGAGACATAAGGGTGGACACTCTTGGGGCTGAGAGGTTTGGTGAGGTTGGGTGAGCAAACGCAGACCCTTTAAAGTAATACTGCGTGCTACCCATCGCATGGGTCCCAAATCTCCAGGTTCAAGGGCATCTTCCTACATCGAAAACATGCATGAGAAACCCAGAAGATGGTACACCGTGTGATGGGGAAAGGTTTCTAAAACGCACCTCATTTCTCATCTCCTTGTGCTCGGGTTCGCCATTCCAGCCACTTTACTAGCAATCTCCCTACTTGGAGCATCAGCACCTTTAACCTCCTGTTCCGTACAGGTTGCAATTTGTCCTGAGGATGAACGGGAAGACGGGGAACCAATGAGAGACTAGCTCTTGGTGTTGGGACAGGCACAGGTCACTCTATTTTCCCATCAGGCAGAAGAATTAACCACAGGCTCAGCCTGCCCCCCGGAACCAGAACAGGCCCTGAAGCCATCCTGCGCTTTTGCGGCCGGCTCCCAAAAAAGCGACTTGTAAAATGGAGCTTCAGGGCACTGCAATTCACAAACCTGCAGAGTTATAAATGATAACTCTCGTCCACAAATATATTGAGGGAAGGCAAAGAAGAGGATTTGAAATCAAGGCAGAATTGCAGGAAACAGATTTCAGGAGGTAGATTCGAATCGCCTTTAAAGCACATGAAAAGCGGCAAAACGTTGACAATGATGCCCTTGGCCAAAAAGGGCGTATGCGTTTTTTCCTGAATACATTCAGGAAAAAACGCATACGCCCTTTTTGGCCAGCTAAGCAACCTGGAAAGGCAAATCAGCGCTACAAAGAAGTCTCGCTTCCCATCGGTCAAAAGGGCCATGCTGAAAAAAGTGTCAAAACCAGAAATGCAGGACAGGCCATGGAGAAATGGGAGCCTTGCTACACTGATGGGCGGGATGTAAATTGCCAACAGCCACTCTGGAGAAGTGTACGGTGTGTCCTGAAACATCTAAAAAACACAGCTTAGAGAGCATAGGGCACTTCCATGCATGGGGGGATAAAGCGGGAAAATTGAAAATCAGCAAGACACAAGCACCCCAAAGTTTAGGGCTGCTCTGTTGACAAGGACCTCCACTTCCTTCCACCTTAAATATCCCAGGAAAGCGAAAAATGGATAAAAAAGTTGTGGTCCTTATGTACAATGGAATATCACTCAGCCATGAAATCAATGTCATAAGGCTAGTAGCAGCATGATGAGTGGATTTAGGTAAGACGATTCTAAGTGAAATAAGTCACACAGAAAAGGACACTTCTCATAAGGTGTTACTTATAGAGGGAATGTAAAAACCGTTACACTTGAACTGAATTACAAAACAGAACAGAGTCACACATGCAGAAAACACACTATGGCTGCTTAAGGGGAAAGGTGAGGTGGGGTGATACATAAAACAAGAGTTTCAAATTAGCTCAGATACCGTTCCATAAACCCAATATGTAATAGACAAGACCTACTCCTTGCTCAGAGAACTGGACTCAACACGCCCGATTCACCGCACAAGAATATATCTGACCAGTAATAATCTTAAAACCTATGTATTGATATCTCTCTGTTAGTGTGTCAAGTGGGTGTAAAGCGGCCTAAACACAGCCGTGAAAAGCAGGTAAACCCCATTATAAAAATAAATTACTTTTAAAAACCCATGAAACAAAGACAGGGAAAGAGAGAGAAATTCTTACACAATTCGTTCAGGGGCTGTGATGCAACCTGGATTGACCATATCTAGACCCACAGCTGGATGAGACATAAGGGTGGACACTCTTGGGGCTGAGAGGTTGGGTGAGGTTGGGTGAGCAAACGCAGACCCTTTAAAGTAATACTGCGTGCTACCCATCGCATGGGTCCCAAATCTCCAGTTTCAAGGGCATCTTCCTACATCGAAAACATGCATGAGAAACCCAGAAGATGTTACACCGTGTGATGGGGAAAGGTTTCTAAAACGCACCTCATTTCTCATCTCCTTGTGCTCGGGTTCGCCATTCCAGCCACTTTACTAGCAATCTCCCTACTTGGAGCATCAGCACCTTTAACCTCCTGTTCCGTACAGGTTGCAATTTGTCCTGAGGATGAACGGGAAGACGGGGAACCAATGAGAGACTAGCTCTTGGTGTTGGGACAGGAACAGGTCACTCTATTTTCCCATCAGGCAGAAGAATTAACCACAGGCTCAGCCTGCCCCCCGGAACCAGAACAGGCCCTGAAGCCATCCTGCGCTTTTGCGGCCGGCTCCCAAAAAAGCGACTTGTAAAATGGAGCTTCAGGGCACTGCAATTCACAAACCTGCAGAGTTATAAATGATAACTCTCGTCCACAAATATATTGAGGGAAGGCAAAGAAGAGGATTAGAAATCAAGGCAGAATTGCAGGAAACAGATTTCAGGAGGTAGATTCGAATCGCCTTTAAAGCACATGAAAAGCGGCAAAACGTTGACAATGATGCCCTTGGCCAAAAAGGGCGTATGCGTTTTTTCCTGAATATATTCAGGAAAAAACGCATACGCCCTTTTTGGCCAACCAAGCAACCTGGAAAGGCAAATCAGCGCTACAAAGAAGTCTCGCTTCCCATCGGTCAAAAGGGCCATGCTGAAAAAAGTGTCAAAACCAGAAATGCAGGACAGGCCATGGAGAAATGGGAGCCTTGCTACACTGATGGGCGGGATGTAAATTGCCAACAGCCACTCTGGAGAAGTGTACGGTGTGTCTTGAAACATCTAAAAAACACAGCTTAGAGAGCATAGGGCACTTCCACGCATGGGGGGATAAAGTGGGAAAATTGAAAATCAGCAAGACACAAGCACCCCAAAGTTTAGGGCTGCTCTGTTGACAAGGACCTCCACTTCATTCCACCTTAAATATCCCAGGAAAGCGAAAAATGGATAAAAAAGTTGTGGTCCTTATGTACAATGGAATATCACTCAGCCATGAAATCAATGTCATAAGGCTAGTAGCAGCATGATGAGTGGATTTAGGTAAGACGATTCTAAGTGAAATAAGGCACACAGAAAAGGACACTTCTCATAAGGTGTCACTTATAGAGGGAATGTAAAAACCGTTACACTTGAACTGAATTACAAAACAGAACAGAGTCACACATGCAGAAAACACACTATGGCTGCTTAACGGGAAAGGTGAGGTGGGGTGATACATAAAACAAGAGTTTCAAATTAGCTCAGATACCGTTCCATAAACCCAATATGTAATAGACAAGACCTACTCCTTGCTCAGAGAACTGGACTCAACACGCCCGATTCACCGCACAAGAATATATCTGACTAGTAATAATCTTAAAACCTATGTATTGATATCTCTCTGTTAGTGTGTCAAGTGGGTGTAAAGCGGCCTAAACACAGCCGTGAAAAGCAGCTAAACCCCATTATAAAAATAAATTACTTTTAAAAACCCATGAAACAAAGACAGGGAAAGAGAGAGAAATTCTTACACAATTCGTTCAGGGGCTGTGATGCAACCTGGATTGACCATATCTAGACCCACAGCTGGATGAGACATAAGGGTGGACACTCTTGGGGCTGAGAGGTTTGGTGAGGTTGGGTGAGCAAACGCAGACCCTTTAAAGTAATACTGCGTGCTACCCATCGCATGGGTCCCAAATCTCCAGGTTCAAGGGCATCTTCCTACATCGAAAACATGCATGAGAAACCCAGAAGATGGTACACCGTGTGATGGGGAAAGGTTTCTAAAACGCACCTCATTTCTCATCTCCTTGTGCTCGGGTTCGCCATTCCAGCCACTTTACTAGCAATCTCCCTACTTGGAGCATCAGCACCTTTAACCTCCTGTTCCGTACAGGTTGCAATTTGTCCTGAGGATGAACGGGAAGACGGGGAACCAATGAGAGACTAGCTCTTGGTGTTGGGACAGGCACAGGTCACTCTATTTTCCCATCAGGCAGAAGAATTAACCACAGGCTCAGCCTGCCCCCCGGAACCAGAACAGGCCCTGAAGCCATCCTGCGCTTTTGCGGCCGGCTCCCAAAAAAGCGACTTGTAAAATGGAGCTTCAGGGCACTGCAATTCACAAACCTGCAGAGTTATAAATGATAACTCTCGTCCACAAATATATTGAGGGAAGGCAAAGAAGAGGATTTGAAATCAAGGCAGAATTGCAGGAAACAGATTTCAGGAGGTAGATTCGAATCGCCTTTAAAGCACATGAAAAGCGGCAAAACGTTGACAATGATGCCCTTGGCCAAAAAGGGCGTATGCGTTTTTTCCTGAATACATTCAGGAAAAAACGCATACGCCCTTTTTGGCCAGCTAAGCAACCTGGAAAGGCAAATCAGCGCTACAAAGAAGTCTCGCTTCCCATCGGTCAAAAGGGCCATGCTGAAAAAAGTGTCAAAACCAGAAATGCAGGACAGGCCATGGAGAAATGGGAGCCTTGCTACACTGATGGGCGGGATGTAAATTGCCAACAGCCACTCTGGAGAAGTGTACGGTGTGTCCTGAAACATCTAAAAAACACAGCTTAGAGAGCATAGGGCACTTCCACGCATGGGGGGATAAAGTGGGAAAATTGAAAATCAGCAAGACACAAGCACCCCAAAGTTTAGGGCTGCTCTGTTGACAAGGACCTCCACTTCCTTCCACCTTAAATATCCCAGGAAAGCGAAAAATGGATAAAAAAGTTGTGGTCCTTATATACAATGGAATATCACTCAGCCATGAAATCAATGTCATAAGGCTAGTAGCAGCATGATGAGTGGATTTAGGTAAGACGATTCTAAGTGAAATAAGTCACACAGAAAAGGACACTTCTCATAAGGTGTCACTTATAGAGGGAATGTAAAAACCGTTACACTTGAACGGAATTACAAAACAGAACAGAGTCACACATGCAGAAAACACACTATGGCTGCTTAACGGGAAAGGTGAGGTGGGGTGATACATAAAACAAGAGTTTCAAATTAGCTCAGATACCGTTCCATAAACCCAATATGTAATAGACAAGACCTACTCCTTGCTCAGAGAACTGGACTCTACACGCCCGATTCACCGCACAAGAATATATCTGACCAGTAATAATCTTAAAACCTATGTATTGATATCTCTCTGTTAGTGTGTCAAGTGGGTGTAAAGCGGCCTAAACACAGCCGTGAAAAGCAGCTAAACCCCATTATAAAAATAAATTACTTTTAAAAACCCATGAAACAAAGACAGGGAAAGAGAGAGAAATTCTTAGACAATTCGTTCAGGGGCTGTGATGCAACCTGGATTGACCATATCTAGACCCACAGCTGGAGGAGACATAAGGGTGGACAATCTTGGGGCTGAGAGGTTTGGTGAGGTTGGGTGAGCAAACGCAGACCCTTTAAAGTAATACTGCGTGCTACCCATCACATGGGTCCCAAATCTCCAGGTTCAAGGGCATCTTCCTACATCGAAAACATGCATGAGAAACCCAGAAGATGGTACACCGTGTGATGGGGAAAGGTTTCTAAAACGCACCTCATTTCTCATCTCCTTGTGCTCGGGTTCGCCATTCCAGCCACTTTACTAGCAATCTCCCTACTTGGAGCATCAGCACCTTTAACCTCCTGTTCCGTACAGGTTGCAATTTGTCCTGAGGATGAACGTGAAGACGGGGAACCAATGAGAGACTAGCGCTTGGTGTTGGGACAGGCACAGGTCACTCTATTTTCCCATCAGGAAGAAGAATTAACCACAGGCTCAGCCTGCCCCCCGGAATCAGAACAGGGCCTGAAGCCATCCTGCGCTTTTGTGGCCGGCTCCCAAAAAAGCGACTTGTAAAATGGAGCTTCAGGGCACTGCAATTCACAAACCTGCAGAGTTATAAATGATAACTCTCGTCCACAAATATATTGAGGGAAGGCAAGAAGAGGATTTGAAATCAAGGCAGAATTGCAGGAAACAGATTTCAGGAGGTAGATTCGAATCGCCTTTAAAGCACATGAAAAGCGGCAAAACGTTGACAATGATGCCCTTGGCCAAAAAGGGCGTATGCGTTTTTTCCTGAATATATTCAGGAAAAAACGCATACGCCCTTTTTGGCCAACCAAGAAACCTGGAAAGGCAAATCAGCGCGACAAAGAAGTCTCGCTTCCCATCGGTCAAAAGGGCCATGCTGAAAAAAGTGTCAAAACCAGAAATGCAGGACAGGCCATGGAGAAATGGGAGCCTTGCTACACTGATGGGCGGGATGTAAATTGCCAACAGCCACTCTGGAGAAGTGTACGGTGTGTCCTGAAACATCTAAAAAACACAGCTTAGAGAGCATAGGGCACTTCCACGCATGGGGGGATAAAGCGGGAAAATTGAAAATCAGCAAGACACAAGCACCCCAAAGTTTAGGGCTGCTCTGTTGACAAGGACCTCCACTTCATTCCACCTTAAATATCCCAGGAAAGCGAAAAATGGATAAAAAAGTTGTGGTCCTTATGTACAATGGAATATCACTCAGCCATGAAATCAATGTCATAAGGCTAGTAGCAGCATGATGAGTGGATTTAGGTAAGACGATTCTAAGTGAAATAAGTCACACAGAAAAGGACACTTCTCATAAGGTGTCACTTATAGAGGGAATGTAAAAACCGTTACACTTGAACTGAATTACAAAACAGAACAGAGTCACACATGCAGAAAACACACTATGGCTGCTTAACGGGAAAGGTGAGGTGGGGTGATACATAAAACAAGAGTTTCAAATTAGCTCAGATACCGTTCCATAAACCCAATATGTAATAGACAAGACCTACTCCTTGCTCAGAGAACTGGACTCAACACGCCCGATTCACCGCTCAAGAATATATCTGACTAGTAATAATCTTAAAACCTATGTATTGATATCTCTCTGTTAGTGTGTCAAGTGGGTGTAAAGCGGCCTAAACACAGCCGTGAAAAGCAGCTAAACCCCATTATAAAAATAAATTACTTTTAAAAACCCATGAAACAAAGACAGGGAAAGAGAGAGAAATTCTTACACAATTCGTTCAGGGGCTGTGATGCAACCTGGATTGACCATATCTAGACCCACAGCTGGATGAGACATAAGGGTGGACACTCTTGGGGCTGAGAGGTTTGGTGAGGTTGGGTGAGCAAACGCAGACCCTTTAAAGTAATACTGCGTGCTACCCATCGCATGGGTCCCAAATCTCCAGGTTCAAGGGCATCTTCCTACATCGAAAACATGCATGAGAAACCCAGAAGATGGTACACCGTGTGATGGGGAAAGGTTTCTAAAACGCACCTCATTTCTCATCTCCTTGTGCTCGGGTTCGCCATTCCAGCCACTTTACTAGCAATCTCCCTACTTGGAGCATCAGCACCTTTAACCTCCTGTTCCGTACAGGTTGCAATTTGTCCTGAGGATGAACGGGAAGACGGGGAACCAATGAGAGACTAGCTCTTGGTGTTGGGACAGGCACAGGTCACTCTATTTTCCCATCAGGAAGAAGAATTAACCACAGGCTCAGCCTGCCCCCCGGAACCAGAACAGGGCCTGAAGCCATCCTGCGCTTTTGCGGCCGGCTCCCAAAAAAGCGACATGTAAAATGGAGCTTCAGGGCACTGCAATTCACAAACCTGCAGAGTTATAAATGATAACTCTCGTCCACAAATATATTGAGGGAAGGCAAAGAAGAGGATTTGAAATCAAGGCAGAATTGCAGGAAACAGATTTCAAGAGGTAGATTCGAATCGCCTTTAAAGCACATGAAAAGCGGCAAAACGTTGACAATGATGCCCTTGGCCAAAAAGGGCGTATGCGTTTTTTCCTGAATATATTCAGGAAAAAACGCATACGCCCTTTTTGGCCAGCCAAGCAACCTGGAAAGGCAAATCAGCGCTACAAAGAAGTCTCGTTTCCCATCGGTCAAAATGGCCATGCTGAGAAAAGTGTCAAAACCAGAAATGCAGGACAGGCCATGGAGAAATGGGAGCCTTGCTACCCTGATGGGCGGGATGTAAATTGCCAACAGCCACTCTGGAGAAGTGTACGGTGTGTCCTGAAACATCTAAAAAACACAGCTTAGAGAGCATAGGGCACTTCCACGCATGGGGGGATAAAGTGGGAAAATTGAAAATCAGCAAGACACAAGCACCCCAAAGTTTAGGGCTGCTCTGTTGACAAGGACCTCCACTTCCTTCCACCTTAAATATCCCAGGAAAGCGAAAAATGGATAAAAAAGTTGTGGTCCTTATATACAATGGAATATCACTCAGCCATGAAATCAATGTCATAAGGCTAGTAGCAGCATGATGAGTGGATTTAGGTAAGACGATTCTAAGTGAAATAAGTCACACAGAAAAGGACACTTCTCATAAGGTGTCACTTATAGAGGGAATGTAAAAACCGTTACACTTGAACTGAATTACAAAACAGAACAGAGTCACACATGCAGAAAACACACTATGGCTGCTTAACGGGAAAGGTGAGGTGGGGTGATACATAAAACAAGAGTTTCAAATTAGCTCAGATACCGTTCCATAAACCCAATATGTAATAGACAAGACCTACTCCTTGCTCAGAGAACTGGACTCAACACGCCCGATTCACCGCACAAGAATATATCTGACCAGTAATAATCTTAAAACTTATGTATTGATATCTCTCTGTTAGTGTGTCAAGTGGGTGTAAAGCGGCCTAAACACAGCCGTGAAAAGCAGCTAAACCCCATTATAAAAATAAATTACTTTTAAAAACCCATGAAACAAAGACAGGGAAAGAGAGAGAAATTCTTACACAATTCGTTCAGGGGCTGTGATGCAACCTGGATTGACCATATCTAGACCCACAGCTGGATGAGACATAAGGGTGGACACTCTTGGGGCTGAGAGGTTTGGTGAGGTTGGGTGAGCAAATGCAGACCCTTTAAAGTAATACTGCGTGCTACCCATCGCATGGGTCCCAAATCTCCAGGTTCAAGGGCATCTTCCTACATCGAAAACATGCATGAGAAACCCAGAAGATGGTACACCGTGTGATGGGGAAAGGTTTCTAAAACGCACCTCATTTCTCATCTCCTTGTGCTCGGGTTCGCCATTCCAGCCACTTTACTAGCAATCTCCCTACTTGGAGCATCAGCACCTTTAACCTCCTGTTCCGTACAGGTTGCAATTTGTCCTGAGGATGAACGTGAAGACGGGGAACCAATGAGAGACTAGCGCTTGGTGTTGGGACAGGCACAGGTCACTCTATTTTCCCATCAGGAAGAAGAATTAACCACAGGCTCAGCCTGCCCCCCGGAACCAGAACAGGGCCTGAAGCCATCCTGCGCTTTTGCGGCCGGCTCCCAAAAAAGCGACTTGTAAAATGGAGCTTCAGGGCACTGCAATTCACAAACCTGCAGAGTTATAAATGATAACTCTCGTCCACAAATATATTGAGGGAAGGCAAAGAAGAGGATTTGAAATCAAGGCAGAATTGCAGGAAACAGATTTCAGGAGGTAGATTCGAATCGCCTTTAAAGCACATGAAAAGCGGCAAAACGTTGACAATGATGCCCTTGGCCAAAAAGGGCGTATGCGTTTTTTCCTGAATATATTCAGGAAAAAACGCATACGCCCTTTTTGGCCAGCCAAGCAACCTGGAAAGGCAAATCAGCGCTACAAAGAAGTCTCGTTTCCCATCGGTCAAAAGGGCCATGCTGAGAAAAGTGTCAAAACCAGAAATGCAGGACAGGCCATGGAGAAATGGGAGCCTTGCTACACTGATGGGCGGGATGTAAATTGCCAACAGCCACTCTGGAGAAGTGTACGGTGTGTCCTGAAACATCTAAAAAACACAGCTTAGAGAGCATAGGGCACTTCCATGCATGGGGGGATAAAGCGGGAAAATTGAAAATCAGCAAGACACAAGCACCCCAAAGTTTAGGGCTGCTCTGTTGACAAGGACCTCCACTTCCTTCCACCTTAAATATCCCAGGAAAGCGAAAAATGGATAAAAAAGTTGTGGTCCTTATGTACAATGGAATATCACTCAGCCAAGAAATCAATGTCATAAGGCTAGTAGCAGCATGATGAGTGGATTTAGGTAAGACGATTCTAAGTGAAATAAGTCACACAGAAAAGGACACTTCTCATAAGGTGTTACTTATAGAGGGAATGTAAAAACCGTTACACTTGAACTGAATTACAAAACAGAACAGAGTCACACATGCAGAAAACACACTATGGCTGCTTAAGGGGAAAGGTGAGGTGGGGTGATACATAAAACAAGAGTTTCAAATTAGCTCAGATACCGTTCCATAAACCCAATATGTAATAGACAAGACCTACTCCTTGCTCAGAGAACTGGACTCAACACGCCTCATTCACCGCACAAGAATATATCTGACCAGTAATAATCTTAAAACCTATGTATTGATATCTCTCTGTTAGTGTGTCAAGTGGGTGTAAAGCGGCCTAAACACAGCCGTGAAAAGCAGGTAAACCCCATTATAAAAATAAATTACTTTTAAAAACCCATGAAACAAAGACAGGGAAAGAGAGAGAAATTCTTACACAATTCGTTCAGGGGCTGTGATGCAACCTGGATTGACCATATCTAGACCCACAGCTGGATGAGACATAAGGGTGGACACTCTTGGGGCTGAGAGGTTTGGTGAGGTTGGGTGAGCAAACGCAGACCCTTTAAAGTAATACTGCGTGCTACCCATCGCATGGGTCCCAAATCTCCAGGTTCAAGGGCATCTTCCTACATCGAAAACATGCATGAGAAACCCAGAAGATGGTACACCGTGTGATGGGGAAAGGTTTCTAAAACGCACCTCATTTCTCATCTCCTTGTGCTCGGGTTCGCCATTCCAGCCACTTTACTAGCAATCTCCCTACTTGGAGCATCAGCACCTTTAACCTCCTGTTCCGTACAGGTTGCAATTTGTCCTGAGGATGAACGGGAAGACGGGGAACCAATGAGAGACTAGCTCTTGGTGTTGGGACAGGCACAGGTCACTCTATTTTCCCATCAGGAAGAAGAATTAACCACAGGCTCAGCCTGCACCCCGGAACCAGAACAGGGCATGAAGCCATCCTGCGCTTTTGCGGCCGGCTCCCAAAAAAGCGACTTGTAAAATGGAGCTTCAGGGCACTGCAATTCACAAACCTGCAGAGTTATAAATGATAACTCTCGTCCACAAATATATTGAGGGAAGGCAAAGAAGAGGATTTGAAATCAAGGCAGAATTGCAGGAAACAGATTTCAGGAGGTAGATTCGAATCGCCTTTAAAGCACATGAAAAGCGGCAAAACGTTGACAATGATGCCCTTGGCCAAAAAGGGCGTATGCGTTTTTTCCTGAATATATTCAGGAAAAAACGCATACGCCCTTTTTGGCCAACCAAGCAACCTGGAAAGGCAAATCAGCGCTACAAAGAAGTCTCGCTTCCCATCGGTCAAAAGGGCCATGCTGAAAAAAGTGTCAAAACCAGAAATGCAGGACAGGCCATGGAGAAATGGGAGCCTTGCTACACTGATGGGCGGGATGTAAATTGCCAACAGCCACTCTGGAGAAGTGTACGGTGTGTCCTGAAACATCTAAAAAACACAGCTTAGAGAGCATAGGGCACTTCCACGCATGGGGGGATAAAGCGGGAAAATTGAAAATCAGCAAGACACAAGCACCCCAAAGTTTAGGGCTGCTCTGTTGACAAGGACCTCCACTTCATTCCACCTTAAATATCCCAGGAAAGCGAAAAATGGATAAAAAAGTTGTGGTCCTTATGTACAATGGAATATCACTCAGCCATGAAATCAATGTCATAAGGCTAGTAGCAGCATGATGAGTGGATTTAGGTAAGACGATTCTAAGTGAAATAAGTCACACAGAAAAGGACACTTCTCATAAGGTGTCACTTATAGAGGGAATGTAAAAACCGTTACACTTGAACTGAATTACAAAACAGAACAGAGTCACACATGCAGAAAACACACTATGGCTGCTTAACGGGAAAGGTGAGGTGGGGTGATACATAAAACAAGAGTTTCAAATTAGCTCAGATACCGTTCCATAAACCCAATATGTAATAGACAAGACCTACTCCTTGCTCAGAGAACTGGACTCAACACGCCCGATTCACCGCTCAAGAATATATCTGACTAGTAATAATCTTAAAACCTATGTATTGATATCTCTCTGTTAGTGTGTCAAGTGGGTGTAAAGCGGCCTAAACACAGCCGTGAAAAGCAGCTAAACCCCATTATAAAAATAAATTACTTTTAAAAACCCATGAAACAAAGACAGGGAAAGAGAGAGAAATTCTTACACAATTCGTTCAGGGGCTGTGATGCAACCTGGATTGACCATATCTAGACCCACAGCTGGATGAGACATAAGGGTGGACACTCTTGGGGCTGAGAGGTTTGGTGAGGTTGGGTGAGCAAACGCAGACCCTTTAAAGTAATACTGCGTGCTACCCATCGCATGGGTCCCAAATCTCCAGGTTCAAGGGCATCTTCCTACATCGAAAACATGCATGAGAAACCCAGAAGATGGTACACCGTGTGATGGGGAAAGGTTTCTAAAACGCACCTCATTTCTCATCTCCTTGTGCTCGGGTTCGCCATTCCAGCCACTTTACTAGCAATCTCCCTACTTGGAGCATCAGCACCTTTAACCTCCTGTTCCGTACAGGTTGCAATTTGTCCTGAGGATGAACGGGAAGACGGGGAACCAATGAGAGACTAGCTCTTGGTGTTGGGACAGGCACAGGTCACTCTATTTTCCCATCAGGAAGAAGAATTAACCACAGGCTCAGCCTGCCCCCCGGAACCAGAACAGGGCCTGAAGCCATCCTGCGCTTTTGCGGCCGGCTCCCAAAAAAGCGACATGTAAAATGGAGCTTCAGGGCACTGCAATTCACAAACCTGCAGAGTTATAAATGATAACTCTCGTCCACAAATATATTGAGGGAAGGCAAAGAAGAGGATTTGAAATCAAGGCAGAATTGCAGGAAACAGATTTCAAGAGGTAGATTCGAATCGCCTTTAAAGCACATGAAAAGCGGCAAAACGTTGACAATGATGCCCTTGGCCAAAAAGGGCGTATGCGTTTTTTCCTGAATATATTCAGGAAAAAACGCATACGCCCTTTTTGGCCAGCCAAGCAACCTGGAAAGGCAAATCAGCGCTACAAAGAAGTCTCGTTTCCCATCGGTCAAAATGGCCATGCTGAGAAAAGTGTCAAAACCAGAAATGCAGGACAGGCCATGGAGAAATGGGAGCCTTGCTACCCTGATGGGCGGGATGTAAATTGCCAACAGCCACTCTGGAGAAGTGTACGGTGTGTCCTGAAACATCTAAAAAACACAGCTTAGAGAGCATAGGGCACTTCCACGCATGGGGGGATAAAGTGGGAAAATTGAAAATCAGCAAGACACAAGCACCCCAAAGTTTAGGGCTGCTCTGTTGACAAGGACCTCCACTTCCTTCCACCTTAAATATCCCAGGAAAGCGAAAAATGGATAAAAAAGTTGTGGTCCTTATATACAATGGAATATCACTCAGCCATGAAATCAATGTCATAAGGCTAGTAGCAGCATGATGAGTGGATTTAGGTAAGACGATTCTAAGTGAAATAAGTCACACAGAAAAGGACACTTCTCATAAGGTGTCACTTATAGAGGGAATGTAAAAACCGTTACACTTGAACTGAATTACAAAACAGAACAGAGTCACACATGCAGAAAACACACTATGGCTGCTTAACGGGAAAGGTGAGGTGGGGTGATACATAAAACAAGAGTTTCAAATTAGCTCAGATACCGTTCCATAAACCCAATATGTAATAGACAAGACCTACTCCTTGCTCAGAGAACTGGACTCAACACGCCCGATTCACCGCACAAGAATATATCTGACCAGTAATAATCTTAAAACTTATGTATTGATATCTCTCTGTTAGTGTGTCAAGTGGGTGTAAAGCGGCCTAAACACAGCCGTGAAAAGCAGCTAAACCCCATTATAAAAATAAATTACTTTTAAAAACCCATGAAACAAAGACAGGGAAAGAGAGAGAAATTCTTACACAATTCGTTCAGGGGCTGTGATGCAACCTGGATTGACCATATCTAGACCCACAGCTGGATGAGACATAAGGGTGGACACTCTTGGGGCTGAGAGGTTTGGTGAGGTTGGGTGAGCAAATGCAGACCCTTTAAAGTAATACTGCGTGCTACCCATCGCATGGGTCCCAAATCTCCAGGTTCAAGGGCATCTTCCTACATCGAAAACATGCATGAGAAACCCAGAAGATGGTACACCGTGTGATGGGGAAAGGTTTCTAAAACGCACCTCATTTCTCATCTCCTTGTGCTCGGGTTCGCCATTCCAGCCACTTTACTAGCAATCTCCCTACTTGGAGCATCAGCACCTTTAACCTCCTGTTCCGTACAGGTTGCAATTTGTCCTGAGGATGAACGTGAAGACGGGGAACCAATGAGAGACTAGCGCTTGGTGTTGGGACAGGCACAGGTCACTCTATTTTCCCATCAGGAAGAAGAATTAACCACAGGCTCAGCCTGCCCCCCGGAACCAGAACAGGGCCTGAAGCCATCCTGCGCTTTTGCGGCCGGCTCCCAAAAAAGCGACTTGTAAAATGGAGCTTCAGGGCACTGCAATTCACAAACCTGCAGAGTTATAAATGATAACTCTCGTCCACAAATATATTGAGGGAAGGCAAAGAAGAGGATTTGAAATCAAGGCAGAATTGCAGGAAACAGATTTCAGGAGGTAGATTCGAATCGCCTTTAAAGCACATGAAAAGCGGCAAAACGTTGACAATGATGCCCTTGGCCAAAAAGGGCGTATGCGTTTTTTCCTGAATATATTCAGGAAAAAACGCATACGCCCTTTTTGGCCAGCCAAGCAACCTGGAAAGGCAAATCAGCGCTACAAAGAAGTCTCGTTTCCCATCGGTCAAAATGGCCATGCTGAGAAAAGTGTCAAAACCAGAAATGCAGGACAGGCCATGGAGAAATGGGAGCCTTGCTACACTGATGGGCGGGATGTAAATTGCCAACAGCCACTCTGGAGAAGTGTACGGTGTGTCCTGAAACATCTAAAAAACACAGCTTAGAGAGCATAGGGCACTTCCACGCATGGGGGGATAAAGTGGGAAAATTGAAAATCAGCAAGACACAAGCACCCCAAAGTTTAGGGCTGCTCTGTTGACAAGGACCTCCACTTCCTTCCACCTTAAATATCCCAGGAAAGCGAAAAATGGATAAAAAAGTTGTGGTCCTTATATACAATGGAATATCACTCAGCCATGAAATCAATGTCATAAGGCTAGTAGCAGCATGATGAGTGGATTTAGGTAAGACGATTCTAAGTGAAATAAGTCACACAGAAAAGGACACTTCTCATAAGGTGTCACTTATAGAGGGAATGTAAAAACCGTTACACTTGAACGGAATTACAAAACAGAACAGAGTCACACATGCAGAAAACACACTATGGCTGCTTAACGGGAAAGGTGAGGTGGGGTGATACATAAAACAAGAGTTTCAAATTAGCTCAGATACCGTTCCATAAACCCAATATGTAATAGACAAGACCTACTCCTTGCTCAGAGAACTGGACTCTACACGCCCGATTCACCGCACAAGAATATATCTGACCAGTAATAATCTTAAAACCTATGTATTGATATCTCTCTGTTAGTGTGTCAAGTGGGTGTAAAGCGGCCTAAACACAGCCGTGAAAAGCAGCTAAACCCCATTATAAAAATAAATTACTTTTAAAAACCCATGAAACAAAGACAGGGAAAGAGAGAGAAATTCTTAGACAATTCGTTCAGGGGCTGTGATGCAACCTGGATTGACCATATCTAGACCCACAGCTGGAGGAGACATAAGGGTGGACAATCTTGGGGCTGAGAGGTTTGGTGAGGTTGGGTGAGCAAACGCAGACCCTTTAAAGTAATACTGCGTGCTACCCATCACATGGGTCCCAAATCTCCAGGTTCAAGGGCATCTTCCTACATCGAAAACATGCATGAGAAACCCAGAAGATGGTACACCGTGTGATGGGGAAAGGTTTCTAAAACGCACCTCATTTCTCATCTCCTTGTGCTCGGGTTCGCCATTCCAGCCACTTTACTAGCAATCTCCCTACTTGGAGCATCAGCACCTTTAACCTCCTGTTCCGTACAGGTTGCAATTTGTCCTGAGGATGAACGTGAAGACGGGGAACCAATGAGAGACTAGCGCTTGGTGTTGGGACAGGCACAGGTCACTCTATTTTCCCATCAGGAAGAAGAATTAACCACAGGCTCAGCCTGCCCCCCGGAATCAGAACAGGGCCTGAAGCCATCCTGCGCTTTTGTGGCCGGCTCCCAAAAAAGCGACTTGTAAAATGGAGCTTCAGGGCACTGCAATTCACAAACCTGCAGAGTTATAAATGATAACTCTCGTCCACAAATATATTGAGGGAAGGCAAGAAGAGGATTTGAAATCAAGGCAGAATTGCAGGAAACAGATTTCAGGAGGTAGATTCGAATCGCCTTTAAAGCACATGAAAAGCGGCAAAACGTTGACAATGATGCCCTTGGCCAAAAAGGGCGTATGCGTTTTTTCCTGAATATATTCAGGAAAAAACGCATACGCCCTTTTTGGCCAACCAAGAAACCTGGAAAGGCAAATCAGCGCGACAAAGAAGTCTCGCTTCCCATCGGTCAAAAGGGCCATGCTGAAAAAAGTGTCAAAACCAGAAATGCAGGACAGGCCATGGAGAAATGGGAGCCTTGCTACACTGATGGGCGGGATGTAAATTGCCAACAGCCACTCTGGAGAAGTGTACGGTGTGTCCTGAAACATCTAAAAAACACAGCTTAGAGAGCATAGGGCACTTCCACGCATGGGGGGATAAAGCGGGAAAATTGAAAATCAGCAAGACACAAGCACCCCAAAGTTTAGGGCTGCTCTGTTGACAAGGACCTCCACTTCCTTCCACCTTAAATATCCCAGGAAAGCGAAAAATGGATAAAAAAGTTGTGGTCCTTATGTACAATGGAATATCACTCAGCCATGAAATCAATGTCATAAGGCTAGTAGCAGCATGATGAGTGGATTTAGGTAAGACGATTCTAAGTGAAATAAGTCACACAGAAAAGGACACTTCTCATAAGGTGTCACTTGTAGAGGGAATGTAAAAACCGTTACACTTGAACTGAATTACAAAACAGAACAGAGTCACACATGCAGAAAACACACTATGGCTGCTTAAGGGGAAAGGTGAGGTGGGGTGATACATAAAACAAGAGTTTCAAATTAGCTCAGATACCGTTCCATAAACCCAATCTGTAATAGACAAGACCTACTCCTTGCTCAGAGAACTGGACTCAACACGCCCGATTCACCGCACAAGAATATATCTGACCAGTAATAATCTTAAAACCTATGTATTGATATCTCTCTGTTAGTGTGTCAAGTTGGTGTAAAGCGGCCTAAACACAGCCGTGAAAAGCAGGTAAACCCCATTATAAAAATAAACTACTTTTAAAAACCCATGAAACAAAGACAGGGAAAGAGAGAGAAATTCTTACACAATTCGTTCAGGGGCTGTGATGCAACCTGGATTGACCATATCTAGACCCACAGCTGGATGAGACATAAGGGTGGACACTCTTTGGGCTGAGAGGTTTGGTGAGGTTGGGTGAGCAAACGCAGACCCTTTAAAGTAATACTGCGTGCTACCCATCGCATGGGTCCCAAATCTCCAGTTTCAAGGGCATCTTCCTACATCGAAAACATGCATGAGAAACCCAGAAGATGGTACACCATGTGATGGGGAAAGGTTTCTAAAACGCACCTCATTTCTCATCTCCTTGTGCTCGGGTTCGCCATTCCAGCCACTTTACTAGCAATCTCCCTACTTGGAGCATCAGCACCTTTAACCTCCTGTTCCGTACAGGTTGCAATTTGTCCTGAGGATGAACGTGAAGACGGGGAACCAATGAGAGACTAGCGCTTGGTGTTGGGACAGGCACAGGTCACTCTATTTTCCCATCAGGAAGAAGAATTAACCACAGGCTCAGCCTGCCCCCCGGAATCAGAACAGGGCCTGAAGCCATCCTGCGCTTTTGTGGCCGGCTCCCAAAAAAGCGACTTGTAAAATGGAGCTTCAGGGCACTGCAATTCACAAACCTGCAGAGTTATAAATGATAACTCTCGTCCACAAATATATTGAGGGAAGGCAAGAAGAGGATTTGAAATCAAGGCAGAATTGCAGGAAACAGATTTCAGGAGGTAGATTCGAATCGCCTTTAAAGCACATGAAAAGCGGCAAAACGTTGACAATGATGCCCTTGGCCAAAAAGGGCGTATGCGTTTTTTCCTGAATATATTCAGGAAAAAACGCATACGCCCTTTTTGGCCAACCAAGAAACCTGGAAAGGCAAATCAGCGCGACAAAGAAGTCTCGCTTCCCATCGGTCAAAAGGGCCATGCTGAAAAAAGTGTCAAAACCAGAAATGCAGGACAGGCCATGGAGAAATGGGAGCCTTGCTACACTGATGGGCGGGATGTAAATTGCCAACAGCCACTCTGGAGAAGTGTACGGTGTGTCCTGAAACATCTAAAAAACACAGCTTAGAGAGCATAGGGCACTTCCACGCATGGGGGGATAAAGCGGGAAAATTGAAAATCAGCAAGACACAAGCACCCCAAAGTTTAGGGCTGCTCTGTTGACAAGGACCTCCACTTCCTTCCACCTTAAATATCCCAGGAAAGCGAAAAATGGATAAAAAAGTTGTGGTCCTTATGTACAATGGAATATCACTCAGCCATGAAATCAATGTCATAAGGCTAGTAGCAGCATGATGAGTGGATTTAGGTAAGACGATTCTAAGTGAAATAAGTCACACAGAAAAGGACACTTCTCATAAGGTGTCACTTGTAGAGGGAATGTAAAAACCGTTACACTTGAACTGAATTACAAAACAGAACAGAGTCACACATGCAGAAAACACACTATGGCTGCTTAAGGGGAAAGGTGAGGTGGGGTGATACATAAAACAAGAGTTTCAAATTAGCTCAGATACCGTTCCATAAACCCAATATGGAATAGACAAGACCTACTCCTTGCTCAGAGAACTGGACTCAACACGCCCGATTCACCGCACAAGAATATATCTGACCAGTAATAATCTTAAAACCTATGTATTGATATCTCTCTGTTAGTGTGTCAAGTTGGTGTAAAGCGGCCTAAACACAGCCGTGAAAAGCAGGTAAACCCCATTATAAAAATAAACTACTTTTAAAAACCCATGAAACAAAGACAGGGAAAGAGAGAGAAATTCTTACACAATTCGTTCAGGGGCTGTGATGCAACCTGGATTGACCATATCTAGACCCACAGCTGGATGAGACATAAGGGTGGACACTCTTGGGGCTGAGAGGTTTGGTGAGGTTGGGTGAGCAAATGCAGACCCTTTAAAGTAATACTGCGTGCTACCCATCGCATGGGTCCCAAATCTCCAGTTTCAAGGGCATCTTCCTACATCGAAAACATGCATGAGAAACCCAGAAGATGGTACACCATGTGATGGGGAAAGGTTTCTAAAACGCACCTCATTTCTCATCTCCTTGTGCTCGGGTTCGCCATTCCAGCCACTTTACTAGCAATCTCCCTACTTGGAGCATCAGCACCTTTAACCTCCTGTTCCGTACAGGTTGCAATTTGTCCTGAGGATGAACGTGAAGACGGGGAACCAATGAGAGACTAGCGCTTGGTGTTGGGACAGGCACAGGTCACTCTATTTTCCCATCAGGCAGAAGAATTAACCACAGGCTCAGCCTGCCCCCCGGAATCAGAACAGGGCCTGAAGCCATCCTGCGCTTTTGTGGCCGGCTCCCAAAAAAGCGACTTGTAAAATGGAGCTTCAGGGCACTGCAATTCACAAACCTGCAGAGTTATAAATGATAACTCTCGTCCACAAATATATTGAGGGAAGGCAAGAAGAGGATTTGAAATCAAGGCAGAATTGCAGGAAACAGATTTCAGGAGGTAGATTCGAATCGCCTTTAAAGCACATGAAAAGCGGCAAAACGTTGACAATGATGCCCTTGGCCAAAAAGGGCGTATGCGTTTTTTCCTGAATATATTCAGGAAAAAACGCATACGCCCTTTTTGGCCAACCAAGAAACCTGGAAAGGCAAATCAGCGCGACAAAGAAGTCTCGCTTCCCATCGGTCAAAAGGGCCATGCTGAAAAAAGTGTCAAAACCAGAAATGCAGGACAGGCCATGGAGAAATGGGAGCCTTGCTACACTGATGGGCGGGATGTAAATTGCCAACAGCCACTCTGGAGAAGTGTACGGTGTGTCCTGAAACATCTAAAAAACACAGCTTAGAGAGCATAGGGCACTTCCACGCATGGGGGGATAAAGCGGGAAAATTGAAAATCAGCAAGACACAAGCACCCCAAAGTTTAGGGCTGCTCTGTTGACAAGGACCTCCACTTCCTTCCACCTTAAATATCCCAGGAAAGCGAAAAATGGATAAAAAAGTTGTGGTCCTTATGTACAATGGAATATCACTCAGCCATGAAATCAATGTCATAAGGCTAGTAGCAGCATGATGAGTGGATTTAGGTAAGACGATTCTAAGTGAAATAAGTCACACAGAAAAGGACACTTCTCATAAGGTGTCACTTGTAGAGGGAATGTAAAAACCGTTACACTTGAACTGAATTACAAAACAGAACAGAGTCACACATGCAGAAAACACACTATGGCTGCTTAAGGGGAAAGGTGAGGTGGGGTGATACATAAAACAAGAGTTTCAAATTAGCTCAGATACCGTTCCATAAACCCAATATGGAATAGACAAGACCTACTCCTTGCTCAGAGAACTGGACTCAACACGCCCGATTCACCGCACAAGAATATATCTGACCAGTAATAATCTTAAAACCTATGTATTGATATCTCTCTGTTAGTGTGTCAAGTTGGTGTAAAGCGGCCTAAACACAGCCGTGAAAAGCAGGTAAACCCCATTATAAAAATAAACTACTTTTAAAAACCCATGAAACAAAGACAGGGAAAGAGAGAGAAATTCTTACACAATTCGTTCAGGGGCTGTGATGCAACCTGGATTGACCATATCTAGACCCACAGCTGGATGAGACATAAGGGTGGACACTCTTGGGGCTGAGAGGTTTGGTGAGGTTGGGTGAGCAAACGCAGACCCTTTAAAGTAATACTGCGTGCTACCCATCGCATGGGTCCCAAATCTCCAGTTTCAAGGGCATCTTCCTACATCGAAAACATGCATGAGAAACCCAGAAGATGGTACACCATGTGATGGGGAAAGGTTTCTAAAACGCACCTCATTTCTCATCTCCTTGTGCTCGGGTTCGCCATTCCAGCCACTTTACTAGCAATCTCCCTACTTGGAGCATCAGCACCTTTAACCTCCTGTTCCGTACAGGTTGCAATTTGTCCTGAGGATGAACGGGAAGACGGGGAACCAATGAGAGACTAGCTCTTGGTGTTGGGACAGGCACAGGTCACTCTATTTTCCCATCAGGCAGAAGAATTAACCACAGGCTCAGCCTGCCCCCTGGAACCAGAACAGGCCCTGAAGCCATCCTGCGCTTTTGCGGCTGGCTCCCAAAAAAGCGACTTGTAAAATGGAGCTTCAGGGCACTGCAATTCACAAACCTGCAGAGTTATAAATGATAACTCTCGTCCACAAATATATTGAGGGAAGGCAAAGAAGAGGATTAGAAATCAAGGCAGAATTGCAGGAAACAGATTTCAGGAGGTAGATTCGAATCGCCTTTAAAGCACATGAAAAGCGGCAAAACGTTGACAATGATGCCCTTGGCCAAAAAGGGCGTATGCGTTTTTTCCTGAATATATTCAGGAAAAAACGCATACGCCCTTTTTGGCCAACCAAGCAACCTGGAAAGGCAAATCAGCGCTACAAAGAAGTCTCGTTTCCCATCGGTCAAAATGGCCATGCTGAGAAAAGTGTCAAAACCAGAAATGCAGGACAGGCCATGGAGAAATGGGAGCCTTGCTACACTGATGGGCGGGATGTAAATTGCCAACAGCCACTCTGGAGAAGTGTACGGTGTGTCCTGAAACATCTAAAAAACACAGCTTAGAGAGCATAGGGCACTTCCACGCATGGGGGGATAAAGTGGGAAAATTGAAAATCAGCAAGACACAAGCACCCCAAAGTTTAGGGCTGCTCTGTTGACAAGGACCTCCACTTCCTTCCACCTTAAATATCCCAGGAAAGCGAAAAATGGATAAAAAAGTTGTGGTCCTTATATACAATGGAATATCACTCAGCCATGAAATCAATGTCATAAGGCTAGTAGCAGCATGATGAGTGGATTTAGGTAAGACGATTCTAAGTGAAATAAGTCACACAGAAAAGGACACTTCTCATAAGGTGTCACTTATAGAGGGAATGTAAAAACCGTTACACTTGAACGGAATTACAAAACAGAACAGAGTCACACATGCAGAAAACACACTATGGCTGCTTAAGGGGAAAGGTGAGGTGGGGTGATACATAAAACAAGAGTTTCAAATTAGCTCAGATACCGTTCCATAAACCCAATATGTAATAGACAAGACCTACTCCTTGCTCAGAGAACTGGACTCTACACGCCCGATTCACCGCACAAGAATATATCTGACCAGTAATAATCTTAAAACCTATGTATTGATATCTCTCTGTTAGTGTGTCAAGTGGGTGTAAAGCGGCCTAAACACAGCCGTGAAAAGCAGGTAAACCCCATTATAAAAATAAATTACTTTTAAAAACCCATGAAACAAAGACAGGGAAAGAGAGAGAAATTCTTAGACAATTCGTTCAGGGGCTGTGATGCAACCTGGATTGACCATATCTAGACCCACAGCTGGAGGAGACATAAGGGTGGACAATCTTGGGGCTGAGAGGTTTGGTGAGGTTGGGTGAGCAAACGCAGACCCTTTAAAGTAATACTGCGTGCTACCCATCACATGGGTCCCAAATCTCCAGGTTCAAGGGCATCTTCCTACATCGAAAACATGCATGAGAAACCCAGAAGATGGTACACCATGTGATGGGGAAAGGTTTCTAAAACGCACCTCATTTCTCATCTCCTTGTGCTCGGGTTCGCCATTCCAGCCACTTTACTAGCAATCTCCCTACTTGGAGCATCAGCACCTTTAACCTCCTGTTCCGTACAGGTTGCAATTTGTCCTGAGGATGAACGTGAAGACGGGGAACCAATGAGAGACTAGCGCTTGGTGTTGGGACAGGCACAGGTCACTCTATTTTCCCATCAGGAAGAAGAATTAACCACAGGCTCAGCCTGCCCCCCGGAATCAGAACAGGGCCTGAAGCCATCCTGCGCTTTTGTGGCCGGCTCCCAAAAAAGCGACTTGTAAAATGGAGCTTCAGGGCACTGCAATTCACAAACCTGCAGAGTTATAAATGATAACTCTCGTCCACAAATATATTGAGGGAAGGCAAGAAGAGGATTTGAAATCAAGGCAGAATTGCAGGAAACAGATTTCAGGAGGTAGATTCGAATCGCCTTTAAAGCACATGAAAAGCGGCAAAACGTTGACAATGATGCCCTTGGCCAAAAAGGGCGTATGCGTTTTTTCCTGAATATATTCAGGAAAAAACGCATACGCCCTTTTTGGCCAACCAAGAAACCTGGAAAGGCAAATCAGCGCGACAAAGAAGTCTCGCTTCCCATCGGTCAAAAGGGCCATGCTGAAAAAAGTGTCAAAACCAGAAATGCAGGACAGGCCATGGAGAAATGGGAGCCTTGCTACACTGATGGGCGGGATGTAAATTGCCAACAGCCACTCTGGAGAAGTGTACGGTGTGTCCTGAAACATCTAAAAAACACAGCTTAGAGAGCATAGGGCACTTCCACGCATGGGGGGATAAAGCGGGAAAATTGAAAATCAGCAAGACACAAGCACCCCAAAGTTTAGGGCTGCTCTGTTGACAAGGACCTCCACTTCCTTCCACCTTAAATATCCCAGGAAAGCGAAAAATGGATAAAAAAGTTGTGGTCCTTATGTACAATGGAATATCACTCAGCCATGAAATCAATGTCATAAGGCTAGTAGCAGCATGATGAGTGGATTTAGGTAAGACGATTCTAAGTGAAATAAGTCACACAGAAAAGGACACTTCTCATAAGGTGTCACTTGTAGAGGGAATGTAAAAACCGTTACACTTGAACTGAATTACAAAACAGAACAGAGTCACACATGCAGAAAACACACTATGGCTGCTTAAGGGGAAAGGTGAGGTGGGGTGATACATAAAACAAGAGTTTCAAATTAGCTCAGATACCGTTCCATAAACCCAATCTGTAATAGACAAGACCTACTCCTTGCTCAGAGAACTGGACTCAACACGCCCGATTCACCGCACAAGAATATATCTGACCAGTAATAATCTTAAAACCTATGTATTGATATCTCTCTGTTAGTGTGTCAAGTGGGTGTAAAGCGGCCTAAACACAGCCGTGAAAAGCAGCTAAACCCCATTATAAAAATAAATTACTTTTAAAAACCCATGAAACAAAGACAGGGAAAGAGAGAGAAATTCTTACACAATTCGTTCAGGGGCTGTGATGCAACCTGGATTGACCATATCTAGACCCACAGCTGGATGAGACATAAGGGTGGACACTCTTGGGGCTGAGAGGTTTGGTGAGGTTGGGTGAGCAAACGCAGACCCTTTAAAGTAATACTGCGTGCTACCCATCGCATGGGTCCCAAATCTCCAGGTTCAAGGGCATCTTCCTACATCGAAAACATGCATGAGAAACCCAGAAGATGGTACACCGTGTGATGGGGAAAGGTTTCTAAAACGCACCTCATTTCTCATCTCCTTGTGCTCGGGTTCGCCATTCCAGCCACTTTACTAGCAATCTCCCTACTTGGAGCATCAGCACCTTTAACCTCCTGTTCCGTACAGGTTGCAATTTGTCCTGAGGATGAACGGGAAGACGGGGAACCAATGAGAGACTAGCTCTTGGTGTTGGGACAGGCACAGGTCACTCTATTTTCCCATCAGGCAGAAGAATTAACCACAGGCTCAGCCTGCCCCCCGGAACCAGAACAGGCCCTGAAGCCATCCTGCGCTTTTGCGGCCGGCTCCCAAAAAAGCGACTTGTAAAATGGAGCTTCAGGGCACTGCAATTCACAAACCTGCAGAGTTATAAATGATAACTCTCGTCCACAAATATATTGAGGGAAGGCAAAGAAGAGGATTTGAAATCAAGGCAGAATTGCAGGAAACAGATTTCAGGAGGTAGATTCGAATCGCCTTTAAAGCACATGAAAAGCGGCAAAACGTTGACAATGATGCCCTTGGCCAAAAAGGGCGTATGCGTTTTTTCCTGAATACATTCAGGAAAAAACGCATACGCCCTTTTTGGCCAGCTAAGCAACCTGGAAAGGCAAATCAGCGCTACAAAGAAGTCTCGCTTCCCATCGGTCAAAAGGGCCATGCTGAAAAAAGTGTCAAAACCAGAAATGCAGGACAGGCCATGGAGAAATGGGAGCCTTGCTACACTGATGGGCGGGATGTAAATTGCCAACAGCCACTCTGGAGAAGTGTACGGTGTGTCCTGAAACATCTAAAAAACACAGCTTAGAGAGCATAGGGCACTTCCATGCATGGGGGGATAAAGCGGGAAAATTGAAAATCAGCAAGACACAAGCACCCCAAAGTTTAGGGCTGCTCTGTTGACAAGGACCTCCACTTCCTTCCACCTTAAATATCCCAGGAAAGCGAAAAATGGATAAAAAAGTTGTGGTCCTTATGTACAATGGAATATCACTCAGCCATGAAATCAATGTCATAAGGCTAGTAGCAGCATGATGAGTGGATTTAGGTAAGACGATTCTAAGTGAAATAAGTCACACAGAAAAGGACACTTCTCATAAGGTGTTACTTATAGAGGGAATGTAAAAACCGTTACACTTGAACTGAATTACAAAACAGAACAGAGTCACACATGCAGAAAACACACTATGGCTGCTTAAGGGGAAAGGTGAGGTGGGGTGATACATAAAACAAGAGTTTCAAATTAGCTCAGATACCGTTCCATAAACCCAATATGGAATAGACAAGACCTACTCCTTGCTCAGAGAACTGGACTCAACACGCCCGATTCACCGCACAAGAATATATCTGACCAGTAATAATCTTAAAACCTATGTATTGATATCTCTCTGTTAGTGTGTCAAGTGGGTGTAAAGCGGCCTAAACACAGCCGTGAAAAGCAGCTAAACCCCATTATAAAAATAAATTACTTTTAAAAACCCATGAAACAAAGACAGGGAAAGAGAGAGAAATTCTTACACAATTCGTTCAGGGGCTGTGATGCAACCTGGATTGACCATATCTAGACCCACAGCTGGATGAGACATAAGGGTGGACACTCTTGGGGCTGAGAGGTTTGGTGAGGTTGGGTGAGCAAACGCAGACCCTTTAAAGTAATACTGCGTGCTACCCATCGCATGGGTCCCAAATCTCCAGTTTCAAGGGCATCTTCCTACATCGAAAACATGCATGAGAAACCCAGAAGATGTTACACCGTGTGATGGGGAAAGGTTCCTAAAACGCACCTCATTTCTCATCTCCTTGTGCTCGGGTTCGCCATTCCAGCCACTTTACTAGCAATCTCCCTACTTGGAGCATCAGCACCTTTAACCTCCTGTTCCGTACAGGTTGCAATTTGTCCTGAGGATGAACGGGAAGACGGGGAACCAATGAGAGACTAGCTCTTGGTGTTGGGACAGGCACAGGTCACTCTATTTTCCCATCAGGCAGAAGAATTAACCACAGGCTCAGCCTGCCCCCCGGAACCAGAACAGGCCCTGAAGCCATCCTGCGCTTTTGCGGCCGGCTCCCAAAAAAGCGACTTGTAAAATGGAGCTTCAGGGCACTGCAATTCACAAACCTGCAGAGTTATAAATGATAACTCTCGTCCACAAATATATTGAGGGAAGGCAAAGAAGAGGATTAGAAATCAAGGCAGAATTGCAGGAAACAGATTTCAGGAGGTAGATTCGAATCGCCTTTAAAGCACATGAAAAGCGGCAAAACGTTGACAATGATGCCCTTGGCCAAAAAGGGCGTATGCGTTTTTTCCTGAATATATTCAGGAAAAAACGCATACGCCCTTTTTGGCCAACCAAGCAACCTGGAAAGGCAAATCAGCGCTACAAAGAAGTCTCGCTTCCCATCGGTCAAAAGGGCCATGCTGAAAAAAGTGTCAAAACCAGAAATGCAGGACAGGCCATGGAGAAATGGGAGCCTTGCTACACTGATGGGCGGGATGTAAATTGCCAACAGCCACTCTGGAGAAGTGTACGGTGTGTCTTGAAACATCTAAAAAACACAGCTTAGAGAGCATAGGGCACTTCCACGCATGGGGGGATAAAGTGGGAAAATTGAAAATCAGCAAGACACAAGCACCCCAAAGTTTAGGGCTGCTCTGTTGACAAGGACCTCCACTTCATTCCACCTTAAATATCCCAGGAAAGCGAAAAATGGATAAAAAAGTTGTGGTCCTTATGTACAATGGAATATCACTCAGCCATGAAATCAATGTCATAAGGCTAGTAGCAGCATGATGAGTGGATTTAGGTAAGACGATTCTAAGTGAAATAAGGCACACAGAAAAGGACACTTCTCATAAGGTGTCACTTATAGAGGGAATGTAAAAACCGTTACACTTGAACTGAATTACAAAACAGAACAGAGTCACACATGCAGAAAACACACTATGGCTGCTTAACGGGAAAGGTGAGGTGGGGTGATACATAAAACAAGAGTTTCAAATTAGCTCAGATACCGTTCCATAAACCCAATATGTAATAGACAAGACCTACTCCTTGCTCAGAGAACTGGACTCAACACGCCCGATTCACCGCACAAGAATATATCTGACTAGTAATAATCTTAAAACCTATGTATTGATATCTCTCTGTTAGTGTGTCAAGTGGGTGTAAAGCGGCCTAAACACAGCCGTGAAAAGCAGCTAAACCCCATTATAAAAATAAATTACTTTTAAAAACCCATGAAACAAAGACAGGGAAAGAGAGAGAAATTCTTACACAATTCGTTCAGGGGCTGTGATGCAACCTGGATTGACCATATCTAGACCCACAGCTGGATGAGACATAAGGGTGGACACTCTTGGGGCTGAGAGGTTTGGTGAGGTTGGGTGAGCAAACGCAGACCCTTTAAAGTAATACTGCGTGCTACCCATCGCATGGGTCCCAAATCTCCAGGTTCAAGGGCATCTTCCTACATCGAAAACATGCATGAGAAACCCAGAAGATGGTACACCGTGTGATGGGGAAAGGTTTCTAAAACGCACCTCATTTCTCATCTCCTTGTGCTCGGGTTGGCCATTCCAGCCACTTTACTAGCAATCTCCCTACTTGGAGCATCAGCACCTTTAACCTCCTGTTCCGTACAGGTTGCAATTTGTCCTGAGGATGAACGGGAAGACGGGGAACCAATGAGAGACTAGCTCTTGGTGTTGGGACAGGCACAGGTCACTCTATTTTCCCATCAGGCAGAAGAATTAACCACAGGCTCAGCCTGCCCCCCGGAACCAGAACAGGCCCTGAAGCCATCCTGCGCTTTTGCGGCCGGCTCCCAAAAAAGCGACTTGTAAAATGGAGCTTCAGGGCACTGCAATTCACAAACCTGCAGAGTTATAAATGATAACTCTCGTCCACAAATATATTGAGGGAAGGCAAAGAAGAGGATTTGAAATCAAGGCAGAATTGCAGGAAACAGATTTCAGGAGGTAGATTCGAATCGCCTTTAAAGCACATGAAAAGCGGCAAAACGTTGACAATGATGCCCTTGGCCAAAAAGGGCGTATGCGTTTTTTCCTGAATACATTCAGGAAAAAACGCATACGCCCTTTTTGGCCAGCTAAGCAACCTGGAAAGGCAAATCAGCGCTACAAAGAAGTCTCGCTTCCCATCGGTCAAAAGGGCCATGCTGAAAAAAGTGTCAAAACCAGAAATGCAGGACAGGCCATGGAGAAATGGGAGCCTTGCTACACTGATGGGCGGGATGTAAATTGCCAACAGCCACTCTGGAGAAGTGTACGGTGTGTCCTGAAACATCTAAAAAACACAGCTTAGAGAGCATAGGGCACTTCCATGCATGGGGGGATAAAGCGGGAAAATTGAAAATCAGCAAGACACAAGCACCCCAAAGTTTAGGGCTGCTCTGTTGACAAGGACCTCCACTTCCTTCCACCTTAAATATCCCAGGAAAGCGAAAACTGGATAAAAAAGTTGTGGTCCTTATGTACAATGGAATATCACTCAGCCATGAAATCAATGTCATAAGGCTAGTAGCAGCATGATGAGTGGATTTAGGTAAGACGATTCTAAGTGAAATAAGTCACACAGAAAAGGACACTTCTCATAAGGTGTTACTTATAGAGGGAATGTAAAAACCGTTACACTTGAACTGAATTACAAAACAGAACAGAGTCACACATGCAGAAAACACACTATGGCTGCTTAAGGGGAAAGGTGAGGTGGGGTGATACATAAAACAAGAGTTTCAAATTAGCTCAGATACCGTTCCATAAACCCAATATGTAATAGACAAGACCTACTCCTTGCTCAGAGAAGTGGACTCAACACGCCCGATTCACCGCACAAGAATATATCTGACCAGTAATAATCTTAAAACCTATGTATTGATATCTCTCTGTTAGTGTGTCAAGTGGGTGTAAAGCGGCCTAAACACAGCCGTGAAAAGCAGCTAAACCCCATTATAAAAATAAATTACTTTTAAAAACCCATGAAACAAAGACAGGGAAAGAGAGAGAAATTCTTACACAATTCGTTCAGGGGCTGTGATGCAACCTGGATTGACCATATCTAGACCCACAGCTGGATGAGACATAAGGGTGGACACTCTTGGGGCTGAGAGGTTTGGTGAGGTTGGGTGAGCAAACGCAGACCCTTTAAAGTAATACTGCGTGCTACCCATCGCATGGGTCCCAAATCTCCAGTTTCAAGGGCATCTTCCTACATCGAAAACATGCATGAGAAACCCAGAAGATGGTACACCGTGTGATGGGGAAAGGTTTCTAAAACGCACCTCATTTCTCATCTCCTTGTGCTCGGGTTCGCCATTCCAGCCACTTTACTAGCAATCTCCCTACTTGGAGCATCAGCACCTTTAACCTCCTGTTCCGTACAGGTTGCAATTTGTCCTGAGGATGAACGGGAAGACGGGGAACCAATGAGAGACTAGCTCTTGGTGTTGGGACAGGCACAGGTCACTCTATTTTCCCATCAGGCAGAAGAATTAACCACAGGCTCAGCCTGCCCCCCGGAACCAGAACAGGCCCTGAAGCCATCCTGCGCTTTTGCGGCCGGCTCCCAAAAAAGCGACTTGTAAAATGGAGCTTCAGGGCACTGCAATTCACAAACCTGCAGAGTTATAAATGATAACTCTCGTCCACAAATATATTGAGGGAAGGCAAAGAAGAGGATTAGAAATCAAGGCAGAATTGCAGGAAACAGATTTCAGGAGGTAGATTCGAATCGCCTTTAAAGCACATGAAAAGCGGCAAAACGTTGACAATGATGCCCTTGGCCAAAAAGGGCGTATGCGTTTTTTCCTGAATATATTCAGGAAAAAACGCATACGCCCTTTTTGGCCAACCAAGCAACCTGGAAAGGCAAATCAGCGCTACAAAGAAGTCTCGCTTCCCATCGGTCAAAAGGGCCATGCTGAAAAAAGTGTCAAAACCAGAAATGCAGGACAGGCCATGGAGAAATGGGAGCCTTGCTACACTGATGGGCGGGATGTAAATTGCCAACAGCCACTCTGGAGAAGTGTACGGTGTGTCTTGAAACATCTAAAAAACACAGCTTAGAGAGCATAGGGCACTTCCACGCATGGGGTGATAAAGTGGGAAAATTGAAAATCAGCAAGACACAAGCACCCCAAAGTTTAGGGCTGCTCTGTTGACAAGGACCTCCACTTCATTCCACCTTAAATATCCCAGGAAAGCGAAAAATGGATAAAAAAGTTGTGGTCCTTATGTACAATGGAATATCACTCAGCCATGAAATCAATGTCATAAGGCTAGTAGCAGCATGATGAGTGGATTTAGGTAAGACGATTCTAAGTGAAATAAGGCACACAGAAAAGGACACTTCTCATAAGGTGTCACTTATAGAGGGAATGTAAAAACCGTTACACTTGAACTGAATTACAAAACAGAACAGAGTCACACATGCAGAAAACACACTATGGCTGCTTAACGGGAAAGGTGAGGTGGGGTGATACATAAAACAAGAGTTTCAAATTAGCTCAGATACCGTTCCATAAACCCAATATGTAATAGACAAGACCTACTCCTTGCTCAGAGAACTGGACTCAACACGCCCGATTCACCGCACAAGAATATATCTGACTAGTAATAATCTTAAAACCTATGTATTGATATCTCTCTGTTAGTGTGTCAAGTGGGTGTAAAGCGGCCTAAACACAGCCGTGAAAAGCAGCTAAACCCCATTATAAAAATAAATTACTTTTAAAAACCCATGAAACAAAGACAGGGAAAGAGAGAGAAATTCTTACACAATTCGTTCAGGGGCTGTGATGCAACCTGGATTGACCATATCTAGACCCACAGCTGGATGAGACATAAGAGTGGACACTCTTGGGGCTGAGAGGTTTGGTGAGGTTGGGTGAGCAAACGCAGACCCTTTAAAGTAATACTGCGTGCTACCCATCGCATGGGTCCCAAATCTCCAGGTTCAAGGGCATCTTCCTACATCGAAAACATGCATGAGAAACCCAGAAGATGGTACACCGTGTGATGGGGAAAGGTTTCTAAAACGCACCTCATTTCTCATCTCCTTGTGCTCGGGTTCGCCATTCCAGCCACTTTACTAGCAATCTCCCTACTTGGAGCATCAGCACCTTTAACCTCCTGTTCCGTACAGGTTGCAATATGTCCTGAGGATGAACGGGAAGACGGGGAACCAATGAGAGACTAGCTCTTGGTGTTGGGACAGGCACAGGTCACTCTATTTTCCCATCAGGCAGAAGAATTAACCACAGGCTCAGCCTGCCCCCCGGAACCAGAACAGGGCCTGAAGCCATCCTGCGCTTTTGCGGCCGGCTCCCAAAAAAGCGACTTGTAAAATGGAGCTTCAGGGCACTGCAATTCACAAACCTGCAGAGTTATAAATGATAACTCTCGTCCACAAATATATTGAGGGAAGGCAAAGAAGAGGATTAGAAATCAAGGCAGAATTGCAGGAAACAGATTTCAGGAGGTAGATTCGAATCGCCTTTAAAGCACATGAAAAGCGGCAAAACGTTGACAATGATGCCCTTGGCCAAAAAGGGCGTATGCGTTTTTTCCTGAATATATTCAGGAAAAAACGCATACGCCCTTTTTGGCCAACCAAGCAACCTGGAAAGGCAAATCAGCGCTACAAAGAAGTCTCGCTTCCCATCGGTCAAAAGGGCCATGCTGAAAAAAGTGTCAAAACCAGAAATGCAGGACAGGCCATGGAGAAATGGGAGCCTTGCTACACTGATGGGCGGGATGTAAATTGCCAACAGCCACTCTGGAGAAGTGTACGGTGTGTCCTGAAACATCTAAAAAACACAGCTTAGAGAGCGTAGGGCACTTCCACGCATGGGGGGATAAAGTGGGAAAATTGAAAATCAGCAAGACACAAGCACCCCAAAGTTTAGGGCTGCTCTGTTGACAAGGACCTCCACTTCCTTCCACCTTAAATATCCCAGGAAAGCGAAAAATGGATAAAAAAGTTGTGGTCCTTATGTACAATGGAATATCACTCAGCCATGAAATCAATGTCATAAGGCTAGTAGCAGCATGATGAGTGGATTTAGGTAAGACGATTCTAAGTGAAATAAGTCACACAGAAAAGGACACTTCTCATAAGGTGTCACTTATAGAGGGAATGTAAAAACCGTTACACTTGAACTGAATTACAAAACAGAACAGAGTCACACATGCAGAAAACACACTATGGCTGCTTAACGGGAAAGGTGAGGTGGGGTGATACATAAAACAAGAGTTTCAAATTAGCTCAGATACCGTTCCATAAACCCAATATGTAATAGACAAGACCTACTCCTTGCTCAGAGAACTGGACTCAACACGCCCGATTCACCGCACAAGAATATATCTGACTAGTAATAATCTTAAAACCTATGTATTTATATCTCTCTGTTAGTGTGTCAAGTGGGTGTAAAGTGGCCTAAACACAGCCGTGAAAAGCAGCTAAACCCCATTATAAAAATAAATTACTTTTAAAAACCCATGAAACAAAGACAGGGAAAGAGAGAGAAATTCTTACACAATTCGTTCAGGGGCTGTGATGCAACCTGGATTGACCATATCTAGACCCACAGCTGGATGAGACATAAGGGTGGACACTCTTGGGGCTGAGAGGTTTGGTGAGGTTGGGTGAGCAAACGCAGACCCTTTAAAGTAATACTGCGTGCTACCCATCGCATGGGTCCCAAATCTCCAGGTTCAAGGGCATCTTCCTACATCGAAAACATGCATGAGAAACCCAGAAGATGGTGCACCGTGTGATGGGGAAAGGTATCTAAAACGCACCTCATTTCTCATCTCCTTGTGCTGGGGTTCGCCATTCCAGCCACTTTACTAGCAATCTCCCTACTTGGAGCATCAGCACCTTTAACCTCCTGTTCCGTACAGGTTGCAATTTGTCCTGAGGATGAATGGGAAGACGGGGAACCAATGAGAGACTAGCTCTTGGTTTTGGGACAGGCACAGGTCGCTCTATTTTCCCATCAGGAAGAAGAATTAACCACAGGCTCAGCCTGCCCCCCGGAACCAGAACAGGGCCTGAAGCCATCCTGCGCTTTTGCGGCCGGCTCCCAAAAAAGCGACTTGTAAAATGGAGCTTCAGGGCACTGCAATTCACAAACCTGCAGAGTTATAAATGATAACTCTCGTCCACAAATATATTGAGGGAAGGCAAAGAAGAGGATTTGAAATCAAGGCAGAATTGCAGGAAACAGATTTCAGGAGGTAGATTCGAATCGCCTTTAAAGCACATGAAAAGCGGCAAAACGTTGACAATGATGCCCTTGGCCAAAAAGGGCGTATGCGTTTTTTCCTGAATATATTCAGGAAAAAACGCATACGCCCTTTTTGGCCAACCAAGCAACCTGGAAAGGCAAATCAGCGCTACAAAGAAGTCTCGCTTCCCATCGGTCAAAAGGGCCATGCTGAAAAAAGTGTCAAAACCAGAAATGCAGGACAGGCCATGGAGAAATGGGAGCCTTGCTACACTGATGGGCGGGATGTAAATTGCCAACAGCCACTCTGGAGAAGTGTACGGTGTGTCTTGAAACATCTAAAAAACACAGCTTAGAGAGCATAGGGCACTTCCACGCATGGGGGGATAAAGTGGGAAAATTGAAAATCAGCAAGACACAAGCACCCCAAAGTTTAGGGCTGCTCTGTTGACAAGGACCTCCACTTCATTCCACCTTAAATATCCCAGGAAAGCGAAAAATGGATAAAAAAGTTGTGGTCCTTATGTACAATGGAATATCACTCAGCCATGAAATCAATGTCATAAGGCTAGTAGCAGCATGATGAGTGGATTTAGGTAAGACGATTCTAAGTGAAATAAGGCACACAGAAAAGGACACTTCTCATAAGGTGTCACTTATAGAGGGAATGTAAAAACCGTTACACTTGAACTGAATTACAAAACAGAACAGAGTCACACATGCAGAAAACACACTATGGCTGCTTAACGGGAAAGGTGAGGTGGGGTGATACATAAAACAAGAGTTTCAAATTAGCTCAGATACCGTTCCATAAACCCAATATGTAATAGACAAGACCTACTCCTTGCTCAGAGAACTGGACTCAACAGGCCCGATTCACCGCACAAGAATATATCTGACTAGTAATAATCTTAAAACCTATGTATTGATATCTCTCTGTTAGTGTGTCAAGTGGGTGTAAAGCGGCCTAAACACAGCCGTGAAAAGCAGCTAAACCCCATTATAAAAATAAATTACTTTTAAAAACCCATGAAACAAAGACAGGGAAAGAGAGAGAAATTCTTACACAATTCGTTCAGGGGCTGTGATGCAACCTGGATTGACCATATCTAGACCCACAGCTGGATGAGACATAAGGGTGGACACTCTTGGGGCTGAGAGGTTTGGTGAGGTTGGGTGAGCAAACGCAGACCCTTTAAAGTAATACTGCGTGCTACCCATCGCATGGGTCCCAAATCTCCAGGTTCAAGGGCATCTTCCTACATCGAAAACATGCATGAGAAACCCAGAAGATGGTACACCGTGTGATGGGGAAAGGTTTCTAAAACGCACCTCATTTCTCATCTCCTTGTGCTCGGGTTCGCCATTCCAGCCACTTTACTAGCAATCTCCCTACTTGGAGCATCAGCACCTTTAACCTCCTGTTCCGTACAGGTTGCAATTTGTCCTGAGGATGAACGGGAAGACGGGGAACCAATGAGAGACTAGCTCTTGGTGTTGGGACAGGCACAGGTCACTCTATTTTCCCATCAGGCAGAAGAATTAACCACAGGCTCAGCCTGCCCCCCGGAACCAGAACAGGCCCTGAAGCCATCCTGCGCTTTTGCGGCCGGCTCCCAAAAAAGCGACTTGTAAAATGGAGCTTCAGGGCACTGCAATTCACAAACCTGCAGCGTTATAAATGATAACTCTCGTCCACAAATATATTGAGGGAAGGCAAAGAAGAGGATTTGAAATCAAGGCAGAATTGCAGGAAACAGATTTCAGGAGGTAGATTCGAATCGCCTTTAAAGCACATGAAAAGCGGCAAAACGTTGACAATGATGCCCTTGGCCAAAAAGGGCGTATGCGTTTTTTCCTGAATACATTCAGGAAAAAACGCATACGCCCTTTTTGGCCAGCTAAGCAACCTGGAAAGGCAAATCAGCGCTACAAAGAAGTCTCGCTTCCCATCGGTCAAAAGGGCCATGCTGAAAAAAGTGTCAAAACCAGAAATGCAGGACAGGCCATGGAGAAATGGGAGCCTTGCTACACTGATGGGCGGGATGTAAATTGCCAACAGCCACTCTGGAGAAGTGTACGGTGTGTCCTGAAACATCTAAAAAACACAGCTTAGAGAGCATAGGGCACTTCCATGCATGGGGGGATAAAGCGGGAAAATTGAAAATCAGCAAGACACAAGCACCCCAAAGTTTAGGGCTGCTCTGTTGACAAGGACCTCCACTTCCTTCCACCTTAAATATCCCAGGAAAGCGAAAAATGGATAAAAAAGTTGTGGTCCTTATGTACAATGGAATATCACTCAGCCATGAAATCAATGTCATAAGGCTTGTAGCAGCATGATGAGTGGATTTAGGTAAGACGATTCTAAGTGAAATAAGTCACACAGAAAAGGACACTTCTCATAAGGTGTTACTTATAGAGGGAATGTAAAAACCGTTACACTTGAACTGAATTACAAAACAGAACAGAGTCACACATGCAGAAAACACACTATGGCTGCTTAAGGGGAAAGGTGAGGTGGGGTGATACATAAAACAAGAGTTTCAAATTAGCTCAGATACCGTTCCATAAACCCAATATGTAATAGACAAGACCTACTCCTTGCTCAGAGAACTGGACTCAACACGCCCGATTCACCGCACAAGAATATATCTGACCAGTAATAATCTTAAAACCTATGTATTGATATCTCTCTGTTAGTGTGTCAAGTGGGTGTAAAGCGGCCTAAACACAGCCGTGAAAAGCAGCTAAACCCCATTATAAAAATAAATTACTTTTAAAAACCCATGAAACAAAGACAGGGAAAGAGAGAGAAATTCTTACACAATTCGTTCAGGGGCTGTGATGCAACCTGGATTGACCATATCTAGACCCACAGCTGGATGAGACATAAGGGTGGACACTCTTGGGGCTGAGAGGTTTGGTGAGGTTGGGTGAGCAAACGCAGACCCTTTAAAGTAATACTGCGTGCTACCCATCGCATGGGTCCCAAATCTCCAGGTTCAAGGGCATCTTCCTACATCGAAAACATGCATGAGAAACCCAGAAGATGGTACACCGTGTGATGGGGAAAGGTTTCTAAAACGCACCTCATTTCTCATCTCCTTGTGCTCGGGTTCGCCATTCCAGCCACTTTACTAGCAATCTCCCTACTTGGAGCATCAGCACCTTTAACCTCCTGTTCCGTACAGGTTGCAATTTGTCCTGAGGATGAACGGGAAGACGGGGAACCAATGAGAGACTAGCTCTTGGTGTTGGGACAGGCACAGGTCACTCTATTTTCCCATCAGGCAGAAGAATTAACCACAGGCTCAGCCTGCCCCCCGGAACCAGAACAGGCCCTGAAGCCATCCTGCGCTTTTGCGGCCGGCTCCCAAAAAAGCGACTTGTAAAATGGAGCTTCAGGGCACTGCAATTCACAAACCTGCAGAGTTATAAATGATAACTCTCGTCCACAAATATATTGAGGGAAGGCAAAGAAGAGGATTAGAAATCAAGGCAGAATTGCAGGAAACAGATTTCAGGAGGTAGATTCGAATCGCCTTTAAAGCACATGAAAAGCGGCAAAACGTTGACAATGATGCCCTTGGCCAAAAAGGGCGTATGCGTTTTTTCCTGAATATATTCAGGAAAAAACGCATACGCCCTTTTTGGCCAACCAAGCAACCTGGAAAGGCAAATCAGCGCTACAAAGAAGTCTCGCTTCCCATCGGTCAAAAGGGCCATGCTGAAAAAAGTGTCAAAACCAGAAATGCAGGACAGGCCATGGAGAAATGGGAGCCTTGCTACACTGATGGGCGGGATGTAAATTGCCAACAGCCACTCTGCAGAAGTGTACGGTGTGTCTTGAAACATCTAAAAAACACAGCTTAGAGAGCATAGGGCACTTCCACGCATGGGGGGATAAAGTGGGAAAATTGAAAATCAGCAAGACACAAGCACCCCAAAGTTTAGGGCTGCTCTGTTGACAAGGACCTCCACTTCATTCCACCTTAAATATCCCAGGAAAGCGAAAAATGGATAAAAAAGTTGTGGTCCTTATGTACAATGGAATATCACTCAGCCATGAAATCAATGTCATAAGGCTAGTAGCAGCATGATGAGTGGATTTAGGTAAGACGATTCTAAGTGAAATAAGGCACACAGAAAAGGACACTTCTCATAAGGTGTCACTTATAGAGGGAATGTAAAAACCGTTACACTTGAACTGAATTACAAAACAGAACAGAGTCACACATGCAGAAAACACACTATGGCTGCTTAACGGGAAAGGTGAGGTGGGGTGATACATAAAACAAGAGTTTCAAATTAGCTCAGATACCGTTCCATAAACCCAATATGTAATAGACAAGACCTACTCCTTGCTCAGAGAACTGGACTCAACACGCCCGATTCACCGCACAAGAATATATCTGACCAGTAATAATCTTAAAACCTATGTATTGATATCTCTCTGTTAGTGTGTCAAGTGGGTGTAAAGCGGCCTAAACACAGCCGTGAAAAGCAGGTAAACCCCATTATAAAAATAAATTACTTTTAAAAACCCATGAAACAAAGACAGGGAAAGAGAGAGAAATTCTTACACAATTCGTTCAGGGGCTGTGATGCAACCTGGATTGACCATATCTAGACCCACAGCTGGATGAGACATAAGGGTGGACACTCTTGGGGCTGAGAGGTTTGGTGAGGTTGGGTGAGCAAACGCAGACCCTTTAAAGTAATACTGCGTGCTACCCATCGCATGGGTCCCAAATCTCCAGGTTCAAGGGCATCTTCCTACATCGAAAACATGCATGAGAAACCCAGAAGATGGTACACCGTGTGATGGGGAAAGGTTTCTAAAACGCACCTCATTTCTCATCTCCTTGTGCTCGGGTTCGCCATTCCAGCCACTTTACTAGCAATCTCCCTACTTGGAGCATCAGCACCTTTAACCTCCTGTTCCGTACAGGTTGCAATTTGTCCTGAGGATGAACGGGAAGACGGGGAACCAATGAGAGACTAGCTCTTGGTGTTGGGACAGGCACAGGTCACTCTATTTTCCCATCAGGCAGAAGAATTAACCACAGGCTCAGCCTGCCCCCCGGAACCAGAACAGGCCCTGAAGCCATCCTGCGCTTTTGCGGCCGGCTCCCAAAAAAGCGACTTGTAAAATGGAGCTTCAGGGCACTGCAATTCACAAACCTGCAGAGTTATAAATGATAACTCTCGTCCACAAATATATTGAGGGAAGGCAAAGAAGAGGATTTGAAATCAAGGCAGAATTGCAGGAAACAGATTTCAGGAGGTAGATTCGAATCGCCTTTAAAGCACATGAAAAGCGGCAAAACGTTGACAATGATGCCCTTGGCCAAAAAGGGCGTATGCGTTTTTTCCTGAATACATTCAGGAAAAAACGCATACGCCCTTTTTGGCCAGCTAAGCAACCTGGAAAGGCAAATCAGCGCTACAAAGAAGTCTCGCTTCCCATCGGTCAAAAGGGCCATGCTGAAAAAAGTGTCAAAACCAGAAATGCAGGACAGGCCATGGAGAAATGGGAGCCTTGCTACACTGATGGGCGGGATGTAAATTGCCAACAGCCACTCTGGAGAAGTGTACGGTGTGTCCTGAAACATCTAAAAAACACAGCTTAGAGAGCATAGGGCACTTCCATGCATGGGGGGATAAAGCGGGAAAATTGAAAATCAGCAAGACACAAGCACCCCAAAGTTTAGGGCTGCTCTGTTGACAAGGACCTCCACTTCCTTCCACCTTAAATATCCCAGGAAAGCGAAAAATGGATAAAAAAGTTGTGGTCCTTATGTACAATGGAATATCACTCAGCCATGAAATCAATGTCATAAGGCTAGTAGCAGCATGATGAGTGGATTTAGGTAAGACGATTCTAAGTGAAATAAGTCACACAGAAAAGGACACTTCTCATAAGGTGTTACTTATAGAGGGAATGTAAAAACCGTTACACTTGAACTGAATTACAAAACAGAACAGAGTCACACATGCAGAAAACACACTATGGCTGCTTAAGGGGAAAGGTGAGGTGGGGTGATACATAAAACAAGAGTTTCAAATTAGCTCAGATACCGTTCCATAAACCCAATATGTAATAGACAAGACCTACTCCTTGCTCAGAGAACTGGACTCAAAACGCCCGATTCACCGCACAAGAATATATCTGACCAGTAATAATCTTAAAACCTATGTATTGATATCTCTCTGTTAGTGTGTCAAGTGGGTGTAAAGCGGCCTAAACACAGCCGTGAAAAGCAGCTAAACCCCATTATAAAAATAAATTACTTTTAAAAACCCATGAAACAAAGACAGGGAAAGAGAGAGAAATTCTTACACAATTCGTTCAGGGGCTGTGATGCAACCTGGATTGACCATATCTAGACCCACAGCTGGATGAGACATAAGGGTGGACACTCTTGGGGCTGAGAGGTTTGGTGAGGTTGGGTGAGCAAACGCAGACCCTTTAAAGTAATACTGCGTGCTACCCATCGCATGGGTCCCAAATCTCCAGGTTCAAGGGCATCTTCCTACATCGAAAACATGCATGAGAAACCCAGAAGATGGTACACCGTGTGATGGGGAAAGGTTTCTAAAACGCACCTCATTTCTCATCTCCTTGTGCTCGGGTTCGCCATTCCAGCCACTTTACTAGCAATCTCCCTACTTGGAGCATCAGCACCTTTAACCTCCTGTTCCGTACAGGTTGCAATTTGTCCTGAGGATGAACGGGAAGACGGGGAACCAATGAGAGACTAGCTCTTGGTGTTGGGACAGGCACAGGTCACTCTATTTTCCCATCAGGCAGAAGAATTAACCACAGGCTCAGCCTGCCCCCCGGAACCAGAACAGGCCCTGAAGCCATCCTGCGCTTTTGCGGCCGGCTCCCAAAAAAGCGACTTGTAAAATGGAGCTTCAGGGCACTGCAATTCACAAACCTGCAGAGTTATAAATGATAACTCTCGTCCACAAATATATTGAGGGAAGGCAAAGAAGAGGATTTGAAATCAAGGCAGAATTGCAGGAAACAGATTTCAGGAGGTAGATTCGAATCGCCTTTAAAGCACATGAAAAGCGGCAAAACGTTGACAATGATGCCCTTGGCCAAAAAGGGCGTATGCGTTTTTTCCTGAATATATTCAGGAAAAAACGCATACGCCCTTTTTGGCCAACCAAGCAACCTGGAAAGGCAAATCAGCGCTAAAAAGAAGTCTCGCTTCCCATCGGTCAAAAGGGCCATGCTGAAAAAAGTGTCAAAACCAGAAATGCAGGACAGGCCATGGAGAAATGGGAGCCTTGCTACACTGATGGGCGGGATGTAAATTGCCAACAGCCACTCTGGAGAAGTGTACGGTGTGTCTTGAAACATCTAAAAAACACAGCTTAGAGAGCATAGGGCACTTCCACGCATGGGGGGATAAAGTGGGAAAATTGAAAATCAGCAAGACACAAGCACCCCAAAGTTTAGGGCTGCTCTGTTGACAAGGACCTCCACTTCCTTCCACCTTAAATATCCCAGGAAAGCGAAAAATGGATAAAAAAGTTGTGGTCCTTATGTACAATGGAATATCACTCAGCCATGAAATCAATGTCATAAGGCTAGTAGCAGCATGATGAGTGGATTTAGGTAAGACGATTCTAAGTGAAATAAGGCACACAGAAAAGGACACTTCTCATAAGGTGTCACTTATAGAGGGAATGTAAAAACCGTTACACTTGAACTGAATTACAAAACAGAACAGAGTCACACATGCAGAAAACACACTATGGCTGCTTAACGGGAAAGGTGAGGTGGGGTGATACATAAAACAAGAGTTTCAAATTAGCTCAGATACCGTTCCATAAACCCAATATGTAATAGACAAGACCTACTCCTTGCTCAGAGAACTGGACTCAACACGCCCGATTCACCGCACAAGAATATATCTGACTAGTAATAATCTTAAAACCTATGTATTGATATCTCTCTGTTAGTGTGTCAAGTGGGTGTAAAGCGGCCTAAACACAGCCGTGAAAAGCAGCTAAACCCCATTATAAAAATAAATTACTTTTAAAAACCCATGAAACAAAGACAGGGAAAGAGAGAGAAATTCTTACACAATTCGTTCAGGGGCTGTGATGCAACCTGGATTGACCATATCTAGACCCACAGCTGGATGAGACATAAGGGTGGACACTCTTGGGGCTGAGAGGTTTGGTGAGGTTGGGTGAGCAAACGCAGACCCTTTAAAGTAATACTGCGTGCTACCCATCGCATGGGTCCCAAATCTCCAGGTTCAAGGGCATCTTCCTACATCGAAAACATGCATGAGAAACCCAGAAGATGGTACACCGTGTGATGGGGAAAGGTTTCTAAAACGCACCTCATTTCTCATCTCCTTGTGCTCGGGTTCGCCATTCCAGCCACTTTACTAGCAATCTCCCTACTTGGAGCATCAGCACCTTTAACCTCCTGTTCCGTACAGGTTGCAATTTGTCCTGAGGATGAACGGGAAGACGGGGAACCAATGAGAGACTAGCTCTTGGTGTTGGGACAGGCACAGGTCACTCTATTTTCCCATCAGGCAGAAGAATTAACCACAGGCTCAGCCTGCCCCCCGGAACCAGAACAGGCCCTGAAGCCATCCTGCGCTTTTGCGGCCAGCTCCCAAAAAAGCGACTTGTAAAATGGAGCTTCAGGGCACTGCAATTCACAAACCTGCAGAGTTATAAATGATAACTCTCGTCCACAAATATATTGAGGGAAGGCAAAGAAGAGGATTTGAAATCAAGGCAGAATTGCAGGAAACAGATTTCAGGAGGTAGATTCGAATCGCCTTTAAAGCACATGAAAAGCGGCAAAACGTTGACAATGATGCCCTTGGCCAAAAAGGGCGTATGCGTTTTTTCCTGAATACATTCAGGAAAAAACGCATACGCCCTTTTTGGCCAACCAAGCAACCTGGAAAGGCAAATCAGCGCTACAAAGAAGTCTCGCTTCCCATCGGTCAAAAGGGCCATGCTGAAAAAAGTGTCAAAACCAGAAATGCAGGACAGGCCATGGAGAAATGGGAGCCTTGCTACACTGATGGGCGGGATGTAAATTGCCAACAGCCACTCTGGAGAAGTGTACGGTGTGTCTTGAAACATCTAAAAAACACAGCTTAGAGAGCATAGGGCACTTCCACGCATGGGGGGATAAAGTGGGAAAATTGAAAATCAGCAAGACACAAGCACCCCAAAGTTTAGGGCTGCTCTGTTGACAAGGACCTCCACTTCATTCCACCTTAAATATCCCAGGAAAGCGAAAAATGGATAAAAAAGTTGTGGTCCTTATGTACAATGGAATATCACTCAGCCATGAAATCAATGTCATAAGGCTAGTAGCAGCATGATGAGTGGATTTAGGTAAGACGATTCTAAGTGAAATAAGGCACACAGAAAAGGACACTTCTCATAAGGTGTCACTTATAGAGGGAATGTAAAAACCGTTACACTTGAACTGAATTACAAAACAGAACAGAGTCACACATGCAGAAAACACACTATGGCTGCTTAACGGGAAAGGTGAGGTGGGGTGATACATAAAACAAGAGTTTCAAATTAGCTCAGATACCGTTCCATAAACCCAATATGTAATAGACAAGACCTACTCCTTGCTCAGAGAACTGGACTCAACACGCCCGATTCACCGCACAAGAATATATCTGACTAGTAATAATCTTAAAACCTATGTATTGATATCTCTCTGTTAGTGTGTCAAGTGGGTGTAAAGCGGCCTAAACACAGCCGTGAAAAGCAGCTAAACCCCTTTATAAAAATAAATTACTTTTAAAAACCCATGAAACAAAGACAGGGAAAGAGAGAGAAATTCTTACACAATTCGTTCAGGGGCTGTGATGCAACCTGGATTGACCATATCTAGACCCACAGCTGGATGAGACATAAGGGTGGACACTCTTGGGGCTGAGAGGTTTGGTGAGGTTGGGTGAGCAAACGCAGACCCTTTAAAGTAATACTGCGTGCTACCCATCGCATGGGTCCCAAATCTCCAGGTTCAAGGGCATCTTCCTACATCGAAAACATGCATGAGAAACCCAGAAGATGGTACACCGTGTGATGGGGAAAGGTTTCTAAAACGCACCTCATTTCTCATCTCCTTGTGCTCGGGTTCGCCATTCCAGCCACTTTACTAGCAATCTCCCTACTTGGAGCATCAGCACCTTTAACCTCCTGTTCCGTACAGGTTGCAATTTGTCCTGAGGATGAACGGGAAGACGGGGAACCAATGAGAGACTAGCTCTTGGTGTTGGGACAGGCACAGGTCACTCTATTTTCCCATCAGGCAGAAGAATTAACCACAGGCTCAGCCTGCCCCCCGGAACCAGAACAGGCCCTGAAGCCATCCTGCGCTTTTGCGGCCGGCTCCCAAAAAAGCGACTTGTAAAATGGAGCTTCAGGGCACTGCAATTCACAAACCTGCAGAGTTATAAATGATAACTCTCGTCCACAAATATATTGAGGGAAGGCAAAGAAGAGGATTTGAAATCAAGGCAGAATTGCAGGAAACAGATTTCAGGAGGTAGATTCGAATCGCCTTTAAAGCACATGAAAAGCGGCAAAACGTTGACAATGATGCCCTTGGCCAAAAAGGGCGTATGCGTTTTTTCCTGAATATATTCAGGAAAAAACGCATACGCCCTTTTTGGCCAACCAAGCAACCTGGAAAGGCAAATCAGCGCTACAAAGAAGTCTCGCTTCCCATCGGTCAAAAGGGCCATGCTGAAAAAAGTGTCAAAACCAGAAATGCAGGACAGGCCATGGAGAAATGGGAGCCTTGCTACACTGATGGGCGGGATGTAAATTGCCAACAGCCACTCTGGAGAAGTGTACGGTGTGTCTTGAAACATCTAAAAAACACAGCTTAGAGAGCATAGGGCACTTCCACGCATGGGGGGATAAAGTGGGAAAATTGAAAATCAGCAAGACACAAGCACCCCAAAGTTTAGGGCTGCTCTGTTGACAAGGACCTCCACTTCCTTCCACCTTAAATATCCCAGGAAAGCGAAAAATGGATAAAAAAGTTGTGGTCCTTATGTACAATGGAATATCACTCAGCCATGAAATCAATGTCATAAGGCTAGTAGCAGCATGATGAGTGGATTTAGGTAAGACGATTCTAAGTGAAATAAGGCACACAGAAAAGGACACTTCTCATAAGGTGTCACTTATAGAGGGAATGTAAAAACCGTTACACTTGAACTGAATTACAAAACAGAACAGAGTCACACATGCAGAAAACACACTATGGCTGCTTAACGGGAAAGGTGAGGTGGGGTGATACATAAAACAAGAGTTTCAAATTAGCTCAGATACCGTTCCATAAACCCAATATGTAATAGACAAGACCTACTCCTTGCTCAGAGAACTGGACTCAACACGCCCGATTCACCGCACAAGAATATATCTGACTAGTAATAATCTTAAAACCTATGTATTGATATCTCTCTGTTAGTGTGTCAAGTGGGTGTAAAGCGGCCTAAACACAGCCGTGAAAAGCAGCTAAACCCCATTATAAAAATAAATTACTTTTAAAAACCCATGAAACAAAGACAGGGAAAGAGAGAGAAATTCTTACACAATTCGTTCAGGGGCTGTGATGCAACCTGGATTGACCATATCTAGACCCACAGCTGGATGAGACATAAGGGTGGACACTCTTGGGGCTGAGAGGTTTGGTGAGGTTGGGTGAGCAAACGCAGACCCTTTAAAGTAATACTGCGTGCTACCCATCGCATGGGTCCCAAATCTCCAGGTTCAAGGGCATCTTCCTACATCGAAAACATGCATGAGAAACCCAGAAGATGGTACACCGTGTGATGGGGAAAGGTTTCTAAAACGCACCTCATTTCTCATCTCCTTGTGCTCGGGTTCGCCATTCCAGCCACTTTACTAGCAATCTCCCTACTTGGAGCATCAGCACCTTTAACCTCCTGTTCCGTACAGGTTGCAATTTGTCCTGAGGATGAACGGGAAGACGGGGAACCAATGAGAGACTAGCTCTTGGTGTTGGGACAGGCACAGGTCACTCTATTTTCCCATCAGGCAGAAGAATTAACCACAGGCTCAGCCTGCCCCCCGGAACCAGAACAGGCCCTGAAGCCATCCTGCGCTTTTGCGGCCGGCTCCCAAAAAAGCGACTTGTAAAATGGAGCTTCAGGGCACTGCAATTCACAAACCTGCAGAGTTATAAATGATAACTCTCGTCCACAAATATATTGAGGGAAGGCAAAGAAGAGGATTTGAAATCAAGGCAGAATTGCAGGAAACAGATTTCAGGAGGTAGATTCGAATCGCCTTTAAAGCACATGAAAAGCGGCAAAACGTTGAAAATGATGCCCTTGGCCAAAAAGGGCGTATGCGTTTTTTCCTGAATACATTCAGGAAAAAACGCATACGCCCTTTTTGGCCAGCTAAGCAACCTGGAAAGGCAAATCAGCGCTACAAAGAAGTCTCGCTTCCCATCGGTCAAAAGGGCCATGCTGAAAAAAGTGTCAAAACCAGAAATGCAGGACAGGCCATGGAGAAATGGGAGCCTTGCTACACTGATGGGCGGGATGTAAATTGCCAACAGCCACTCTGGAGAAGTGTACGGTGTGTCCTGAAACATCTAAAAAACACAGCTTAGAGAGCATAGGGCACTTCCATGCATGGGGGGATAAAGCGGGAAAATTGAAAATCAGCAAGACACAAGCACCCCAAAGTTTAGGGCTGCTCTGTTGACAAGGACCTCCACTTCCTTCCACCTTAAATATCCCAGGAAAGCGAAAAATGGATAAAAAAGTTGTGGTCCTTATGTACAATGGAATATCACTCAGCCATGAAATCAATGTCATAAGGCTAGTAGCAGCATGATGAGTGGATTTAGGTAAGACGATTCTAAGTGAAATAAGTCACACAGAAAAGGACACTTCTCATAAGGTGTTACTTATAGAGGGAATGTAAAAACCGTTACACTTGAACTGAATTACAAAACAGAACAGAGTCACACATGCAGAAAACACACTATGGCTGCTTAAGGGGAAAGGTGAGGTGGGGTGATACATAAAACAAGAGTTTCAAATTAGCTCAGATACCGTTCCATAAACCCAATATGTAATAGACAAGACCTACTCCTTGCTCAGAGAACTGGACTCAACACGCCCGATTCACCGCACAAGAATATATCTGACCAGTAATAATCTTAAAACCTATGTATTGATATCTCTCTGTTAGTGTGTCAAGTGGGTGTAAAGCGGCCTAAACACAGCCGTGAAAAGCAGCTAAACCCCATTATAAAAATAAATTACTTTTAAAAACCCATGAAACAAAGACAGGGAAAGAGAGAGAAATTCTTACACAATTCGTTCAGGGGCTGTGATGCAACCTGGATTGACCATATCTAGACCCACAGCTGGATGAGACATAAGGGTGGACACTCTTGGGGCTGAGAGGTTTGGTGAGGTTGGGTGAGCAAACGCAGACCCTTTAAAGTAATACTGCGTGCTACCCATCGCATGGGTCCCAAATCTCCAGGTTCAAGGGCATCTTCCTACATCGAAAACATGCATGAGAAACCCAGAAGATGGTACACCGTGTGATGGGGAAAGGTTTCTAAAACGCACCTCATTTCTCATCTCCTTGTGCTCGGGTTCGCCATTCCAGCCACTTTACTAGCAATCTCCCTACTTGGAGCATCAGCACCTTTAACCTCCTGTTCCGTACAGGTTGCAATTTGTCCTGAGGATGAACGGGAAGACGGGGAACCAATGAGAGACTAGCTCTTGGTGTTGGGACAGGCACAGGTCACTCTATTTTCCCATCAGGCAGAAGAATTAACCACAGGCTCAGCCTGCCCCCCGGAACCAGAACAGGCCCTGAAGCCATCATGCGCTTTTGAGGCCGGCTCCCAAAAAAGCGACTTGTAAAATGGAGCTTCAGGGCACTGCAATTCACAAACCTGCAGAGTTATAAATGATAACTCTCGTCCACAAATATATTGAGGGAAGGCAAAGAAGAGGATTAGAAATCAAGGCAGAATTGCAGGAAACAGATTTCAGGAGGTAGATTCGAATCGCCTTTAAAGCACATGAAAAGCGGCAAAACGTTGACAATGATGCCCTTGGCCAAAAAGGGCGTATGCGTTTTTTCCTGAATATATTCAGGAAAAAACGCATACGCCCTTTTTGGCCAACCAAGCAACCTGGAAAGGCAAATCAGCGCTACAAAGAAGTCTCGCTTCCCATCGGTCAAAAGGGCCATGCTGAAAAAAGTGTCAAAACCAGAAATGCAGGACAGGCCATGGAGAAATGGGAGCCTTGCTACACTGATGGGCGGGATGTAAATTGCCAACAGCCACTCTGGAGAAGTGTACGGTGTGTCTTGAAACATCTAAAAAACACAGCTTAGAGAGCATAGGGCACTTCCACGCATGGGGGGATAAAGTGGGAAAATTGAAAATCAGCAAAACACAAGCACCGCAAAGTTTAGGGCTGCTCTGTTGACAAGGACCTCCACTTCATTCCACCTTAAATATCCCAGGAAAGCGAAAAATGGATAAAAAAGTTGTGGTCCTTATGTACAATGGAATATCACTCAGCCATGAAATCAATGTCATAAGGCTAGTAGCAGCATGATGAGTGGATTTAGGTAAGACGATTCTAAGTGAAATAAGGCACACAGAAAAGGACACTTCTCATAAGGTGTCACTTATAGAGGGAATGTAAAAACCGTTACACTTGAACTGAATTACAAAACAGAACAGAGTCACACATGCAGAAAACACACTATGGCTGCTTAACGGGAAAGGTGAGGTGGGGTGATACATAAAACAAGAGTTTCAAATTAGCTCAGATACCGTTCCATAAACCCAATATGTAATAGACAAGACCTACTCCTTGCTCAGAGAACTGGACTCAACACGCCCGATTCACCGCACAAGAATATATCTGACCAGTAATAATCTTAAAACCTATGTATTGATATCTCTCTGTTAGTGTGTCAAGTGGGTGTAAAGCGGCCTAAACACAGCCGTGAAAAGCAGCTAAACCCCATTATAAAAATAAATTACTTTTAAAAACCCATGAAACAAAGACAGGGAAAGAGAGAGAAATTCTTACACAACTCGTTCAGGGGCTGTGATGCAACCTGGATTGACCATATCTAGACCCACAGCTGGATGAGACATAAGGGTGGACACTCTTGGGGCTGAGAGGTTTGGTGAGGTTGGGTGAGCAAACGCAGACCCTTTAAAGTAATACTGCGTGCTACCCATCGCATGGGTCCCAAATCTCCAGGTTCAAGGGCATCTTCCTACATCGAAAACATGCATGAGAAACCCAGAAGATGGTACACCGTGTGATGGGGAAAGGTTTCTAAAACGCACCTCATTTCTCATCTCCTTGTGCTCGGGTTCGCCATTCCAGCCACTTTACTAGCAATCTCCCTACTTGGAGCATCAGCACCTTTAACCTCCTGTTCCGTACAGGTTGCAATTTGTCCTGAGGATGAACGGGAAGACGGGGAACCAATGAGAGACTAGCTCTTGGTGTTGGGACAGGCACAGGTCACTCTATTTTCCCATCAGGCAGAAGAATTAACCACAGGCTCAGCCTGCCCCCCGGAACCAGAACAGGCCCTGAAGCCATCCTGCGCTTTTGCGGCCGGCTCCCAAAAAAGCGACTTGTAAAATGGAGCTTCAGGGCACTGCAATTCACAAACCTGCAGCGTTATAAATGATAACTCTCGTCCACAAATATATTGAGGGAAGGCAAAGAAGAGGATTAGAAATCAAGGCAGAATTGCAGGAAACAGATTTCAGGAGGTAGATTCGAATCGCCTTTAAAGCACATGAAAAACGGCAAAACGTTGACAATGATGCCCTTGGCCAAAAAGGGCGTATGCGTTTTTTCCTGAATACATTCAGGAAAAAACGCATACGCCCTTTTTGGCCAGCTAAGCAACCTGGAAAGGCAAATCAGCGCTACAAAGAAGTCTCGCTTCCCATCGGTCAAAAGGGCCATGCTGAAAAAAGTGTCAAAACCAGAAATGCAGGACAGGCCATGGAGAAATGGGAGCCTTGCTACACTGATGGGCGGGATGTAAATTGCCAACAGCCACTCTGGAGAAGTGTACGGTGTGTCCTGAAACATCTAAAAAACACAGCTTAGAGAGCATAGGGCACTTCCATGCATGGGGGGATAAAGCGGGAAAATTGAAAATCAGCAAGACACAAGCACCCCAAAGTTTAGGGCTGCTCTGTTGACAAGGACCTCCACTTCCTTCCACCTTAAATATCCCAGGAAAGCGAAAAATGGATAAAAAAGTTGTGGTCCTTATGTACAATGGAATATCACTCAGCCATGAAATCAATGTCATAAGGCTAGTAGCAGCATGATGAGTGGATTTAGGTAAGACGATTCTAAGTGAAATAAGGCACACAGAAAAGGACACTTCTCATAAGGTGTCACTTATAGAGGGAATGTAAAAACCGTTACACTTGAACAGAATTACAAAACAGAACAGAGTCACACATGCAGAAAACACACTATGGCTGCTTAACGGGAAAGGTGAGGTGGGGTGATACATAAAACAAGAGTTTCAAATTAGCTCAGATACCGTTCCATAAACCCAATATGTAATAGACAAGACCTACTCCTTGCTCAGAGAACTGGACTCAACACGCCCGATTCACCGCACAAGAATATATCTGACCAGTAATAATCTTAAAACCTATGTATTGATATCTCTCTGTTAGTGTGTCAAGTGGGTGTAAAGCGGCCTAAACACAGCCGTGAAAAGCAGGTAAACCCCATTATAAAAATAAATTACTTTTAAAAACCCATGAAACAAAGACAGGGAAAGAGAGAGAAATTCTTACACAATTCGTTCAGGGGCTGTGATGCAACCTGGATTGACCATATCTAGACCCACAGCTGGATGAGACATAAGGGTGGACACTCTTGGGGCTGAGAGGTTTGGTGAGGTTGGGTGAGCAAACGCAGACCCTTTAAAGTAATACTGCGTGCTACCCATCGCATGGGTCCCAAATCTCCAGGTTCAAGGGCATCTTCCTACATCGAAAACATGCATGAGAAACCCAGAAGATGGTACACCGTGTGATGGGGAAAGGTTTCTAAAACGCACCTCATTTCTCATCTCCTTGTGCTCGGGTTCGCCATTCCAGCCACTTTACTAGCAATCTCCCTACTTGGAGCATCAGCACCTTTAACCTCCTGTTCCGTACAGGTTGCAATTTGTCCTGAGGATGAACGGGAAGACGGGGAACCAATGAGAGACTAGCTCTTGGTGTTGGGACAGGCACAGGTCACTCTATTTTCCCATCAGGCAGAAGAATTAACCACAGGCTCAGCCTGCCCCCCGGAACCAGAACAGGCCCTGAAGCCATCCTGCGCTTTTGCGGCCGGCTCCCAAAAAAGCGACTTGTAAAATGGAGCTTCAGGGCACTGCAATTCACAAACCTGCAGAGTTATAAATGATAACTCTCGTCCACAAATATATTGAGGGAAGGCAAAGAAGAGGATTTGAAATCAAGGCAGAATTGCAGGAAACAGATTTCAGGAGGTAGATTCGAATCGCCTTTAAAGCACATGAAAAGCGGCAAAACGTTGACAATGATGCCCTTGGCCAAAAAGGGCGTATGCGTTTTTTCCTGAATACATTCAGGAAAAAACGCATACGCCCTTTTTGGCCAGCTAAGCAACCTGGAAAGGCAAATCAGCGCTACAAAGAAGTCTCGCTTCCCATCGGTCAAAAGGGCCATGCTGAAAAAAGTGTCAAAACCAGAAATGCAGGACAGGCCATGGAGAAATGGGAGCCTTGCTACACTGATGGGCGGGATGTAAATTGCCAACAGCCACTCTGGAGAAGTGTACGGTGTGTCCTGAAACATCTAAAAAACACAGCTTAGAGAGCATAGGGCACTTCCATGCATGGGGGGATAAAGCGGGAAAATTGAAAATCAGCAAGACACAAGCACCCCAAAGTTTAGGGCTGCTCTGTTGACAAGGACCTCCACTTCCTTCCACCTTAAATATCCCAGGAAAGCGAAAAATGGATAAAAAAGTTGTGGTCCTTATGTACAATGGAATATCACTCAGCCATGAAATCAATGTCATAAGGCTAGTAGCAGCATGATGAGTGGATTTAGGTAAGACGATTCTAAGTGAAATAAGTCACACAGAAAAGGACACTTCTCATAAGGTGTTACTTATAGAGGGAATGTAAAAACCGTTACACTTGAACTGAATTACAAAACAGAACAGAGTCACACATGCAGAAAACACACTATGGCTGCTTAAGGGGAAAGGTGAGGTGGGGTGATACATAAAACAAGAGTTTCAAATTAGCTCAGATACCGTTCCATAAACCCAATATGTAATAGACAAGACCTACTCCTTGCTCAGAGAACTGGACTCAAAACGCCCGATTCACCGCACAAGAATATATCTGACCAGTAATAATCTTAAAACCTATGTATTGATATCTCTCTGTTAGTGTGTCAAGTGGGTGTAAAGCGGCCTAAACACAGCCGTGAAAAGCAGCTAAACCCCATTATAAAAATAAATTACTTTTAAAAACCCATGAAACAAAGACAGGGAAAGAGAGAGAAATTCTTACACAATTCGTTCAGGGGCTGTGATGCAACCTGGATTGACCATATCTAGACCCACAGCTGGATGAGACATAAGGGTGGACACTCTTGGGGCTGAGAGGTTTGGTGAGGTTGGGTGAGCAAACGCAGACCCTTTAAAGTAATACTGCGTGCTACCCATCGCATGGGTCCCAAATCTCCAGGTTCAAGGGCATCTTCCTACATCGAAAACATGCATGAGAAACCCAGAAGATGGTACACCGTGTGATGGGGAAAGGTTTCTAAAACGCACCTCATTTCTCATCTCCTTGTGCTCGGGTTCGCCATTCCAGCCACTTTACTAGCAATCTCCCTACTTGGAGCATCAGCACCTTTAACCTCCTGTTCCGTACAGGTTGCAATTTGTCCTGAGGATGAACGGGAAGACGGGGAACCAATGAGAGACTAGCTCTTGGTGTTGGGACAGGCACAGGTCACTCTATTTTCCCATCAGGCAGAAGAATTAACCACAGGCTCAGCCTGCCCCCCGGAACCAGAACAGGCCCTGAAGCCATCCTGCGCTTTTGCGGCCGGCTCCCAAAAAAGCGACTTGTAAAATGGAGCTTCAGGGCACTGCAATTCACAAACCTGCAGAGTTATAAATGATAACTCTCGTCCACAAATATATTGAGGGAAGGCAAAGAAGAGGATTTGAAATCAAGGCAGAATTGCAGGAAACAGATTTCAGGAGGTAGATTCGAATCGCCTTTAAAGCACATGAAAAGCGGCAAAACGTTGACAATGATGCCCTTGGCCAAAAAGGGCGTATGCGTTTTTTCCTGAATATATTCAGGAAAAAACGCATACGCCCTTTTTGGCCAACCAAGCAACCTGGAAAGGCAAATCAGCGCTACAAAGAAGTCTCGCTTCCCATCGGTCAAAAGGGCCATGCTGAAAAAAGTGTCAAAACCAGAAATGCAGGACAGGCCATGGAGAAATGGGAGCCTTGCTACACTGATGGGCGGGATGTAAATTGCCAACAGCCACTCTGGAGAAGTGTACGGTGTGTCTTGAAACATCTAAAAAACACAGCTTAGAGAGCATAGGGCACTTCCACGCATGGGGGGATAAAGTGGGAAAATTGAAAATCAGCAAGACACAAGCACCCCAAAGTTTAGGGCTGCTCTGTTGACAAGGACCTCCACTTCCTTCCACCTTAAATATCCCAGGAAAGCGAAAAATGGATAAAAAAGTTGTGGTCCTTATGTACAATGGAATATCACTCAGCCATGAAATCAATGTCATAAGGCTAGTAGCAGCATGATGAGTGGATTTAGGTAAGACGATTCTAAGTGAAATAAGGCACACAGAAAAGGACACTTCTCATAAGGTGTCACTTATAGAGGGAATGTAAAAACCGTTACACTTGAACTGAATTACAAAACAGAACAGAGTCACACATGCAGAAAACACACTATGGCTGCTTAACGGGAAAGGTGAGGTGGGGTGATACATAAAACAAGAGTTTCAAATTAGCTCAGATACCGTTCCATAAACCCAATATGTAATAGACAAGACCTACTCCTTGCTCAGAGAACTGGACTCAACACGCCCGATTCACCGCACAAGAATATATCTGACTAGTAATAATCTTAAAACCTATGTATTGATATCTCTCTGTTAGTGTGTCAAGTGGGTGTAAAGCGGCCTAAACACAGCCGTGAAAAGCAGCTAAACCCCATTATAAAAATAAATTACTTTTAAAAACCCATGAAACAAAGACAGGGAAAGAGAGAGAAATTCTTACACAATTCGTTCAGGGGCTGTGATGCAACCTGGATTGACCATATCTAGACCCACAGCTGGATGAGACATAAGGGTGGACACTCTTGGGGCTGAGAGGTTTGGTGAGGTTGGGTGAGCAAACGCAGACCCTTTAAAGTAATACTGCGTGCTACCCATCGCATGGGTCCCAAATCTCCAGGTTCAAGGGCATCTTCCTACATCGAAAACATGCATGAGAAACCCAGAAGATGGTACACCGTGTGATGGGGAAAGGTTTCTAAAACGCACCTCATTTCTCATCTCCTTGTGCTCGGGTTCGCCATTCCAGCCACTTTACTAGCAATCTCCCTACTTGGAGCATCAGCACCTTTAACCTCCTGTTCCGTACAGGTTGCAATTTGTCCTGAGGATGAACGGGAAGACGGGGAACCAATGAGAGACTAGCTCTTGGTGTTGGGACAGGCACAGGTCACTCTATTTTCCCATCAGGCAGAAGAATTAACCACAGGCTCAGCCTGCCCCCCGGAACCAGAACAGGCCCTGAAGCCATCCTGCGCTTTTGCGGCCGGCTCCCAAAAAAGCGACTTGTAAAATGGAGCTTCAGGGCACTGCAATTCACAAACCTGCAGAGTTATAAATGATAACTCTCGTCCACAAATATATTGAGGGAAGGCAAAGAAGAGGATTTGAAATCAAGGCAGAATTGCAGGAAACAGATTTCAGGAGGTAGATTCGAATCGCCTTTAAAGCACATGAAAAGCGGCAAAACGTTGACAATGATGCCCTTGGCCAAAAAGGGCGTATGCGTTTTTTCCTGAATACATTCAGGAAAAAACGCATACGCCCTTTTTGGCCAACCAAGCAACCTGGAAAGGCAAATCAGCGCTACAAAGAAGTCTCGCTTCCCATCGGTCAAAAGGGCCATGCTGAAAAAAGTGTCAAAACCAGAAATGCAGGACAGGCCATGGAGAAATGGGAGCCTTGCTACACTGATGGGCGGGATGTAAATTGCCAACAGCCACTCTGGAGAAGTGTACGGTGTGTCTTGAAACATCTAAAAAACACAGCTTAGAGAGCATAGGGCACTTCCACGCATGGGGGGATAAAGTGGGAAAATTGAAAATCAGCAAGACACAAGCACCCCAAAGTTTAGGGCTGCTCTGTTGACAAGGACCTCCACTTCATTCCACCTTAAATATCCCAGGAAAGCGAAAAATGGATAAAAAAGTTGTGGTCCTTATGTACAATGGAATATCACTCAGCCATGAAATCAATGTCATAAGGCTAGTAGCAGCATGATGAGTGGATTTAGGTAAGACGATTCTAAGTGAAATAAGGCACACAGAAAAGGACACTTCTCATAAGGTGTCACTTATAGAGGGAATGTAAAAACCGTTACACTTGAACTGAATTACAAAACAGAACAGAGTCACACATGCAGAAAACACACTATGGCTGCTTAACGGGAAAGGTGAGGTGGGGTGATACATAAAACAAGAGTTTCAAATTAGCTCAGATACCGTTCCATAAACCCAATATGTAATAGACAAGACCTACTCCTTGCTCAGAGAACTGGACTCAACACGCCCGATTCACCGCACAAGAATATATCTGACTAGTAATAATCTTAAAACCTATGTATTGATATCTCTCTGTTAGTGTGTCAAGTGGGTGTAAAGCGGCCTAAACACAGCCGTGAAAAGCAGCTAAACCCCTTTATAAAAATAAATTACTTTTAAAAACCCATGAAACAAAGACAGGGAAAGAGAGAGAAATTCTTACACAATTCGTTCAGGGGCTGTGATGCAACCTGGATTGACCATATCTAGACCCACAGCTGGATGAGACATAAGGGTGGACACTCTTGGGGCTGAGAGGTTTGGTGAGGTTGGGTGAGCAAACGCAGACCCTTTAAAGTAATACTGCGTGCTACCCATCGCATGGGTCCCAAATCTCCAGGTTCAAGGGCATCTTCCTACATCGAAAACATGCATGAGAAACCCAGAAGATGGTACACCGTGTGATGGGGAAAGGTTTCTAAAACGCACCTCATTTCTCATCTCCTTGTGCTCGGGTTCGCCATTCCAGCCACTTTACTAGCAATCTCCCTACTTGGAGCATCAGCACCTTTAACCTCCTGTTCCGTACAGGTTGCAATTTGTCCTGAGGATGAACGGGAAGACGGGGAACCAATGAGAGACTAGCTCTTGGTGTTGGGACAGGCACAGGTCACTCTATTTTCCCATCAGGCAGAAGAATTAACCACAGGCTCAGCCTGCCCCCCGGAACCAGAACAGGCCCTGAAGCCATCCTGCGCTTTTGCGGCCGGCTCCCAAAAAAGCGACTTGTAAAATGGAGCTTCAGGGCACTGCAATTCACAAACCTGCAGAGTTATAAATGATAACTCTCGTCCACAAATATATTGAGGGAAGGCAAAGAAGAGGATTTGAAATCAAGGCAGAATTGCAGGAAACAGATTTCAGGAGGTAGATTCGAATCGCCTTTAAAGCACATGAAAAGCGGCAAAACGTTGACAATGATGCCCTTGGCCAAAAAGGGCGTATGCGTTTTTTCCTGAATATATTCAGGAAAAAACGCATACGCCCTTTTTGGCCAACCAAGCAACCTGGAAAGGCAAATCAGCGCTACAAAGAAGTCTCGCTTCCCATCGGTCAAAAGGGCCATGCTGAAAAAAGTGTCAAAACCAGAAATGCAGGACAGGCCATGGAGAAATGGGAGCCTTGCTACACTGATGGGCGGGATGTAAATTGCCAACAGCCACTCTGGAGAAGTGTACGGTGTGTCTTGAAACATCTAAAAAACACAGCTTAGAGAGCATAGGGCACTTCCACGCATGGGGGGATAAAGTGGGAAAATTGAAAATCAGCAAGACACAAGCACCCCAAAGTTTAGGGCTGCTCTGTTGACAAGGACCTCCACTTCCTTCCACCTTAAATATCCCAGGAAAGCGAAAAATGGATAAAAAAGTTGTGGTCCTTATGTACAATGGAATATCACTCAGCCATGAAATCAATGTCATAAGGCTAGTAGCAGCATGATGAGTGGATTTAGGTAAGACGATTCTAAGTGAAATAAGGCACACAGAAAAGGACACTTCTCATAAGGTGTCACTTATAGAGGGAATGTAAAAACCGTTACACTTGAACTGAATTACAAAACAGAACAGAGTCACACATGCAGAAAACACACTATGGCTGCTTAACGGGAAAGGTGAGGTGGGGTGATACATAAAACAAGAGTTTCAAATTAGCTCAGATACCGTTCCATAAACCCAATATGTAATAGACAAGACCTACTCCTTGCTCAGAGAACTGGACTCAACACGCCCGATTCACCGCACAAGAATATATCTGACTAGTAATAATCTTAAAACCTATGTATTGATATCTCTCTGTTAGTGTGTCAAGTGGGTGTAAAGCGGCCTAAACACAGCCGTGAAAAGCAGCTAAACCCCATTATAAAAATAAATTACTTTTAAAAACCCATGAAACAAAGACAGGGAAAGAGAGAGAAATTCTTACACAATTCGTTCAGGGGCTGTGATGCAACCTGGATTGACCATATCTAGACCCACAGCTGGATGAGACATAAGGGTGGACACTCTTGGGGCTGAGAGGTTTGGTGAGGTTGGGTGAGCAAACGCAGACCCTTTAAAGTAATACTGCGTGCTACCCATCGCATGGGTCCCAAATCTCCAGGTTCAAGGGCATCTTCCTACATCGAAAACATGCATGAGAAACCCAGAAGATGGTACACCGTGTGATGGGGAAAGGTTTCTAAAACGCACCTCATTTCTCATCTCCTTGTGCTCGGGTTCGCCATTCCAGCCACTTTACTAGCAATCTCCCTACTTGGAGCATCAGCACCTTTAACCTCCTGTTCCGTACAGGTTGCAATTTGTCCTGAGGATGAACGGGAAGACGGGGAACCAATGAGAGACTAGCTCTTGGTGTTGGGACAGGCACAGGTCACTCTATTTTCCCATCAGGCAGAAGAATTAACCACAGGCTCAGCCTGCCCCCCGGAACCAGAACAGGCCCTGAAGCCATCCTGCGCTTTTGCGGCCGGCTCCCAAAAAAGCGACTTGTAAAATGGAGCTTCAGGGCACTGCAATTCACAAACCTGCAGAGTTATAAATGATAACTCTCGTCCACAAATATATTGAGGGAAGGCAAAGAAGAGGATTTGAAATCAAGGCAGAATTGCAGGAAACAGATTTCAGGAGGTAGATTCGAATCGCCTTTAAAGCACATGAAAAGCGGCAAAACGTTGAAAATGATGCCCTTGGCCAAAAAGGGCGTATGCGTTTTTTCCTGAATACATTCAGGAAAAAACGCATACGCCCTTTTTGGCCAGCTAAGCAACCTGGAAAGGCAAATCAGCGCTACAAAGAAGTCTCGCTTCCCATCGGTCAAAAGGGCCATGCTGAAAAAAGTGTCAAAACCAGAAATGCAGGACAGGCCATGGAGAAATGGGAGCCTTGCTACACTGATGGGCGGGATGTAAATTGCCAACAGCCACTCTGGAGAAGTGTACGGTGTGTCCTGAAACATCTAAAAAACACAGCTTAGAGAGCATAGGGCACTTCCATGCATGGGGGGATAAAGCGGGAAAATTGAAAATCAGCAAGACACAAGCACCCCAAAGTTTAGGGCTGCTCTGTTGACAAGGACCTCCACTTCCTTCCACCTTAAATATCCCAGGAAAGCGAAAAATGGATAAAAAAGTTGTGGTCCTTATGTACAATGGAATATCACTCAGCCATGAAATCAATGTCATAAGGCTAGTAGCAGCATGATGAGTGGATTTAGGTAAGACGATTCTAAGTGAAATAAGTCACACAGAAAAGGACACTTCTCATAAGGTGTTACTTATAGAGGGAATGTAAAAACCGTTACACTTGAACTGAATTACAAAACAGAACAGAGTCACACATGCAGAAAACACACTATGGCTGCTTAAGGGGAAAGGTGAGGTGGGGTGATACATAAAACAAGAGTTTCAAATTAGCTCAGATACCGTTCCATAAACCCAATATGTAATAGACAAGACCTACTCCTTGCTCAGAGAACTGGACTCAACACGCCCGATTCACCGCACAAGAATATATCTGACCAGTAATAATCTTAAAACCTATGTATTGATATCTCTCTGTTAGTGTGTCAAGTGGGTGTAAAGCGGCCTAAACACAGCCGTGAAAAGCAGCTAAACCCCATTATAAAAATAAATTACTTTTAAAAACCCATGAAACAAAGACAGGGAAAGAGAGAGAAATTCTTACACAATTCGTTCAGGGGCTGTGATGCAACCTGGATTGACCATATCTAGACCCACAGCTGGATGAGACATAAGGGTGGACACTCTTGGGGCTGAGAGGTTTGGTGAGGTTGGGTGAGCAAACGCAGACCCTTTAAAGTAATACTGCGTGCTACCCATCGCATGGGTCCCAAATCTCCAGGTTCAAGGGCATCTTCCTACATCGAAAACATGCATGAGAAACCCAGAAGATGGTACACCGTGTGATGGGGAAAGGTTTCTAAAACGCACCTCATTTCTCATCTCCTTGTGCTCGGGTTCGCCATTCCAGCCACTTTACTAGCAATCTCCCTACTTGGAGCATCAGCACCTTTAACCTCCTGTTCCGTACAGGTTGCAATTTGTCCTGAGGATGAACGGGAAGACGGGGAACCAATGAGAGACTAGCTCTTGGTGTTGGGACAGGCACAGGTCACTCTATTTTCCCATCAGGCAGAAGAATTAACCACAGGCTCAGCCTGCCCCCCGGAACCAGAACAGGCCCTGAAGCCATCATGCGCTTTTGAGGCCGGCTCCCAAAAAAGCGACTTGTAAAATGGAGCTTCAGGGCACTGCAATTCACAAACCTGCAGAGTTATAAATGATAACTCTCGTCCACAAATATATTGAGGGAAGGCAAAGAAGAGGATTAGAAATCAAGGCAGAATTGCAGGAAACAGATTTCAGGAGGTAGATTCGAATCGCCTTTAAAGCACATGAAAAGCGGCAAAACGTTGACAATGATGCCCTTGGCCAAAAAGGGCGTATGCGTTTTTTCCTGAATATATTCAGGAAAAAACGCATACGCCCTTTTTGGCCAACCAAGCAACCTGGAAAGGCAAATCAGCGCTACAAAGAAGTCTCGCTTCCCATCGGTCAAAAGGGCCATGCTGAAAAAAGTGTCAAAACCAGAAATGCAGGACAGGCCATGGAGAAATGGGAGCCTTGCTACACTGATGGGCGGGATGTAAATTGCCAACAGCCACTCTGGAGAAGTGTACGGTGTGTCTTGAAACATCTAAAAAACACAGCTTAGAGAGCATAGGGCACTTCCACGCATGGGGGGATAAAGTGGGAAAATTGAAAATCAGCAAAACACAAGCACCGCAAAGTTTAGGGCTGCTCTGTTGACAAGGACCTCCACTTCATTCCACCTTAAATATCCCAGGAAAGCGAAAAATGGATAAAAAAGTTGTGGTCCTTATGTACAATGGAATATCACTCAGCCATGAAATCAATGTCATAAGGCTAGTAGCAGCATGATGAGTGGATTTAGGTAAGACGATTCTAAGTGAAATAAGGCACACAGAAAAGGACACTTCTCATAAGGTGTCACTTATAGAGGGAATGTAAAAACCGTTACACTTGAACTGAATTACAAAACAGAACAGAGTCACACATGCAGAAAACACACTATGGCTGCTTAACGGGAAAGGTGAGGTGGGGTGATACATAAAACAAGAGTTTCAAATTAGCTCAGATACCGTTCCATAAACCCAATATGTAATAGACAAGACCTACTCCTTGCTCAGAGAACTGGACTCAACACGCCCGATTCACCGCACAAGAATATATCTGACCAGTAATAATCTTAAAACCTATGTATTGATATCTCTCTGTTAGTGTGTCAAGTGGGTGTAAAGCGGCCTAAACACAGCCGTGAAAAGCAGCTAAACCCCATTATAAAAATAAATTACTTTTAAAAACCCATGAAACAAAGACAGGGAAAGAGAGAGAAATTCTTACACAACTCGTTCAGGGGCTGTGATGCAACCTGGATTGACCATATCTAGACCCACAGCTGGATGAGACATAAGGGTGGACACTCTTGGGGCTGAGAGGTTTGGTGAGGTTGGGTGAGCAAACGCAGACCCTTTAAAGTAATACTGCGTGCTACCCATCGCATGGGTCCCAAATCTCCAGGTTCAAGGGCATCTTCCTACATCGAAAACATGCATGAGAAACCCAGAAGATGGTACACCGTGTGATGGGGAAAGGTTTCTAAAACGCACCTCATTTCTCATCTCCTTGTGCTCGGGTTCGCCATTCCAGCCACTTTACTAGCAATCTCCCTACTTGGAGCATCAGCACCTTTAACCTCCTGTTCCGTACAGGTTGCAATTTGTCCTGAGGATGAACGGGAAGACGGGGAACCAATGAGAGACTAGCTCTTGGTGTTGGGACAGGCACAGGTCACTCTATTTTCCCATCAGGCAGAAGAATTAACCACAGGCTCAGCCTGCCCCCCGGAACCAGAACAGGCCCTGAAGCCATCCTGCGCTTTTGCGGCCGGCTCCCAAAAAAGCGACTTGTAAAATGGAGCTTCAGGGCACTGCAATTCACAAACCTGCAGCGTTATAAATGATAACTCTCGTCCACAAATATATTGAGGGAAGGCAAAGAAGAGGATTAGAAATCAAGGCAGAATTGCAGGAAACAGATTTCAGGAGGTAGATTCGAATCGCCTTTAAAGCACATGAAAAACGGCAAAACGTTGACAATGATGCCCTTGGCCAAAAAGGGCGTATGCGTTTTTTCCTGAATACATTCAGGAAAAAACGCATACGCCCTTTTTGGCCAGCTAAGCAACCTGGAAAGGCAAATCAGCGCTACAAAGAAGTCTCGCTTCCCATCGGTCAAAAGGGCCATGCTGAAAAAAGTGTCAAAACCAGAAATGCAGGACAGGCCATGGAGAAATGGGAGCCTTGCTACACTGATGGGCGGGATGTAAATTGCCAACAGCCACTCTGGAGAAGTGTACGGTGTGTCCTGAAACATCTAAAAAACACAGCTTAGAGAGCATAGGGCACTTCCATGCATGGGGGGATAAAGCGGGAAAATTGAAAATCAGCAAGACACAAGCACCCCAAAGTTTAGGGCTGCTCTGTTGACAAGGACCTCCACTTCCTTCCACCTTAAATATCCCAGGAAAGCGAAAAATGGATAAAAAAGTTGTGGTCCTTATGTACAATGGAATATCACTCAGCCATGAAATCAATGTCATAAGGCTTGTAGCAGCATGATGAGTGGATTTAGGTAAGACGATTCTAAGTGAAATAAGTCACACAGAAAAGGACACTTCTCATAAGGTGTTACTTATAGAGGGAATGTAAAAACCGTTACACTTGAACTGAATTACAAAACAGAACAGAGTCACACATGCAGAAAACACACTATGGCTGCTTAAGGGGAAAGGTGAGGTGGGGTGATACATAAAACAAGAGTTTCAAATTAGCTCAGATACCGTTCCATAAACCCAATATGTAATAGACAAGACCTACTCCTTGCTCAGAGAACTGGACTCAACACGCCCGATTCACCGCACAAGATTATATCTGACCAGTAATAATCTTAAAACCTATGTATTGATATCTCTCTGTTAGTGTGTCAAGTGGGTGTAAAGCGGCCTAAACACAGCCGTGAAAAGCAGCTAAACCCCATTATAAAAATAAATTACTTTTAAAAACCCATGAAACAAAGACAGGGAAAGAGAGAGAAATTCTTACACAATTCGTTCAGGGGCTGTGATGCAACCTGGATTGACCATATCTAGACCCACAGCTGGATGAGACATAAGGGTGGACACTCTTGGGGCTGAGAGGTTTGGTGAGGTTGGGTGAGCAAACGCAGACCCTTTAAAGTAATACTGCGTGCTACCCATCGCATGGGTCCCAAATCTCCAGGTTCAAGGGCATCTTCCTACATCGAAAACATGCATGAGAAACCCAGAAGATGGTACACCGTGTGATGGGGAAAGGTTTCTAAAACGCACCTCATTTCTCATCTCCTTGTGCTCGGGTTCGCCATTCCAGCCACTTTACTAGCAATCTCCCTACTTGGAGCATCAGCACCTTTAACCTCCTGTTCCGTACAGGTTGCAATTTGTCCTGAGGATGAACGGGAAGACGGGGAACCAATGAGAGACTAGCTCTTGGTGTTGGGACAGGCACAGGTCACTCTATTTTCCCATCAGGCAGAAGAATTAACCACAGGCTCAGCCTGCCCCCCGGAACCAGAAGAGGCCCTGAAGCCATCCTGCGCTTTTGCGGCCGGCTCCCAAAAAAGCGACTTGTAAAATGGAGCTTCAGGGCACTGCAATTCACAAACCTGCAGAGTTATAAATGATAACTCTCGTCCACAAATATATTGAGGGAAGGCAAAGAAGAGGATTAGAAATCAAGGCAGAATTGCAGGAAACAGATTTCAGGAGGTAGATTCGAATCGCCTTTAAAGCACATGAAAAGCGGCAAAACGTTGACAATGATGCCCTTGGCCAAAAAGGGCGTATGCGTTTTTTCCTGAATATATTCAGGAAAAAACGCATACGCCCTTTTTGGCCAACCAAGCAACCTGGAAAGGCAAATCAGCGCTACAAAGAAGTCTCGCTTCCCATCGGTCAAAAGGGCCATGCTGAAAAAAGTGTCAAAACCAGAAATGCAGGACAGGCCATGGAGAAATGGGAGCCTTGCTACACTGATGGGCGGGATGTAAATTGCCAACAGCCACTCTGGAGAAGTGTACGGTGTGTCTTGAAACATCTAAAAAACACAGCTTAGAGAGCATAGGGCACTTCCACGCATGGGGGGATAAAGTGGGAAAATTGAAAATCAGCAAGACACAAGCACCCCAAAGTTTAGGGCTGCTCTGTTGACAAGGACCTCCACTTCATTCCACCTTAAATATCCCAGGAAAGCGAAAAATGGATAAAAAAGTTGTGGTCCTTATGTACAATGGAATATCACTCAGCCATGAAATCAATGTCATAAGGCTAGTAGCAGCATGATGAGTGGATTTAGGTAAGACGATTCTAAGTGAAATAAGGCAAACAGAAAAGGACACTTCTCATAAGGTGTCACTTATAGAGGGAATGTAAAAACCGTTACACTTGAACTGAATTACAAAACAGAACAGAGTCACACATGCAGAAAACACACTATGGCTGCTTAACGGGAAAGGTGAGGTGGGGTGATACATAAAACAAGAGTTTCAAATTAGCTCAGATACCGTTCCATAAACCCAATATGTAATAGACAAGACCTACTCCTTGCTCAGAGAACTGGACTCAACACGCCCGATTCACCGCACAAGAATATATCTGACCAGTAATAATCTTAAAACCTATGTATTGATATCTCTCTGTTAGTGTGTCAAGTGGGTGTAAAGCGGCCTAAACACAGCCGTGAAAAGCAGGTAAACCCCATTATAAAAATAAATTACTTTTAAAAACCCATGAAACAAAGACAGGGAAAGAGAGAGAAATTCTTACACAATTCGTTCAGGGGCTGTGATGCAACCTGGATTGACCATATCTAGACCCACAGCTGGATGAGACATAAGGGTGGACACTCTTGGGGCTGAGAGGTTTGGTGAGGTTGGGTGAGCAAACGCAGACCCTTTAAAGTAATACTGCGTGCTACCCATCGCATGGGTCCCAAATCTCCAGGTTCAAGGGCATCTTCCTACATCGAAAACATGCATGAGAAACCCAGAAGATGGTACACCGTGTGATGGGGAAAGGTTTCTAAAACGCACCTCATTTCTCATCTCCTTGTGCTCGGGTTCGCCATTCCAGCCACTTTACTAGCAATCTCCCTACTTGGAGCATCAGCACCTTTAACCTCCTGTTCCGTACAGGTTGCAATTTGTCCTGAGGATGAACGGGAAGACGGGGAACCAATGAGAGACTAGCTCTTGGTGTTGGGACAGGCACAGGTCACTCTATTTTCCCATCAGGCAGAAGAATTAACCACAGGCTCAGCCTGCCCCCCGGAACCAGAACAGGCCCTGAAGCCATCCTGCGCTTTTGCGGCCGGCTCCCAAAAAAGCGACTTGTAAAATGGAGCTTCAGGGCACTGCAATTCACAAACCTGCAGAGTTATAAATGATAACTCTCGTCCACAAATATATTGAGGGAAGGCAAAGAAGAGGATTTGAAATCAAGGCAGAATTGCAGGAAACAGATTTCAGGAGGTAGATTCGAATCGCCTTTAAAGCACATGAAAAGCGGCAAAACGTTGACAATGATGCCCTTGGCCAAAAAGGGCGTATGCGTTTTTTCCTGAATACATTCAGGAAAAAACGCATACGCCCTTTTTGGCCAGCTAAGCAACCTGGAAAGGCAAATCAGCGCTACAAAGAAGTCTCGCTTCCCATCGGTCAAAAGGGCCATGCTGAAAAAAGTGTCAAAACCAGAAATGCAGGACAGGCCATGGAGAAATGGGAGCCTTGCTACACTGATGGGCGGGATGTAAATTGCCAACAGCCACTCTGGAGAAGTGTACGGTGTGTCCTGAAACATCTAAAAAACACAGCTTAGAGAGCATAGGGCACTTCCATGCATGGGGGGATAAAGCGGGAAAATTGAAAATCAGCAAGACACAAGCACCCCAAAGTTTAGGGCTGCTCTGTTGACAAGGACCTCCACTTCCTTCCACCTTAAATATCCCAGGAAAGCGAAAAATGGATAAAAAAGTTGTGGTCCTTATGTACAATGGAATATCACTCAGCCATGAAATCAATGTCATAAGGCTAGTAGCAGCATGATGAGTGGATTTAGGTAAGACGATTCTAAGTGAAATAAGTCACACAGAAAAGGACACTTCTCATAAGGTGTTACTTATAGAGGGAATGTAAAAACCGTTACACTTGAACTGAATTACAAAACAGAACAGAGTCACACATGCAGAAAACACACTATGGCTGCTTAAGGGGAAAGGTGAGGTGGGGTGATACATAAAACAAGAGTTTCAAATTAGCTCAGATACCGTTCCATAAACCCAATATGTAATAGACAAGACCTACTCCTTGCTCAGAGAACTGGACTCAACACGCCCGATTCACCGCACAAGAATATATCTGACCAGTAATAATCTTAAAACCTATGTATTGATATCTCTCTGTTAGTGTGTCAAGTGGGTGTAAAGCGGCCTAAACACAGCCGTGAAAAGCAGCTAAACCCCATTATAAAAATAAATTACTTTTAAAAACCCATGAAACAAAGACAGGGAAAGAGAGAGAAATTCTTACACAATTCGTTCAGGGGCTGTGATGCAACCTGGATTGACCATATCTAGACCCACAGCTGGATGAGACATAAGGGTGGACACTCTTGGGGCTGAGAGGTTTGGTGAGGTTGGGTGAGCAAACGCAGACCCTTTAAAGTAATACTGCGTGCTACCCATCGCATGGGTCCCAAATCTCCAGGTTCAAGGGCATCTTCCTACATCGAAAACATGCATGAGAAACCCAGAAGATGGTACACCGTGTGATGGGGAAAGGTTTCTAAAACGCACCTCATTTCTCATCTCCTTGTGCTCGGGTTCGCCATTCCAGCCACTTTACTAGCAATCTCCCTACTTGGAGCATCAGCACCTTTAACCTCCTGTTCCGTACAGGTTGCAATTTGTCCTGAGGATGAACGGGAAGACGGGGAACCAATGAGAGACTAGCTCTTGGTGTTGGGACAGGCACAGGTCACTCTATTTTCCCATCAGGCAGAAGAATTAACCACAGGCTCAGCCTGCCCCCCGGAACCAGAACAGGCCCTGAAGCCATCCTGCGCTTTTGCGGCCGGCTCCCAAAAAAGCGACTTGTAAAATGGAGCTTCAGGGCACTGCAATTCACAAACCTGCAGAGTTATAAATGATAACTCTCGTCCACAAATATATTGAGGGAAGGCAAAGAAGAGGATTAGAAATCAAGGCAGAATTGCAGGAAACAGATTTCAGGAGGTAGATTCGAATCGCCTTTAAAGCACATGAAAAGCGGCAAAACGTTGACAATGATGCCCTTGGCCAAAAAGGGCGTATGCGTTTTTTCCTGAATATATTCAGGAAAAAACGCATACGCCCTTTTTGGCCAACCAAGCAACCTGGAAAGGCAAATCAGCGCTACAAAGAAGTCTCGCTTCCCATCGGTCAAAAGGGCCATGCTGAAAAAAGTGTCAAAACCAGAAATGCAGGACAGGCCATGGAGAAATGGGAGCCTTGCTACACTGATGGGCGGGATGTAAATTGCCAACAGCCACTCTGGAGAAGTGTACGGTGTGTCTTGAAACATCTAAAAAACACAGCTTAGAGAGCATAGGGCACTTCCACGCATGGGGGGATAAAGTGGGAAAATTGAAAATCAGCAAAACACAAGCACCGCAAAGTTTAGGGCTGCTCTGTTGACAAGGACCTCCACTTCATTCCACCTTAAATATCCCAGGAAAGCGAAAAATGGATAAAAAAGTTGTGGTCCTTATGTACAATGGAATATCACTCAGCCATGAAATCAATGTCATAAGGCTAGTAGCAGCATGATGAGTGGATTTAGGTAAGACGATTCTAAGTGAAATAAGGCACACAGAAAAGGACACTTCTCATAAGGTGTCACTTATAGAGGGAATGTAAAAACCGTTACACTTGAACTGAATTACAAAACAGAACAGAGTCACACATGCAGAAAACACACTATGGCTGCTTAACGGGAAAGGTGAGGTGGGGTGATACATAAAACAAGAGTTTCAAATTAGCTCAGATACCGTTCCATAAACCCAATATGTAATAGACAAGACCTACTCCTTGCTCAGAGAACTGGACTCAACACGCCCGATTCACCGCACAAGAATATATCTGACCAGTAATAATCTTAAAACCTATGTATTGATATCTCTCTGTTAGTGTGTCAAGTGGGTGTAAAGCGGCCTAAACACAGCCGTGAAAAGCAGCTAAACCCCATTATAAAAATAAATTACTTTTAAAAACCCATGAAACAAAGACAGGGAAAGAGAGAGAAATTCTTACACAACTCGTTCAGGGGCTGTGATGCAACCTGGATTGACCATATCTAGACCCACAGCTGGATGAGACATAAGGGTGGACACTCTTGGGGCTGAGAGGTTTGGTGAGGTTGGGTGAGCAAACGCAGACCCTTTAAAGTAATACTGCGTGCTACCCATCGCATGGGTCCCAAATCTCCAGGTTCAAGGGCATCTTCCTACATCGAAAACATGCATGAGAAACCCAGAAGATGGTACACCGTGTGATGGGGAAAGGTTTCTAAAACGCACCTCATTTCTCATCTCCTTGTGCTCGGGTTCGCCATTCCAGCCACTTTACTAGCAATCTCCCTACTTGGAGCATCAGCACCTTTAACCTCCTGTTCCGTACAGGTTGCAATTTGTCCTGAGGATGAACGGGAAGACGGGGAACCAATGAGAGACTAGCTCTTGGTGTTGGGACAGGCACAGGTCACTCTATTTTCCCATCAGGCAGAAGAATTAACCACAGGCTCAGCCTGCCCCCCGGAACCAGAACAGGCCCTGAAGCCATCCTGCGCTTTTGCGGCCGGCTCCCAAAAAAGCGACTTGTAAAATGGAGCTTCAGGGCACTGCAATTCACAAACCTGCAGCGTTATAAATGATAACTCTCGTCCACAAATATATTGAGGGAAGGCAAAGAAGAGGATTAGAAATCAAGGCAGAATTGCAGGAAACAGATTTCAGGAGGTAGATTCGAATCGCCTTTAAAGCACATGAAAAACGGCAAAACGTTGACAATGATGCCCTTGGCCAAAAAGGGCGTATGCGTTTTTTCCTGAATACATTCAGGAAAAAACGCATACGCCCTTTTTGGCCAGCTAAGCAACCTGGAAAGGCAAATCAGCGCTACAAAGAAGTCTCGCTTCCCATCGGTCAAAAGGGCCATGCTGAAAAAAGTGTCAAAACCAGAAATGCAGGACAGGCCATGGAGAAATGGGAGCCTTGCTACACTGATGGGCGGGATGTAAATTGCCAACAGCCACTCTGGAGAAGTGTACGGTGTGTCCTGAAACATCTAAAAAACACAGCTTAGAGAGCATAGGGCACTTCCATGCATGGGGGGATAAAGCGGGAAAATTGAAAATCAGCAAGACACAAGCACCCCAAAGTTTAGGGCTGCTCTGTTGACAAGGACCTCCACTTCCTTCCACCTTAAATATCCCAGGAAAGCGAAAAATGGATAAAAAAGTTGTGGTCCTTATGTACAATGGAATATCACTCAGCCATGAAATCAATGTCATAAGGCTTGTAGCAGCATGATGAGTGGATTTAGGTAAGACGATTCTAAGTGAAATAAGTCACACAGAAAAGGACACTTCTCATAAGGTGTTACTTATAGAGGGAATGTAAAAACCGTTACACTTGAACTGAATTACAAAACAGAACAGAGTCACACATGCAGAAAACACACTATGGCTGCTTAAGGGGAAAGGTGAGGTGGGGTGATACATAAAACAAGAGTTTCAAATTAGCTCAGATACCGTTCCATAAACCCAATATGTAATAGACAAGACCTACTCCTTGCTCAGAGAACTGGACTCAACACGCCCGATTCACCGCACAAGAATATATCTGACCAGTAATAATCTTAAAACCTATGTATTGATATCTCTCTGTTAGTGTGTCAAGTGGGTGTAAAGCGGCCTAAACACAGCCGTGAAAAGCAGCTAAACCCCATTATAAAAATAAATTACTTTTAAAAACCCATGAAACAAAGACAGGGAAAGAGAGAGAAATTCTTACACAATTCGTTCAGGGGCTGTGATGCAACCTGGATTGACCATATCTAGACCCACAGCTGGATGAGACATAAGGGTGGACACTCTTGGGGCTGAGAGGTTTGGTGAGGTTGGGTGAGCAAACGCAGACCCTTTAAAGTAATACTGCGTGCTACCCATCGCATGGGTCCCAAATCTCCAGGTTCAAGGGCATCTTCCTACATCGAAAACATGCATGAGAAACCCAGAAGATGGTACACCGTGTGATGGGGAAAGGTTTCTAAAACGCACCTCATTTCTCATCTCCTTGTGCTCGGGTTCGCCATTCCAGCCACTTTACTAGCAATCTCCCTACTTGGAGCATCAGCACCTTTAACCTCCTGTTCCGTACAGGTTGCAATTTGTCCTGAGGATGAACGGGAAGACGGGGAACCAATGAGAGACTAGCTCTTGGTGTTGGGACAGGCACAGGTCACTCTATTTTCCCATCAGGCAGAAGAATTAACCACAGGCTCAGCCTGCCCCCCGGAACCAGAACAGGCCCTGAAGCCATCCTGCGCTTTTGCGGCCGGCTCCCAAAAAAGCGACTTGTAAAATGGAGCTTCAGGGCACTGCAATTCACAAACCTGCAGAGTTATAAATGATAACTCTCGTCCACAAATATATTGAGGGAAGGCAAAGAAGAGGATTAGAAATCAAGGCAGAATTGCAGGAAACAGATTTCAGGAGGTAGATTCGAATCGCCTTTAAAGCACATGAAAAGCGGCAAAACGTTGACAATGATGCCCTTGGCCAAAAAGGGCGTATGCGTTTTTTCCTGAATATATTCAGGAAAAAACGCATACGCCCTTTTTGGCCAACCAAGCAACCTGGAAAGGCAAATCAGCGCTACAAAGAAGTCTCGCTTCCCATCGGTCAAAAGGGCCATGCTGAAAAAAGTGTCAAAACCAGAAATGCAGGACAGGCCATGGAGAAATGGGAGCCTTGCTACACTGATGGGCGGGATGTAAATTGCCAACAGCCACTCTGGAGAAGTGTACGGTGTGTCTTGAAACATCTAAAAAACACAGCTTAGAGAGCATAGGGCACTTCCACGCATGGGGGGATAAAGTGGGAAAATTGAAAATCAGCAAGACACAAGCACCCCAAAGTTTAGGGCTGCTCTGTTGACAAGGACCTCCACTTCATTCCACCTTAAATATCCCAGGAAAGCGAAAAATGGATAAAAAAGTTGTGGTCCTTATGTACAATGGAATATCACTCAGCCATGAAATCAATGTCATAAGGCTAGTAGCAGCATGATGAGTGGATTTAGGTAAGACGATTCTAAGTGAAATAAGGCACACAGAAAAGGACACTTCTCATAAGGTGTCACTTATAGAGGGAATGTAAAAACCGTTACACTTGAACTGAATTACAAAACAGAACAGAGTCACACATGCAGAAAACACACTATGGCTGCTTAACGGGAAAGGTGAGGTGGGGTGATACATAAAACAAGAGTTTCAAATTAGCTCAGATACCGTTCCATAAACCCAATATGTAATAGACAAGACCTACTCCTTGCTCAGAGAACTGGACTCAACACGCCCGATTCACCGCACAAGAATATATCTGACCAGTAATAATCTTAAAACCTATGTATTGATATCTCTCTGTTAGTGTGTCAAGTGGGTGTAAAGCGGCCTAAACACAGCCGTGAAAAGCAGGTAAACCCCATTATAAAAATAAATTACTTTTAAAAACCCATGAAACAAAGACAGGGAAAGAGAGAGAAATTCTTACACAATTCGTTCAGGGGCTGTGATGCAACCTGGATTGACCATATCTAGACCCACAGCTGGATGAGACATAAGGGTGGACACTCTTGGGGCTGAGAGGTTTGGTGAGGTTGGGTGAGCAAACGCAGACCCTTTAAAGTAATACTGCGTGCTACCCATCGCATGGGTCCCAAATCTCCAGGTTCAAGGGCATCTTCCTACATCGAAAACATGCATGAGAAACCCAGAAGATGGTACACCGTGTGATGGGGAAAGGTTTCTAAAACGCACCTCATTTCTCATCTCCTTGTGCTCGGGTTCGCCATTCCAGCCACTTTACTAGCAATCTCCCTACTTGGAGCATCAGCACCTTTAACCTCCTGTTCCGTACAGGTTGCAATTTGTCCTGAGGATGAACGGGAAGACGGGGAACCAATGAGAGACTAGCTCTTGGTGTTGGGACAGGCACAGGTCACTCTATTTTCCCATCAGGCAGAAGAATTAACCACAGGCTCAGCCTGCCCCCCGGAACCAGAACAGGCCCTGAAGCCATCCTGCGCTTTTGCGGCCGGCTCCCAAAAAAGCGACTTGTAAAATGGAGCTTCAGGGCACTGCAATTCACAAACCTGCAGAGTTATAAATGATAACTCTCGTCCACAAATATATTGAGGGAAGGCAAAGAAGAGGATTTGAAATCAAGGCAGAATTGCAGGAAACAGATTTCAGGAGGTAGATTCGAATCGCCTTTAAAGCACATGAAAAGCGGCAAAACGTTGACAATGATGCCCTTGGCCAAAAAGGGCGTATGCGTTTTTTCCTGAATACATTCAGGAAAAAACGCATACGCCCTTTTTGGCCAGCTAAGCAACCTGGAAAGGCAAATCAGCGCTACAAAGAAGTCTCGCTTCCCATCGGTCAAAAGGGCCATGCTGAAAAAAGTGTCAAAACCAGAAATGCAGGACAGGCCATGGAGAAATGGGAGCCTTGCTACACTGATGGGCGGGATGTAAATTGCCAACAGCCACTCTGGAGAAGTGTACGGTGTGTCCTGAAACATCTAAAAAACACAGCTTAGAGAGCATAGGGCACTTCCATGCATGGGGGGATAAAGCGGGAAAATTGAAAATCAGCAAGACACAAGCACCCCAAAGTTTAGGGCTGCTCTGTTGACAAGGACCTCCACTTCCTTCCACCTTAAATATCCCAGGAAAGCGAAAAATGGATAAAAAAGTTGTGGTCCTTATGTACAATGGAATATCACTCAGCCATGAAATCAATGTCATAAGGCTAGTAGCAGCATGATGAGTGGATTTAGGTAAGACGATTCTAAGTGAAATAAGTCACACAGAAAAGGACACTTCTCATAAGGTGTTACTTATAGAGGGAATGTAAAAACCGTTACACTTGAACTGAATTACAAAACAGAACAGAGTCACACATGCAGAAAACACACTATGGCTGCTTAAGGGGAAAGGTGAGGTGGGGTGATACATAAAACAAGAGTTTCAAATTAGCTCAGATACCGTTCCATAAACCCAATATGTAATAGACAAGACCTACTCCTTGCTCAGAGAACTGGACTCAAAACGCCCGATTCACCGCACAAGAATATATCTGACCAGTAATAATCTTAAAACCTATGTATTGATATCTCTCTGTTAGTGTGTCAAGTGGGTGTAAAGCGGCCTAAACACAGCCGTGAAAAGCAGCTAAACCCCATTATAAAAATAAATTACTTTTAAAAACCCATGAAACAAAGACAGGGAAAGAGAGAGAAATTCTTACACAATTCGTTCAGGGGCTGTGATGCAACCTGGATTGACCATATCTAGACCCACAGCTGGATGAGACATAAGGGTGGACACTCTTGGGGCTGAGAGGTTTGGTGAGGTTGGGTGAGCAAACGCAGACCCTTTAAAGTAATACTGCGTGCTACCCATCGCATGGGTCCCAAATCTCCAGGTTCAAGGGCATCTTCCTACATCGAAAACATGCATGAGAAACCCAGAAGATGGTACACCGTGTGATGGGGAAAGGTTTCTAAAACGCACCTCATTTCTCATCTCCTTGTGCTCGGGTTCGCCATTCCAGCCACTTTACTAGCAATCTCCCTACTTGGAGCATCAGCACCTTTAACCTCCTGTTCCGTACAGGTTGCAATTTGTCCTGAGGATGAACGGGAAGACGGGGAACCAATGAGAGACTAGCTCTTGGTGTTGGGACAGGCACAGGTCACTCTATTTTCCCATCAGGCAGAAGAATTAACCACAGGCTCAGCCTGCCCCCCGGAACCAGAACAGGCCCTGAAGCCATCCTGCGCTTTTGCGGCCGGCTCCCAAAAAAGCGACTTGTAAAATGGAGCTTCAGGGCACTGCAATTCACAAACCTGCAGAGTTATAAATGATAACTCTCGTCCACAAATATATTGAGGGAAGGCAAAGAAGAGGATTTGAAATCAAGGCAGAATTGCAGGAAACAGATTTCAGGAGGTAGATTCGAATCGCCTTTAAAGCACATGAAAAGCGGCAAAACGTTGACAATGATGCCCTTGGCCAAAAAGGGCGTATGCGTTTTTTCCTGAATATATTCAGGAAAAAACGCATACGCCCTTTTTGGCCAACCAAGCAACCTGGAAAGGCAAATCAGCGCTAAAAAGAAGTCTCGCTTCCCATCGGTCAAAAGGGCCATGCTGAAAAAAGTGTCAAAACCAGAAATGCAGGACAGGCCATGGAGAAATGGGAGCCTTGCTACACTGATGGGCGGGATGTAAATTGCCAACAGCCACTCTGGAGAAGTGTACGGTGTGTCTTGAAACATCTAAAAAACACAGCTTAGAGAGCATAGGGCACTTCCACGCATGGGGGGATAAAGTGGGAAAATTGAAAATCAGCAAGACACAAGCACCCCAAAGTTTAGGGCTGCTCTGTTGACAAGGACCTCCACTTCCTTCCACCTTAAATATCCCAGGAAAGCGAAAAATGGATAAAAAAGTTGTGGTCCTTATGTACAATGGAATATCACTCAGCCATGAAATCAATGTCATAAGGCTAGTAGCAGCATGATGAGTGGATTTAGGTAAGACGATTCTAAGTGAAATAAGGCACACAGAAAAGGACACTTCTCATAAGGTGTCACTTATAGAGGGAATGTAAAAACCGTTACACTTGAACTGAATTACAAAACAGAACAGAGTCACACATGCAGAAAACACACTATGGCTGCTTAACGGGAAAGGTGAGGTGGGGTGATACATAAAACAAGAGTTTCAAATTAGCTCAGATACCGTTCCATAAACCCAATATGTAATAGACAAGACCTACTCCTTGCTCAGAGAACTGGACTCAACACGCCCGATTCACCGCACAAGAATATATCTGACTAGTAATAATCTTAAAACCTATGTATTGATATCTCTCTGTTAGTGTGTCAAGTGGGTGTAAAGCGGCCTAAACACAGCCGTGAAAAGCAGCTAAACCCCATTATAAAAATAAATTACTTTTAAAAACCCATGAAACAAAGACAGGGAAAGAGAGAGAAATTCTTACACAATTCGTTCAGGGGCTGTGATGCAACCTGGATTGACCATATCTAGACCCACAGCTGGATGAGACATAAGGGTGGACACTCTTGGGGCTGAGAGGTTTGGTGAGGTTGGGTGAGCAAACGCAGACCCTTTAAAGTAATACTGCGTGCTACCCATCGCATGGGTCCCAAATCTCCAGGTTCAAGGGCATCTTCCTACATCGAAAACATGCATGAGAAACCCAGAAGATGGTACACCGTGTGATGGGGAAAGGTTTCTAAAACGCACCTCATTTCTCATCTCCTTGTGCTCGGGTTCGCCATTCCAGCCACTTTACTAGCAATCTCCCTACTTGGAGCATCAGCACCTTTAACCTCCTGTTCCGTACAGGTTGCAATTTGTCCTGAGGATGAACGGGAAGACGGGGAACCAATGAGAGACTAGCTCTTGGTGTTGGGACAGGCACAGGTCACTCTATTTTCCCATCAGGCAGAAGAATTAACCACAGGCTCAGCCTGCCCCCCGGAACCAGAACAGGCCCTGAAGCCATCCTGCGCTTTTGCGGCCGGCTCCCAAAAAAGCGACTTGTAAAATGGAGCTTCAGGGCACTGCAATTCACAAACCTGCAGAGTTATAAATGATAACTCTCGTCCACAAATATATTGAGGGAAGGCAAAGAAGAGGATTTGAAATCAAGGCAGAATTGCAGGAAACAGATTTCAGGAGGTAGATTCGAATCGCCTTTAAAGCACATGAAAAGCGGCAAAACGTTGACAATGATGCCCTTGGCCAAAAAGGGCGTATGCGTTTTTTCCTGAATACATTCAGGAAAAAACGCATACGCCCTTTTTGGCCAACCAAGCAACCTGGAAAGGCAAATCAGCGCTACAAAGAAGTCTCGCTTCCCATCGGTCAAAAGGGCCATGCTGAAAAAAGTGTCAAAACCAGAAATGCAGGACAGGCCATGGAGAAATGGGAGCCTTGCTACACTGATGGGCGGGATGTAAATTGCCAACAGCCACTCTGGAGAAGTGTACGGTGTGTCTTGAAACATCTAAAAAACACAGCTTAGAGAGCATAGGGCACTTCCACGCATGGGGGGATAAAGTGGGAAAATTGAAAATCAGCAAGACACAAGCACCCCAAAGTTTAGGGCTGCTCTGTTGACAAGGACCTCCACTTCATTCCACCTTAAATATCCCAGGAAAGCGAAAAATGGATAAAAAAGTTGTGGTCCTTATGTACAATGGAATATCACTCAGCCATGAAATCAATGTCATAAGGCTAGTAGCAGCATGATGAGTGGATTTAGGTAAGACGATTCTAAGTGAAATAAGGCACACAGAAAAGGACACTTCTCATAAGGTGTCACTTATAGAGGGAATGTAAAAACCGTTACACTTGAACTGAATTACAAAACAGAACAGAGTCACACATGCAGAAAACACACTATGGCTGCTTAACGGGAAAGGTGAGGTGGGGTGATACATAAAACAAGAGTTTCAAATTAGCTCAGATACCGTTCCATAAACCCAATATGTAATAGACAAGACCTACTCCTTGCTCAGAGAACTGGACTCAACACGCCCGATTCACCGCACAAGAATATATCTGACTAGTAATAATCTTAAAACCTATGTATTGATATCTCTCTGTTAGTGTGTCAAGTGGGTGTAAAGCGGCCTAAACACAGCCGTGAAAAGCAGCTAAACCCCATTATAAAAATAAATTACTTTTAAAAACCCATGAAACAAAGACAGGGAAAGAGAGAGAAATTCTTACACAATTCGTTCAGGGGCTGTGATGCAACCTGGATTGACCATATCTAGACCCACAGCTGGATGAGACATAAGGGTGGACACTCTTGGGGCTGAGAGGTTTGGTGAGGTTGGGTGAGCAAACGCAGACCCTTTAAAGTAATACTGCGTGCTACCCATCGCATGGGTCCCAAATCTCCAGGTTCAAGGGCATCTTCCTACATCGAAAACATGCATGAGAAACCCAGAAGATGGTACACCGTGTGATGGGGAAAGGTTTCTAAAACGCACCTCATTTCTCATCTCCTTGTGCTCGGGTTCGCCATTCCAGCCACTTTACTAGCAATCTCCCTACTTGGAGCATCAGCACCTTTAACCTCCTGTTCCGTACAGGTTGCAATTTGTCCTGAGGATGAACGGGAAGACGGGGAACCAATGAGAGACTAGCTCTTGGTGTTGGGACAGGCACAGGTCACTCTATTTTCCCATCAGGCAGAAGAATTAACCACAGGCTCAGCCTGCCCCCCGGAACCAGAACAGGCCCTGAAGCCATCCTGCGCTTTTGCGGCCGGCTCCCAAAAAAGCGACTTGTAAAATGGAGCTTCAGGGCACTGCAATTCACAAACCTGCAGAGTTATAAATGATAACTCTCGTCCACAAATATATTGAGGGAAGGCAAAGAAGAGGATTTGAAATCAAGGCAGAATTGCAGGAAACAGATTTCAGGAGGTAGATTCGAATCGCCTTTAAAGCACATGAAAAGCGGCAAAACGTTGACAATGATGCCCTTGGCCAAAAAGGGCGTATGCGTTTTTTCCTGAATATATTCAGGAAAAAACGCATACGCCCTTTTTGGCCAACCAAGCAACCTGGAAAGGCAAATCAGCGCTACAAAGAAGTCTCGCTTCCCATCGGTCAAAAGGGCCATGCTGAAAAAAGTGTCAAAACCAGAAATGCAGGACAGGCCATGGAGAAATGGGAGCCTTGCTACACTGATGGGCGGGATGTAAATTGCCAACAGCCACTCTGGAGAAGTGTACGGTGTGTCTTGAAACATCTAAAAAACACAGCTTAGAGAGCATAGGGCACTTCCACGCATGGGGGGATAAAGTGGGAAAATTGAAAATCAGCAAGACACAAGCACCCCAAAGTTTAGGGCTGCTCTGTTGACAAGGACCTCCACTTCATTCCACCTTAAATATCCCAGGAAAGCGAAAAATGGATAAAAAAGTTGTGGTCCTTATGTACAATGGAATATCACTCAGCCATGAAATCAATGTCATAAGGCTAGTAGCAGCATGATGAGTGGATTTAGGTAAGACGATTCTAAGTGAAATAAGGCACACAGAAAAGGACACTTCTCATAAGGTGTCACTTATAGAGGGAATGTAAAAACCGTTACACTTGAACTGAATTACAAAACAGAACAGAGTCACACATGCAGAAAACACACTATGGCTGCTTAACGGGAAAGGTGAGGTGGGGTGATACATAAAACAAGAGTTTCAAATTAGCTCAGATACCGTTCCATAAACCCAATATGTAATAGACAAGACCTACTCCTTGCTCAGAGAACTGGACTCAACACGCCCGATTCACCGCACAAGAATATATCTGACCAGTAATAATCTTAAAACCTATGTATTGATATCTCTCTGTTAGTGTGTCAAGTGGGTGTAAAGCGGCCTAAACACAGCCGTGAAAAGCAGGTAAACCCCATTATAAAAATAAATTACTTTTAAAAACCCATGAAACAAAGACAGGGAAAGAGAGAGAAATTCTTACACAATTCGTTCAGGGGCTGTGATGCAACCTGGATTGACCATATCTAGACCCACAGCTGGATGAGACATAAGGGTGGACACTCTTGGGGCTGAGAGGTTTGGTGAGGTTGGGTGAGCAAACGCAGACCCTTTAAAGTAATACTGCGTGCTACCCATCGCATGGGTCCCAAATCTCCAGGTTCAAGGGCATCTTCCTACATCGAAAACATGCATGAGAAACCCAGAAGATGGTACACCGTGTGATGGGGAAAGGTTTCTAAAACGCACCTCATTTCTCATCTCCTTGTGCTCGGGTTCGCCATTCCAGCCACTTTACTAGCAATCTCCCTACTTGGAGCATCAGCACCTTTAACCTCCTGTTCCGTACAGGTTGCAATTTGTCCTGAGGATGAACGGGAAGACGGGGAACCAATGAGAGACTAGCTCTTGGTGTTGGGACAGGCACAGGTCACTCTATTTTCCCATCAGGCAGAAGAATTAACCACAGGCTCAGCCTGCCCCCCGGAACCAGAACAGGCCCTGAAGCCATCCTGCGCTTTTGCGGCCGGCTCCCAAAAAAGCGACTTGTAAAATGGAGCTTCAGGGCACTGCAATTCACAAACCTGCAGAGTTATAAATGATAACTCTCGTCCACAAATATATTGAGGGAAGGCAAAGAAGAGGATTTGAAATCAAGGCAGAATTGCAGGAAACAGATTTCAGGAGGTAGATTCGAATCGCCTTTAAAGCACATGAAAAGCGGCAAAACGTTGACAATGATGCCCTTGGCCAAAAAGGGCGTATGCGTTTTTTCCTGAATATATTCAGGAAAAAACGCATACGCCCTTTTTGGCCAACCAAGCAACCTGGAAAGGCAAATCAGCGCTACAAAGAAGTCTCGCTTCCCATCGGTCAAAAGGGCCATGCTGAAAAAAGTGTCAAAACCAGAAATGCAGGACAGGCCATGGAGAAATGGGAGCCTTGCTACACTGATGGGCGGGATGTAAATTGCCAACAGCCACTCTGGAGAAGTGTACGGTGTGTCTTGAAACATCTAAAAAACACAGCTTAGAGAGCATAGGGCACTTCCACGCATGGGGGGATAAAGTGGGAAAATTGAAAATCAGCAAGACACAAGCACCCCAAAGTTTAGGGCTGCTCTGTTGACAAGGACCTCCACTTCCTTCCACCTTAAATATCCCAGGAAAGCGAAAAATGGATAAAAAAGTTGTGGTCCTTATGTACAATGGAATATCACTCAGCCATGAAATCAATGTCATAAGGCTAGTAGCAGCATGATGAGTGGATTTAGGTAAGACGATTCTAAGTGAAATAAGGCACACAGAAAAGGACACTTCTCATAAGGTGTCACTTATAGAGGGAATGTAAAAACCGTTACACTTGAACTGAATTACAAAACAGAACAGAGTCACACATGCAGAAAACACACTATGGCTGCTTAACGGGAAAGGTGAGGTGGGGTGATACATAAAACAAGAGTTTCAAATTAGCTCAGATACCGTTCCATAAACCCAATATGTAATAGACAAGACCTACTCCTTGCTCAGAGAACTGGACTCAACACGCCCGATTCACCGCACAAGAATATATCTGACTAGTAATAATCTTAAAACCTATGTATTGATATCTCTCTGTTAGTGTGTCAAGTGGGTGTAAAGCGGCCTAAACACAGCCGTGAAAAGCAGCTAAACCCCATTATAAAAATAAATTACTTTTAAAAACCCATGAAACAAAGACAGGGAAAGAGAGAGAAATTCTTACACAATTCGTTCAGGGGCTGTGATGCAACCTGGATTGACCATATCTAGACCCAGAGCTGGATGAGACATAAGGGTGGACACTCTTGGGGCTGAGAGGTTTGGTGAGGTTGGGTGAGCAAACGCAGACCCTTTAAAGTAATACTGCGTGCTACCCATCGCATGGGTCCCAAATCTCCAGGTTCAAGGGCATCTTCCTACATCGAAAACATGCATGAGAAACCCAGAAGATGGTACACCGTGTGATGGGGAAAGGTTTCTAAAACGCACCTCATTTCTCATCTCCTTGTGCTCGGGTTCGCCATTCCAGCCACTTTACTAGCAATCTCCCTACTTGGAGCATCAGCACCTTTAACCTCCTGTTCCGTACAGGTTGCAATTTGTCCTGAGGATGAACGGGAAGACGGGGAACCAATGAGAGACTAGCTCTTGGTGTTGGGACAGGCACAGGTCACTCTATTTTCCCATCAGGCAGAAGAATTAACCACAGGCTCAGCCTGCCCCCCGGAACCAGAACAGGCCCTGAAGCCATCCTGCGCTTTTGCGGCCGGCTCCCAAAAAAGCGACTTGTAAAATGGAGCTTCAGGGCACTGCAATTCACAAACCTGCAGAGTTATAAATGATAACTCTCGTCCACAAATATATTGAGGGAAGGCAAAGAAGAGGATTTGAAATCAAGGCAGAATTGCAGGAAACAGATTTCAGGAGGTAGATTCGAATCGCCTTTAAAGCACATGAAAAGCGGCAAAACGTTGACAATGATGCCCTTGGCCAAAAAGGGCGTATGCGTTTTTTCCTGAATACATTCAGGAAAAAACGCATACGCCCTTTTTGGCCAGCTAAGCAACCTGGAAAGGCAAATCAGCGCTACAAAGAAGTCTCGCTTCCCATCGGTCAAAAGGGCCATGCTGAAAAAAGTGTCAAAACCAGAAATGCAGGACAGGCCATGGAGAAATGGGAGCCTTGCTACACTGATGGGCGGGATGTAAATTGCCAACAGCCACTCTGGAGAAGTGTACGGTGTGTCCTGAAACATCTAAAAAACACAGCTTAGAGAGCATAGGGCACTTCCATGCATGGGGGGATAAAGCGGGAAAATTGAAAATCAGCAAGACACAAGCACCCCAAAGTTTAGGGCTGCTCTGTTGACAAGGACCTCCACTTCCTTCCACCTTAAATATCCCAGGAAAGCGAAAAATGGATAAAAAAGTTGTGGTCCTTATGTACAATGGAATATCACTCAGCCATGAAATCAATGTCATAAGGCTAGTAGCAGCATGATGAGTGGATTTAGGTAAGACGATTCTAAGTGAAATAAGTCACACAGAAAAGGACACTTCTCATAAGGTGTTACTTATAGAGGGAATGTAAAAACCGTTACACTTGAACTGAATTACAAAACAGAACAGAGTCACACATGCAGAAAACACACTATGGCTGCTTAAGGGGAAAGGTGAGGTGGGGTGATACATAAAACAAGAGTTTCAAATTAGCTCAGATACCGTTCCATAAACCCAATATGTAATAGACAAGACCTACTCCTTGCTCAGAGAACTGGACTCAACACGCCCGATTCACCGCACAAGAATATATCTGACCAGTAATAATCTTAAAACCTATGTATTGATATCTCTCTGTTAGTGTGTCAAGTGGGTGTAAAGCGGCCTAAACACAGCCGTGAAAAGCAGCTAAACCCCATTATAAAAATAAATTACTTTTAAAAACCCATGAAACAAAGACAGGGAAAGAGAGAGAAATTCTTACACAATTCGTTCAGGGGCTGTGATGCAACCTGGATTGACCATATCTAGACCCACAGCTGGATGAGACATAAGGGTGGACACTCTTGGGGCTGAGAGGTTTGGTGAGGTTGGGTGAGCAAACGCAGACCCTTTAAAGTAATACTGCGTGCTACCCATCGCATGGGTCCCAAATCTCCAGGTTCAAGGGCATCTTCCTACATCGAAAACATGCATGAGAAACCCAGAAGATGGTACACCGTGTGATGGGGAAAGGTTTCTAAAACGCACCTCATTTCTCATCTCCTTGTGCTCGGGTTCGCCATTCCAGCCACTTTACTAGCAATCTCCCTACTTGGAGCATCAGCACCTTTAACCTCCTGTTCCGTACAGGTTGCAATTTGTCCTGAGGATGAACGGGAAGACGGGGAACCAATGAGAGACTAGCTCTTGGTGTTGGGACAGGCACAGGTCACTCTATTTTCCCATCAGGCAGAAGAATTAACCACAGGCTCAGCCTGCCCCCCGGAACCAGAACAGGCCCTGAAGCCATCCTGCGCTTTTGCGGCCGGCTCCCAAAAAAGCGACTTGTAAAATGGAGCTTCAGGGCACTGCAATTCACAAACCTGCAGAGTTATAAATGATAACTCTCGTCCACAAATATATTGAGGGAAGGCAAAGAAGAGGATTAGAAATCAAGGCAGAATTGCAGGAAACAGATTTCAGGAGGTAGATTCGAATCGCCTTTAAAGCACATGAAAAGCGGCAAAACGTTGACAATGATGCCCTTGGCCAAAAAGGGCGTATGCGTTTTTTCCTGAATATATTCAGGAAAAAACGCATACGCCCTTTTTGGCCAACCAAGCAACCTGGAAAGGCAAATCAGCGCTACAAAGAAGTCTCGCTTCCCATCGGTCAAAAGGGCCATGCTGAAAAAAGTGTCAAAACCAGAAATGCAGGACAGGCCATGGAGAAATGGGAGCCTTGCTACACTGATGGGCGGGATGTAAATTGCCAACAGCCACTCTGGAGAAGTGTACGGTGTGTCTTGAAACATCTAAAAAACACAGCTTAGAGAGCATAGGGCACTTCCACGCATGGGGGGATAAAGTGGGAAAATTGAAAATCAGCAAGACACAAGCACCGCAAAGTTTAGGGCTGCTCTGTTGACAAGGACCTCCACTTCATTCCACCTTAAATATCCCAGGAAAGCGAAAAATGGATAAAAAAGTTGTGGTCCTTATGTACAATGGAATATCACTCAGCCATGAAATCAATGTCATAAGGCTAGTAGCAGCATGATGAGTGGATTTAGGTAAGACGATTCTAAGTGAAATAAGGCACACAGAAAAGGACACTTCTCATAAGGTGTCACTTATAGAGGGAATGTAAAAACCGTTACACTTGAACTGAATTACAAAACAGAACAGAGTCACACATGCAGAAAACACACTATGGCTGCTTAACGGGAAAGGTGAGGTGGGGTGATACATAAAACAAGAGTTTCAAATTAGCTCAGATACCGTTCCATAAACCCAATATGTAATAGACAAGACCTACTCCTTGCTCAGAGAACTGGACTCAACACGCCCGATTCACCGCACAAGAATATATCTGACCAGTAATAATCTTAAAACCTATGTATTGATATCTCTCTGTTAGTGTGTCAAGTGGGTGTAAAGCGGCCTAAACACAGCCGTGAAAAGCAGCTAAACCCCATTATAAAAATAAATTACTTTTAAAAACCCATGAAACAAAGACAGGGAAAGAGAGAGAAATTCTTACACAACTCGTTCAGGGGCTGTGATGCAACCTGGATTGACCATATCTAGACCCACAGCTGGATGAGACATAAGGGTGGACACTCTTGGGGCTGAGAGGTTTGGTGAGGTTGGGTGAGCAAACGCAGACCCTTTAAAGTAATACTGCGTGCTACCCATCGCATGGGTCCCAAATCTCCAGGTTCAAGGGCATCTTCCTACATCGAAAACATGCATGAGAAACCCAGAAGATGGTACACCGTGTGATGGGGAAAGGTTTCTAAAACGCACCTCATTTCTCATCTCCTTGTGCTCGGGTTCGCCATTCCAGCCACTTTACTAGCAATCTCCCTACTTGGAGCATCAGCACCTTTAACCTCCTGTTCCGTACAGGTTGCAATTTGTCCTGAGGATGAACGGGAAGACGGGGAACCAATGAGAGACTAGCTCTTGGTGTTGGGACAGGCACAGGTCACTCTATTTTCCCATCAGGCAGAAGAATTAACCACAGGCTCAGCCTGCCCCCCGGAACCAGAACAGGCCCTGAAGCCATCCTGCGCTTTTGCGGCCGGCTCCCAAAAAAGCGACTTGTAAAATGGAGCTTCAGGGCACTGCAATTCACAAACCTGCAGAGTTATAAATGATAACTCTCGTCCACAAATATATTGAGGGAAGGCAAAGAAGAGGATTAGAAATCAAGGCAGAATTGCAGGAAACAGATTTCAGGAGGTAGATTCGAATCGCCTTTAAAGCACATGAAAAGCGGCAAAACGTTGACAATGATGCCCTTGGCCAAAAAGGGCGTATGCGTTTTTTCCTGAATATATTCAGGAAAAAACGCATACGCCCTTTTTGGCCAGCTAAGCAACCTGGAAAGGCAAATCAGCGCTACAAAGAAGTCTCGCTTCCCATCGGTCAAAAGGGCCATGCTGAAAAAAGTGTCAAAACCAGAAATGCAGGACAGGCCATGGAGAAATGGGAGCCTTGCTACACTGATGGGCGGGATGTAAATTGCCAACAGCCACTCTGGAGAAGTGTACGGTGTGTCTTGAAACATCTAAAAAACACAGCTTAGAGAGCATAGGGCACTTCCACGCATGGGGGGATAAAGTGGGAAAATTGAAAATCAGCAAGACACAAGCACCCCAAAGTTTAGGGCTGCTCTGTTGACAAGGACCTCCACTTCATTCCACCTTAAATATCCCAGGAAAGCGAAAAATGGATAAAAAAGTTGTGGTCCTTATGTACAATGGAATATCACTCAGCCATGAAATCAATGTCATAAGGCTAGTAGCAGCATGATGAGTGGATTTAGGTAAGACGATTCTAAGTGAAATAAGGCACACAGAAAAGGACACTTCTCATAAGGTGTCACTTATAGAGGGAATGTAAAAACCGTTACACTTGAACTGAATTACAAAACAGAACAGAGTCACACATGCAGAAAACACACTATGGCTGCTTAACGGGAAAGGTGAGGTGGGGTGATACATAAAACAAGAGTTTCAAATTAGCTCAGATACCGTTCCATAAACCCAATATGTAATAGACAAGACCTACTCCTTGCTCAGAGAACTGGACTCAACACGCCCGATTCACCGCACAAGAATATATCTGACTAGTAATAATCTTAAAACCTATGTATTGATATCTCTCTGTTAGTGTGTCAAGTGGGTGTAAAGCGGCCTAAACACAGCCGTGAAAAGCAGCTAAACCCCATTATAAAAATAAATTACTTTTAAAAACCCATGAAACAAAGACAGGGAAAGAGAGAGAAATTCTTACACAATTCGTTCAGGGGCTGTGATGCAACCTGGATTGACCATATCTAGACCCACAGCTGGATGAGACATAAGGGTGGACACTCTTGGGGCTGAGAGGTTTGGTGAGGTTGGGTGAGCAAACGCAGACCCTTTAAAGTAATACTGCGTGCTACCCATCGCATGGGTCCCAAATCTCCAGGTTCAAGGGCATCTTCCTACATCGAAAACATGCATGAGAAACCCAGAAGATGGTACACCGTGTGATGGGGAAAGGTTTCTAAAACGCACCTCATTTCTCATCTCCTTGTGCTCGGGTTCGCCATTCCAGCCACTTTACTAGCAATCTCCCTACTTGGAGCATCAGCACCTTTAACCTCCTGTTCCGTACAGGTTGCAATTTGTCCTGAGGATGAACGGGAAGACGGGGAACCAATGAGAGACTAGCTCTTGGTGTTGGGACAGGCACAGGTCACTCTATTTTCCCATCAGGCAGAAGAATTAACCACAGGCTCAGCCTGCCCCCCGGAACCAGAACAGGCCCTGAAGCCATCCTGCGCTTTTGCGGCCGGCTCCCAAAAAAGCGACTTGTAAAATGGAGCTTCAGGGCACTGCAATTCACAAACCTGCAGAGTTATAAATGATAACTCTCGTCCACAAATATATTGAGGGAAGGCAAAGAAGAGGATTTGAAATCAAGGCAGAATTGCAGGAAACAGATTTCAGGAGGTAGATTCGAATCGCCTTTAAAGCACATGAAAAGCGGCAAAACGTTGACAATGATGCCCTTGGCCAAAAAGGGCGTATGCGTTTTTTCCTGAATATATTCAGGAAAACACGCATACGCCCTTTTTGGCCAACCAAGCAACCTGGAAAGGCAAATCAGCGCTACAAAGAAGTCTCGCTTCCCATCGGTCAAAAGGGCCATGCTGAAAAAAGTGTCAAAACCAGAAATGCAGGACAGGCCATGGAGAAATGGGAGCCTTGCTACACTGATGGGCGGGATGTAAATTGCCAACAGCCACTCTGGAGAAGTGTACGGTGTGTCTTGAAACATCTAAAAAACACAGCTTAGAGAGCATAGGGCACTTCCACGCATGGGGGGATAAAGTGGGAAAATTGAAAATCAGCAAGACACAAGCACCCCAAAGTTTAGGGCTGCTCTGTTGACAAGGACCTCCACTTCCTTCCACCTTAAATATCCCAGGAAAGCGAAAAATGGATAAAAAAGTTGTGGTCCTTATGTACAATGGAATATCACTCAGCCATGAAATCAATGTCATAAGGCTAGTAGCAGCATGATGAGTGGATTTAGGTAAGACGATTCTAAGTGAAATAAGGCACACAGAAAAGGACACTTCTCATAAGGTGTCACTTATAGAGGGAATGTAAAAACCGTTACACTTGAACTGAATTACAAAACAGAACAGAGTCACACATGCAGAAAACACACTATGGCTGCTTAACGGGAAAGGTGAGGTGGGGTGATACATAAAACAAGAGTTTCAAATTAGCTCAGATACCGTTCCATAAACCCAATATGTAATAGACAAGACCTACTCCTTGCTCAGAGAACTGGACTCAACACGCCCGATTCACCGCACAAGAATATATCTGACTAGTAATAATCTTAAAACCTATGTATTGATATCTCTCTGTTAGTGTGTCAAGTGGGTGTAAAGCGGCCTAAACACAGCCGTGAAAAGCAGCTAAACCCCATTATAAAAATAAATTACTTTTAAAAACCCATGAAACAAAGACAGGGAAAGAGAGAGAAATTCTTACACAATTCGTTCAGGGGCTGTGATGCAACCTGGATTGACCATATCTAGACCCACAGCTGGATGAGACATAAGGGTGGACACTCTTGGGGCTGAGAGGTTTGGTGAGGTTGGGTGAGCAAACGCAGACCCTTTAAAGTAATACTGCGTGCTACCCATCGCATGGGTCCCAAATCTCCAGGTTCAAGGGCATCTTCCTACATCGAAAACATGCATGAGAAACCCAGAAGATGGTACACCGTGTGATGGGGAAAGGTTTCTAAAACGCACCTCATTTCTCATCTCCTTGTGCTCGGGTTCGCCATTCCAGCCACTTTACTAGCAATCTCCCTACTTGGAGCATCAGCACCTTTAACCTCCTGTTCCGTACAGGTTGCAATTTGTCCTGAGGATGAACGGGAAGACGGGGAACCAATGAGAGACTAGCTCTTGGTGTTGGGACAGGCACAGGTCACTCTATTTTCCCATCAGGCAGAAGAATTAACCACAGGCTCAGCCTGCCCCCCGGAACCAGAACAGGCCCTGAAGCCATCCTGCGCTTTTGCGGCCGGCTCCCAAAAAAGCGACTTGTAAAATGGAGCTTCAGGGCACTGCAATTCACAAACCTGCAGAGTTATAAATGATAACTCTCGTCCACAAATATATTGAGGGAAGGCAAAGAAGAGGATTTGAAATCAAGGCAGAATTGCAGGAAACAGATTTCAGGAGGTAGATTCGAATCGCCTTTAAAGCACATGAAAAGCGGCAAAACGTTGACAATGATGCCCTTGGCCAAAAAGGGCGTATGCGTTTTTTCCTGAATACATTCAGGAAAAAACGCATACGCCCTTTTTGGCCAGCTAAGCAACCTGGAAAGGCAAATCAGCGCTACAAAGAAGTCTCGCTTCCCATCGGTCAAAAGGGCCATGCTGAAAAAAGTGTCAAAACCAGAAATGCAGGACAGGCCATGGAGAAATGGGAGCCTTGCTACACTGATGGGCGGGATGTAAATTGCCAACAGCCACTCTGGAGAAGTGTACGGTGTGTCCTGAAACATCTAAAAAACACAGCTTAGAGAGCATAGGGCACTTCCATGCATGGGGGGATAAAGCGGGAAAATTGAAAATCAGCAAGACACAAGCACCCCAAAGTTTAGGGCTGCTCTGTTGACAAGGACCTCCACTTCCTTCCACCTTAAATATCCCAGGAAAGCGAAAAATGGACAAAAAAGTTGTGGTCCTTATGTACAATGGAATATCACTCAGCCATGAAATCAATGTCATAAGGCTAGTAGCAGCATGATGAGTGGATTTAGGTAAGACGATTCTAAGTGAAATAAGTCACACAGAAAAGGACACTTCTCATAAGGTGTTACTTATAGAGGGAATGTAAAAACCGTTACACTTGAACTGAATTACAAAACAGAACAGAGTCACACATGCAGAAAACACACTATGGCTGCTTAAGGGGAAAGGTGAGGTGGGGTGATACATAAAACAAGAGTTTCAAATTAGCTCAGATACCGTTCCATAAACCCAATATGTAATAGACAAGACCTACTCCTTGCTCAGAGAACTGGACTCAACACGCCCGATTCACCGCACAAGAATATATCTGACCAGTAATAATCTTAAAACCTATGTATTGATATCTCTCTGTTAGTGTGTCAAGTGGGTGTAAAGCGGCCTAAACACAGCCGTGAAAAGCAGCTAAACCCCATTATAAAAATAAATTACTTTTAAAAACCCATGAAACAAAGACAGGGAAAGAGAGAGAAATTCTTACACAATTCGTTCAGGGGCTGTGATGCAACCTGGATTGACCATATCTAGACCCACAGCTGGATGAGACATAAGGGTGGACACTCTTGGGGCTGAGAGGTTTGGTGAGGTTGGGTGAGCAAACGCAGACCCTTTAAAGTAATACTGCGTGCTACCCATCGCATGGGTCCCAAATCTCCAGGTTCAAGGGCATCTTCCTACATCGAAAACATGCATGAGAAACCCAGAAGATGGTACACCGTGTGATGGGGAAAGGTTTCTAAAACGCACCTCATTTCTCATCTCCTTGTGCTCGGGTTCGCCATTCCAGCCACTTTACTAGCAATCTCCCTACTTGGAGCATCAGCACCTTTAACCTCCTGTTCCGTACAGGTTGCAATTTGTCCTGAGGATGAACGGGAAGACGGGGAACCAATGAGAGACTAGCTCTTGGTGTTGGGACAGGCACAGGTCACTCTATTTTCCCATCAGGCAGAAGAATTAACCACAGGCTCAGCCTGCCCCCCGGAACCAGAACAGGCCCTGAAGCCATCCTGCGCTTTTGCGGCCGGCTCCCAAAAAAGCGACTTGTAAAATGGAGCTTCAGGGCACTGCAATTCACAAACCTGCAGAGTTATAAATGATAACTCTCGTCCACAAATATATTGAGGGAAGGCAAAGAAGAGGATTAGAAATCAAGGCAGAATTGCAGGAAACAGATTTCAGGAGGTAGATTCGAATCGCCTTTAAAGCACATGAAAAGCGGCAAAACGTTGACAATGATGCCCTTGGCCAAAAAGGGCGTATGCGTTTTTTCCTGAATATATTCAGGAAAAAACGCATACGCCCTTTTTGGCCAACCAAGCAACCTGGAAAGGCAAATCAGCGCTACAAAGAAGTCTCGCTTCCCATCGGTCAAAAGGGCCATGCTGAAAAAAGTGTCAAAACCAGAAATGCAGGACAGGCCATGGAGAAATGGGAGCCTTGCTACACTGATGGGCGGGATGTAAATTGCCAACAGCCACTCTGGAGAAGTGTACGGTGTGTCTTGAAACATCTAAAAAACACAGCTTAGAGAGCATAGGGCACTTCCACGCATGGGGGGATAAAGTGGGAAAATTGAAAATCAGCAAAACACAAGCACCGCAAAGTTTAGGGCTGCTCTGTTGACAAGGACCTCCACTTCATTCCACCTTAAATATCCCAGGAAAGCGAAAAATGGATAAAAAAGTTGTGGTCCTTATGTACAATGGAATATCACTCAGCCATGAAATCAATGTCATAAGGCTAGTAGCAGCATGATGAGTGG